>NC_090379.1:74676100-75048494 GCF_036365525.1 Heterodontus francisci
TCCAATGCTGCCCCCGCCACATGATTGGGGGGAGGGTGAGCAGGGCTGCTGGCCGATGTCAACATGTGGCTGCCTGCCGCATAATCATGGCAGCGTGTCTCCATAAGCGGAGGCGTCCACCAATTTCTGCACCCACCGCCACTCCCAGCAGTGGGGCAACAAAGTCCAGCCAATGTGTGCATATGTAATTTACGTGTGTTTGCTGTTTTCTAATCCATCATGCATAGCATCTCACTTATGCACATTGAAATCCATCTGCCACTGTAAACTCCTCTGCTTAATTGGGCTAGATATTTTTAAACGCTGGTTATATCCCATGTAATTGTAACCTGGTCACATAGCTTGATATCAGCACATTTTATACTACATAAGAGGTACTTTCCTCCAAATAGGTCAGTTGTTCTGGATGCTTTGCTTGTGACTAATTGTTTAATGATGGTTAAGAGGGAGGTTCATCTGAAAACATTTGTATTTCTTAATTTATTAGTTGATTACATATAATGTTGCACAGGGTGAGTCAAGATCAAGTGCAATATTCAGGTCAAACAGGATTTGAGAGATGGGAATGATTGGATGCAGGCAGGTGAGGGGGTGAAGTTAGGCGAGGCAAGGCAAGAGGCAGAGAGGGAAGGGGAATGAAAGGATTAGGGATGTGGCAAGAGAGGGGATGTGGAATGTGAAGGGGATAGGCGGCAGGGAGTGGGGAAAGAGAGGAACACAATTGAGGGGAAAGGAAAAAATGAAAGGGTAGAAGAAGCTTGGAAATGTAGGAAGTTAAGGCAAGAAAACTGCCTTGGGAATGGGGGGTGGAGGTTGACAAACTTTCAGCAGAGTCAGAAATTTATTTAATTGAGGGGGAAATGGTAGGATTAAGGTGAGCTCTTCACCTCCCGCAGAGCAGCTAGAGGGCATGATGGGGAGGGATGGGTGTGTTGTTCTGGACAGAACTTTGCTTCCACGGGATCAGATTTAATGCTCAATTGGGCAGGGGAAAAGGTTACGTGGGCTTCATTATAGCAAGACTGAAATTGCTGTTTTGTGAGGACAGGGAGTCCTGGGCTTATTTTGCTTCTGGAAATGACAAGGGGAAATTGCCAGTGCCATGACCACATTTTCTGCTTGGTGCGAGGAAGGGGAAAGTTAACAATAGAACAGAAATTGCTGCTAAGTGAGGAAGGTCTGGTGGAGTCCAAGCTTGGACTCCACCAGACCTTCCTCACTTAGGCAGCAATTCTGTTCTATTGTTAACTTTCCCCCTTCCTTGCACCAAGCAGCAAATGTGGTCATGCACTGCAATTTCCCCTTGTCATTGTTGCTGTGTGGGGGAGTGGGGAGATTGGACTCTATGGTCAAATTTGATTAGTTGGAGACTTGGTGTGTAGATCCGGTTTTCAGTCCTTCTCTGTTGCTGGCCATATCTCAGGTCAGTTGTTTCTGGTTGAAAGGCACCATCCACTTGGTAGAATATTGATCAACAAGGATTACAAATGTTCACAGCCACTATCGGCTTCCTTCCTTTTGGCCTCCGCCTGGAGTGGCTATAAAGGTCAATTCTAGAGTGACAGACTCTTTCACAGGTGCTGCAGATAAAGATAGGTTGTCGGGGCTGTTACACAGTTGGCTCTCTCCTTACACTGCTGTGCTTTTTCTGCCAACTGCTGAGTCATCTTCGACTCGCCTCGCTTTAGCCCTGCCTTTTATAGCTATCTGTCAGCTCTGGTGATCGCTGGCAACTGGCTCCCACGACTTGTGGTCAATGTCACAAGACTTCATGTCACGTTTGCAAACGTCTTTAAAGCGGAGACATGGAAGGCCGGTGGGTCCTGATACCAGTGACGAGCTCACTGTACAATATATCCTTGGAAATCCTGCCATCTTCCATGCGGCTCACATGGCCAAGCCATCTCAAACGCCGCTGACTCAGTAGGGCGTACATGCTGGGGATGTTGGCTGCCTCGAGGACTTCTGTGTTGCAGATATGGTCCTGCCACCTGATGCCAAGGATTCTCCGGAGACAGCGAAGATAGAATGCGTTGAGACGTCACTCCTGGCTGACATACGTTGTCCAGGCCTCACTGCTGTAGAGCAAGGTACTGAGGGACACAGGCTTGAAACACTCGACTTTTGTGTTCCATGTAGGTGTGCCATTTCCCACACCCGGTTGGCCAGTCTGGACACAGCAGCAGACAGCCTTTCCCATGTGCTTGTTGATTTCTGCATCGAGAGACAGGTTGCTGATAATGGTTGAGCCCAGGTAGGTGAACTCTTGAACCACTTCCAGAGTGTGGTTGCCGATATTGTATGGATGGAGCATTTCTGATGTCCTGTCCCATGATGTTCATTTTCTTGAAACTGATGGTTCGGCCAAATTCGTTGCAGGCAGCCGCAAGCCTGTTGATGAGTCTCTGCAGACCGCTCTTTCCTGTGGGATGTTAATGCAGCATCGTCAGCAAAGAGGAGTTCCCTGATGAGGACTTTCTGTACTTTTGTCTTTGCTCTTAGACGGGCAAGGTTGAACAACCTGCCATCTGATCTTGTGTGGAGGAAAATTCCTTCTTCTGAAGACTTAAACGCATGAGACAGCAGCAGTGAGAAAATTCCAAACCGCGCGGGTGTGAGAACACAGCCTGTTCTGCACCACTCAAGATGGGAAAGAAGTCTGTTGATGCACCGTTATGCTGAATTGTGTCTTTCATATGGTCATGGACTGAGGTGATGATGCTTGGTAGCTTTGATGGACATCCGATCTTTGCTAGTAGTCTGAAGAGACCACGTCTGCTGACGAGGTCAAAATCGGCTTCAAGTCTCTGTAAATTGTGCTCCAGCATTCTTTAAAGGGAAAGCGGTATGAGAGGCAAGGGATACTGAGCTTTTATTCCTTTTATTTATGTCAAGCCAATACTGGTGGACTGAGGTTGATGCACAGTTCATAATCTAGTTAGTAAGGATTACAAGAGGATAGAAAATTGCACCCAAAATGTACTAGAAATTGCACTGGTTAGAATAAGCTTTATGTTTCTGCTAAAATTTATTTGCATAATATAAATGTAAAATCTTCCACAAACCAGAAAAATAACAGACTGCAATTGTTTCTTTTCAGTCCATTAAATAGTATTCCTTGATGTAACCTGGTACAATTTTATTAAAACAGCTGAAAATAGATTTATCACCAAAAAAAACCTGAGTAACCTGATTTAAAATCACTGAAAATGGCTTTAAAACTAAACTGAGCCATTTAATATTTTAATATAAAAGCAAAATATTGCAGATGCTGGAAATCTGAAATAAAAACAAAAACTGCTGGAAATACTCAGCAGGTCTGGCAGGACCCTAGGATGTACAGAGGGTCAGAGGGACCTTGGTGTACTTGTCCATAGATCACTGAAGGCAGCAGCACAGGAAGATAAGGTGGTTAGGAAGACATATGGGATACTTGGCCTTTATCAGCTGAGGCATAGAATATTAGAGCAGGCAGGTTATGATGGAGCTGCATAAAACACTAATTAGGCCACAGCTGGAGTACTGTGTACAGTTCTGGTCGCCACACTATAGGAAGGATGTGATTGCACTGGAGAGTGTGCAGAAGAGATTCACGAGGATGTTGCCTGGGCTGGAGCATTTCAGCTATGAAGAGAGACTGGAAAGGCTAGGGTTGTTTTCCTTAGAGCAGAGGAGGTTGAGGGGGAACCTGATTGAGGTATACAAAATTATGAGGGGCATAGATAGGGTAGATAGGAAAAAACTTTTTCCCATAGACGAGGTGTCAATAACCAGGGGGCATAGATTTAAGGTAAGGGACAGGAGGTTTATAGGGGATTTGAGGAAAAAGATTTTCACCCAAAGGGTGGTTGGAATCTGGAACACACTGCCTGAAGGGGTGGTAGAGGCAGGAACCCTCACAACATTTAAGAGGTATTTAGATGAGCACTTGAAACGCTATACCATACAAGGATACTGGCCAAGTGCTGGAAAATGGGATTGGAATAGATAGGCTTGATGGCTGGCGCGGACACGGTTGGCAGAAGGGCCTGTTTCTGTGCTGTATAACTGACTCTATCTGTGGAGAAGCAGAGTTAACGTTTCAGGTCAGTGACCTTTTATCAGAACTGGCAAAGGTTAGAAATGTAATAGGTTTTAAGCAAATAAAGCAGGGGTGGGGCAAAAGATAACAAAAGGGAAGGTGTTGATAGGACTAAGGGTCCTTAATATTTAATAATTATTCATAATTTAATATTTTCATTGTACATTATTCAGTTTTTAGAAAATTAAATATTTTTTGATGTGAAAAAACATTTTAAAAAGTGCCTACACATGCCTGTGTGTCTAAGAATGAGTGTAATTTGAAGAGCCTTCCCAAAAGAGCACAATCTTGCAATTTTGACCTGAGGGCCTGGGCCTGATTCAGGCGAACTGAATTTTGAACCAGTGTAACTGATCGCAGAAAACACAAGCACAAGGTTTTGGGCGTAACTCATCTATATTTTAAATTGCATGATTCTGTCCAGATTGCTGAAATCTGGGCATAAAACTAATAGAAACTTCCCCCTACACGTTGGATGGTGGGCGAGTTGAGACTAATCAGAGCAGGACTATCAAAGTAACATTGGGCTGAATTTTGTTCTGAAACTGGGGGGTCCCAGCAACTGGCCGGAAGGTGGGGGGAAACCCCAACTCAGCCTTCCACCAGACCCCCATTGCAATTCCATAGCGGGCAGGCAACTAACTGCCCGCCATCCCTTTAAGGGACGAGCTCCCACCTTCAGAGCTGCTGGCCAATCAGAAGGCCGGAAAAACTGCAGGAAAATCTCAGAAATATAAAATAGAGCAGTAATAGGGGATTTCAACTAATCTAATATAGATTGGCAGGGGGGAACAGAGTAAAGGGCAAGGAGGGTAAGAATTCCTAAAATGTGTACAGGAGCACATCCTTAATCAGTATGTCTCTAGCACAATGAGGAAGGATGCAGTGCTGGATCGCGTTCTAGGGAATTAACTAGGGCAAGTGGAGTGTGTTTCAGTGGGAGAACATTTGGGGAATAGTGATTACATGAAAATAATAATTAGGTTTAAAGAAACTATGGAAAGGGACAAAGAAAAATCAAAGGTGAAATACTCAACTGGAAGAGAGCTAATTTCTGTGATTTGTGGGGGATTTAGCACAGGTGGACTGGAAACAAAGACTGGCCAGGAAAACCGTGAATGAGCAATGGCAGGCCTTCAAGGGGGAGATAGTTCATGTTCGAAACAAGCATATTTCCACAAGGCGGAAAGATGGGGCAGCCAAAGCTTTAGTTCCCTTGATGGCAAAGAAAATAGAGGTTAGAATAAAATAAAGGTTAATGACAAATGTTAGATACAGAAGACAGTTGCAAACCAGGCAGAATACAGAGAGCGCAAGGGAAAATGGGAAAAAGAATATAAGGGGTAAAGAGAGAGTATGAATAATGAGTACCAGGAAACATAAAATGGAAACCAAAAACCATTTATAAACTTATACAAAGTAAAAGGAGAGTTAAAGGAACGTTGGTGTTATTTTGGGACAAAAATGTAGATCTGCTTGTTGAGGCAGAGGGCATGACTGAGGTACTGAATGAGTACTTTGCTTCTGTCTTCACAAGAGATGAGGATGAAGCTAAGGTCACAGCAGAGGAGTGGGGAGTAGAAATATTGGATAGGATAACAATAGATAGAAAGGGGGTGCTAAATAGGTTGTCATCACTCAATGTTAACAAGTCACCTTGTCTAGGTGGGATGTATCCTGAAGGATTGCTAATGTTACAGCCCTGTTCAAAAAAGGGGACAGGGTTAAACCTACTAAATACAGGTCAATTCTGTCAGTGGCAGGAAAACTACTAATGACCATTGTTATGGGCAACATTAGCTCTCACTTGGAGAAGCATGGGTTAATAAGGAAGGCCAGCACAGATCTGCTAAAGGCAACTCATGCCTGACTAACCAGATTGAGCTATTTGATGAAGTCATAGAGGGTTAATGAAGGTAATGCAACAGATGTTGAACATATTGACTTTCAAAGAGCATCTGATAATGTATCACATAACAGATTTATTTGGAAAATGGAAGCACATGGTATTAAAGGGATTGTGGTAACCTGTACTCCAGGGAAAATGTCACTGAGATCGCCCTCAATGCAACCCAGTCTCTGCCAGTCATGGATGAGCTGGACGTACAGCCAACAAAATCGGAACTCAGTGATGCCATTGATTCTCTAGACAGCGGAAAAGCCGCTGGGAAGGACGGCATTACCCCTGAAATAATCAAGAGTGCCAAGCCTGCTATACTCTCAGCACTACGTGAACTGCTTTGCCTGTGCTGGGACGAGGGAGCAGTATCTCAGGCCATGCACGATGCCAATATCATCATCCTCTATAAAAGCAAAGGTGACTGTGGTGACTGCAACAACTACCTGCTCAGCATAGTGGGGAAAGTCTTTGCTCGAGTCGCTTTAAACAGGCTCCAGAAGCTGGCCGAGCGCGTCTATCCTGAGGCACAGTGTGGCTTTCGTGCAGAGAGGTTGACCATTGACATGCTGTTCTCCCTTTGTCAGATACAGGAGAAATGCCGTGAACAACAGATGCCCCTCTACGTTGCTTTCACTGATCTCACCAAAGCCTTTGACCTCATCAGCAGACGTGGCCTCTTCAGACTACTAGAAAAGATCGGATGTCCACCAAAGATACTAAGTATCATCACCTCATTCCATGACAATATGAAAGGCACAATTCAGCATAGCGGCACCTCATCAGACCCCTTTCCTATCCTGAGTGGCGTGAAACAGGGCTGTGTTCTCGCACCCACACTGTTTGGGATTTTCTTCTCCCTGCTGCTCTCACATGCGTTCAAGGCTTCAGAAGAAGGAATTTTCCTCCACACAAGATCAGGGGGCAGGTTGTTCAACCTTGCCCGTCTAAGAGCGAAGACCAAAGTACGGAAAGTCCTCATCAGGGAACTCCTCTTTGCTGACGATGCTGCTTTAACATCTCACACTGAAGAGTGTCTGCAGAGTCTCATCGACAGGTTTGCGGCTGCCTGCAACGAATTTGGCCTAACCATCAGCCTCAAGAAAATGAACATCATGGGACAGGACGTCAGAAATGCTCCATCCATCAATATCGGCGACCACGCTCTGGAAGTAGTTCAAGGGTTCACCTACCTAGGTTCAACTATCACCAGTAACCTGTCTCTCGATGCAGAAATCAACAAGCGCATGGGTAAGGCTTCCACTGCTATGTCCAGAATGGCCAAGAGAGTGTGGGAAAATGGCGCACTGACATGGAACACAAAAGTCCGAGTGTATCAAGCCTGTGTCCTCAGTACCTTGCTCTATGGCAGCGAGGCCTGGACAACGTATGTCAGCCAAGAGCGACGTCTCAATTCATTCCATCTTCGCTGCCTCCGGAGAATCCTTGGCATCAGGTGGCAGGACCGCATCTCCAACACAGAAGTCCTCGAGGTGGCCAACATCCCCAGCTTATACACCCTACTGAGCCAGCGGCGCTTGAGATGGCTTGGCCATGTGAGCCGCATGGAAGATGGCAGGATTCCCAAAGACACATTGTACAGCGAGCTCGCCACTGGTATCAGACCCACCGGCCGTCCATGTCTCCGCTTTAAAGACGTCTGCAAACGCGACATGAAGTCCTGTGACATTGATCACAAGTCGTGGGAGTCAGTTGCCAGCGATCGCCAGAGCTGGTGGGCAGCCATAAAGGCGGGGCTAAAGTGTGGCGAGTCAAAGAGACTTAGCAGTTGGCAGGAAAAAAGACAGAAGCGCAAGGGGAGAGCCAACTGTGTAACAGTCCCGACAAACAATTTTTTCTGCAGCACCTGTGGAAGAGTCTGTCACTCTAGAATTGGCCTTTCTCGCCACTCCAGGCGCGGTTCCACAAACCACTGACCACCTCCAGGCGATTACCCATTGTCTTTCGAGACAAGGAGGCCAAAGAGAGAGGTAACCTGAGCACATAATTTGCTAAGGGATAGGAGGCAGAGAGTAGTGGTGAACGGATGTTTTTCTAACTGGACAGAAATATGCAGTGGGGTTGCCTTGGACCATTGCTTTTCTAATTATATAAATCAGTGGTTCTCAAAATCTTTCATCTGCAGACCACTTAGGTGAGGCAAAAGACCCTGCAGACCACCTACCGGTCCCACCCCACCCGCTTTCACTTGCTGCAAAAAAACTCATCAGAATTAATGGGTACTTATGGAAACTATAAATATTTGACTGCTTTTTTGCAACTAAATGTAATATATTTATGTGCAATAATTTTTTCATTAAATATTATAAGTAAATTAATAAATGCCAGAAACAAAAGTACAGATATTTTCATTTAATAAACATTAATACTACAAAAGAACACATTTATTTCAAACATTCTAATGTTATAAAATCATCACAATAATCTTCTTCTGAAAAACTAATACCTATCTTACATCTTTGTTAATCAAATAAAATCAACAGTAACATGCATCTTGCGTATAAAACTACATTGCTGTTGCTTGTGCTTATGACGACTTGTGCTGCACACACAGGTGCCGGTCTGGCTGTGTGGTGTCATGCAAGTTGTGGGGATGTGAGTTCTGGCCTTTTTTTTTTATGGCCTTGGGTGTGGCATTGTGTGTCAGTGACCTGCATTTTTGACCAGCCAGTAGTCCACCTGGAGGACCCTTGTGGACCACACTTTAAGAATCACTGATATAAATGACATGGACTTGGGTATAGGAAATACAATTTTGAAGTTTGGGGATTTTACATAACTTGGTGATGTAATCGTGTGACATTGATCACAAGTCGTGGGAGTCAGTTGCCAGCATTCGCCAGAGCTGGCGGGCAGCCATAAAGACAGGGCTAAATTGTGGCGAGTCGAAGAGACTTAGTAGTTGGCAGGAAAAAAGACAGAGGCGCAAGGGGAGAGCCAACTGTGCAACAGCCCCAACAAACAAATTTCTCTGCAGCACCTGTGGAAGAGCCTGTCACTCCAGAATTGGCCTTTATAGCCACTCCAGGCGCTGCTTCACAAACCACTGACCACCTCCAGGCGCGTATCCATTGTCTCTCGAGATAAGGAGGCCCAAAAGAAAGAAAGAAGGTGATGTAGTAAATAATAAGCAGGATAGTAGTAGACTTGAGGAGGACATAGACAGACTGTTGAAATGGGCAGAAAAATAGCAGATGCAATTTAATGTGGCTAAGTGTGAAATGACACGTTTGGAGAAACAACACGCAGAAGCGGTATAATCTAAATGCTGTTATTCTGAGGAGGGTAGAAGAGCTGAAGGACCTAGGGGTGCATATTCACAAATCTTTGGTAAATTGATACGGTGGTTAAGAAAGTGTCTGGAATACTTGACTCGGTAAAGAGGGGTGTTGAATACAAAAACAAGGACATCAATTCAAACCTCAACAAATCACTGGTTAGGTGTCAGCTGGAGTATTGTATAAAATTCTGGGTACCACAATTTAGGAAGGATGTCAAGGCCCTGGAGAGGGTACAGAGGAGGTTTACCAGGATGGGTGACTTCAGTTATGTTTTTTAAATTTGTTCATGGGATGTGGGCGTCGCCGGCTAGGACAGCATTTATTACCCATCTCTAATTGCCCTTGAGAAGGTGGAGAGACTGGAGAAGCTGAGATTGTTCTCCTTGGAGCAAGAGAGATTGAAGGGAAACCCAATGGAGATATTCAAAATGATATGGGGTTTTGATAGAGCAAGTAGGGAGAAAGTGTTTCCTCTGGCAAGTGGGTTGCTAACCAAAGGTTACAGATTTAAAGTAACTGGAAAAAGAACTAGAAGGGAAATTAGGAGATTTTTTTTCACAGAGGGTTATTAAAATCTGGAACACTACCTGAAAGGGTGATGTAATCAGATTCAACAGGAATTCTCAAAGGCATTTGGATGTGTGATTGAAGAGGACTAATTTTCAGGGTTATGGGGAAAAAGTTGGAGTGTGGGCCTAAATAGGATAGCTCTTTTAAAAAGTCAGTACAGGCACAAAGGATCGAATTGCCTCCTTCTGTGCTGTAAGATTCCATAGTTCTATAAACGATCAATCAAATTTATCAATGAGTACAATTAAAATGTATATTTAGTGCAGGATTTCATTTGTACAGAATGAAAACTGCGAACCACTTCTAATGGAGCAATTACGAGATAATTGAACAAATGTTCTCCATATTTAAAGCGAAAAACAAATCCAAGCTTAAGCCAAATATCAGAAAAACTATTTTTGAAACAACTTGATATTGACAAATTTGAAATAGTACAACTAAGTGCCTTTCTATTATACTCTGCTGGCAGAACATAACCATTTTTTCTTGTAAAATAACTGCTTTCAATCTGTTCAAACCATATATTTTGTCAATCCGTGATCAAGATTTTTGTTGATTTTACAGGTGAATGAATCAAGTTTCTGACAGGTGATGTGTAAATGTTGATAGCTTCTGTTATTATAGTCCAAATGAAACAAGTAACAAAACAGTAACATCAATTAATGTCTGATAACAAAGGCAATATATAACACTTCTTTCAATACACAAATGAAAACTCCAAGCTCTTGTTGCCGTATTAACAAAAGTAGTTATTTATAACTCATAGCTTTTGAATGTAAAAGCAAAATAAGCACTATAATTAGTGGAAGCAAAAATTGATATTTTACTGCACAATTATACTGCAGCTGAAGCTCATATTTGTGCAATGTGAAGCTCAATCAGCAGGCCTGAGTTACAGTACCGACTGCTTCATACTGAGTCTGCAACAACATGCATGCATGCTTGGTTCAGTGCACAGAGCCCCATTCACTGGATGGCTATTTTTTGATGTTACAAGAACATGGGCAGGAATGGTCAATCTCTTCTAGTTAAAAACACTGACAAATAAAATTAGATTATCCACCCATTCACTTTTAAAATTAGCTGGAGTTCTCTCACACCTGATGCAGAATTGAAATCTACTTGGATTGATTTTACAACTATTACTTTACAGTTCTGGAGTCAGTTCCAAAATTTTACTGCGTTTTCTGCATCTCAGCATACCTGAAACCATTAAACATCAATGTAAAGGTGATAGTATAAATACACAAGAAAACCACAGGCAGAATGAGTCACAGATGGATTTGGATCTGCTTGGAGACGTGTCACCACTAGTGTCCTGCCAGGATCCGCATTGGGACCACTCCTATTTTTATTAATGATCTTGATGTAGGTGTTGGAGGAACAATCTGCAGGTTTGCAGTTCAGGACTGTAGACAATGTTCATCTACTACAGACAGATCTAGATGCAGTGGGAGATTGGACTTGTGGCAATAAAAAGTGCAGTGTTATGCATGTGGCAGAATGAATGCTCAACATACATATACCCTTCGGGGAAATGTATTAAAGCTGGTGTAAAAAGAATTTGATCTCTGCATTCTAGTGCATAAAATGTCATGACCAATGGTGTGAAGCAATAACTAGAGCGATCTTTAGGGTGCATTTATAGGACAATTGACTATAAGACAAAGCATACTATATTGTCCTAATACAAGACCTTGGTTAGGCCCGTGTACAGTTTTGGTCTCCGCACATGGTGAGCGATATTGAGGCTTTGGAAGGTTGCAGAGAAGGACCACTAAATTAATTACTACTTTAAAGCATCAAGCTACCAAGATAGACTAAAAGAGCTGGGACTCTACACTTCAGAGAAGCGAGACTATGGGATGATTTGATCGAAGGGAATGGATAGTGTTTGTGTAGCAAGCTCATTTCAACTGAATAGGTTAGAGAGGATCAGGGGTCACAATGGCAAGATATGTAAGGCCAGAACTAGGTTAGATGTTAGGGGGTGGTTCTTTTCCTAGAGAATAGTGGACCTGTTGAACATACTGCTGGCTCATGTGATGAATACAGATTCACTAAATTTCCTCAAGTTACAACTGGATGTGCTTCTGGCTAGAGCAGAGATCACCTCATGTAAAATATAGATGCTGCACAGAAATATCAGGGTCAGAGTAATTTCCTGGACTAGTTTCGATGGTTTAAAGGGATCAGAGAGGAATTTACAAATCTTTTTACCCTTATTGGCCTGGCTTATTAGGTATTTTGCCTCATGGCTTTTGGTGGGTGAAGGAATATATATTTTGTGATGCACAAGGCACTGCAGTTGTGTAGGATATGCTGAATGCACAAGACAGTCTTTTCCTGTCCGTCATTGTCATATGTTCATATGATAAGTTGCTTTTTCCACTCACACCTGGGGCCGAAGGCAAGACCAGAGGTGGACAGGCCTGCAAATTTCCACTAACGACTGGCATGCCAGCCTCTCGTCATGGTTCTGCATCTGGGCAATTTTCATGGAGGTAGGATTGGGGGGAGGGGAGGGTTGGTGATGGTTACCGTAGCCAATAGGCTAATTAAAGGGCCGGTCTGCAGCTGAAGCTGAATAACAGTTAAGGGTTGGAAGTGGCCTCCTGATGGCAGCCGAGGGCGGGGGGAGGGTGGTCAGTACTCCAGTCTGCTAGGAAACCCCCCTCCCGCATCTGCCATAGCCATAGGGCCACAGCTGCAACTGCTGGCCGTCCAATGGAGCGGTTGTCCCTCCACAACGATGGCCTGGCAGCTGTGGCCACTTAAGTGTCCACCTCCAAGAATCATCCTCTGGGTACCGGCACTGGCATGTGTGGGTTCCTGATCTGCATTTCCTCCCATTGACGGGATTGGGACCCACAAACGGAAATCTCTTGGTAATATTCTGGTTGATATCATGTGACTCAAGTTGTCATGGTGCACTCCAGCCACTGGTAGTTCTGCAGCAGCAAAGTGAAAATTACAAATCCATTCATGCAAACCGCTCGCACATGCAGAACTTGTCAAAGTAGATGGAAAGCCAGAGCATCCAAAGCCTAGGTATGCACTGTGCTTCAAATATAATTGGCAAATCTTTCGGAGAATTCCTGCACACATTTAAAACAAAAAATGATTAATTTTATGTGCAGGTTTAGATTTTTCAAAATTATGCAATTTATTTAGATGTTAATTATGTTACTGTGACAAAAATGTTCTTTGCCTTTGTCGGATTTTCAACTTGTATTTTACATTACTAGAAACAGATTGTAAGGGGTTAACACCTAAAGTCTCATCATGAATTTCTCACTAGAAAGTCTTCAGCTTAGCTCAAACAATTTGGCTGCATATGGTGCAAGTTTCTAAGGCCTACATAATAGTTGTTTGCAGATTTTAACTGTTTAATTGACTCAGTACCATTACATTGAATCACAAGCATAACTGCTATAGTCAAAGATTGGGTATGCATTCAATATGATGAAATGACACTTTGATCTAATGTAACAATGAAAGATGCAACTACAGAGGTAGCCCCTGCCACCTTGGGAAAGAGCAAAGAATCATGTTCCAACCTAAGTTAATGAGGATGATGTGAGATAAATCTGAAAACATTGAAAAAGGAACAGGGGTCATTAATTGCCTATATACTCTCTAAAAGCTAAGAACTGTAATTCTGCAATTACAGATTATATTGGACTTCATGTATATATCAGGAGACACACTCAGTATTAGAATCCTGCAAAAGCAGCCTAGGGGCTCAGTACTTTACAAGTGTTGGGGCCAGCCAGTGGTATAACTGAGCTAAATTTGAAATGGTAGCATATTCTACAGGGTAACACAGATCTATAATTCAAAATTTGTGTTTAAGCTGACAGCTTTCTGTTGAGAAATATATTATGAGACCTTAGGCATTAACTCTACATGCTATTTCTAGCAATGCAAACTACAAGTTCAAAATTGCAGTTAGAGAGAAATCAAATGGCATTTATTATTTTATGTATCAAGTAAGACAGAGTAATGTATGTCTCTCAAAACATCGTTTATTGTTCATTAACCTGTTTTATGTAAATAAACCACTTGGTTCAAAACTTGAGTCTCAATCTAGTAAAAATGCATATCCAATAGACTTTCAAATTGAGCAGTGTCACCTGTCAGTACATAATATATTCCAATAGCCAATTTACAGAGTAAGGGCACTATAGATCTCATTACAGTTTTCCTAAATATTGGGCAGAAAAAGATACACTTTGGATTATGGGGAATGCCAGGTTTTCTTATGGGAATGGCAAATAATGTTAATCCCAATTAATTATCTACCATATGAACCCAACAATCTGACAGCTACATTTTTTGGCTTAATAGGAATAATTTTCTGACTTTATTTAAATGGTTACAAAATCATGCTCTAAGTATACCCAAATTTCCAGAGGTGTCCCCTTTGCGTCCAGAGGGTTCTTGGGTGTTAATTTACTTGCATGCTTATTTTCTTTAAGGCTAGTTCTTTTTTGAGACATCAGGACATTTCTTAGTGAATACATTAACTGGCTTTATTTGACCATTGTTATCACTTGTGGAATTGCCAGAGCTTGGAAATAAATTAAGTGAGTCTGGCATTATGATTAGTTTCACATATTTTTAAAAAGTGACTGATATTTATGATTTTGCTATGGTATACAGTACTTAATGCTTGACATGGACCATTGACCCATTTTCACCTGGTTATGTTTTGTAACTTTGAAAACAGTGCACAGGATGTTTCACACATCAATGTGACAATATCCTTTGTTGCTGCTTTAATACAGATGTTTGCTTATTTATTCTAAATTGCCTGCTGCACCCTTAATGTAACAGAGCATATCCTGCAAATGAATTAATTATTTCTCCACTAATACATCAAACAATATTCTTAAAAAAACAAAAAAATGGGTGAAATGCAGGTAAGGATGATGAGCATCTAATGCTGCATTTATAGTGCAGCTAAGACCAGTAGCAGCAGTATAAGTTCCAGGCCACACTCATTCTTTCCATAAGACAGCCCTCTCTATACTTGGTTACATTCATGTACAAATCTCTTTTCCAGCATTCTAAAACTTTAAATCAATTGTAAGCAAATGTTAAAAAGTGTCTGGAGGTACTAATACTACTTAAACCTGCATTTATGACATTGGAGTTACACTCAATTTGACTTCAAACCAAAGCAGCGTGTCTCTATCTCGTTCTGACAGTCCTACACCATGGTGAATTTAAAATTCTATTATAAATGTACCTGAAAACAGGAAAATCCAGGTTAGAGGTTCAGTGTGACCGACCATCAGAATCTGGCTATAAGGCAGAGGCCCTGATTTTAACTTGGGGCATGTTCTGGGCAGTGAGCTGAGTGCAAAACTCGTCTACTGCAGAAAATTCAAGACCAAACTATTTTGACTTTCGGGCCTCATTGTATTTTGACGAATGGATTTCCCACCTAATTTGCTTCACAAGGAGATACTCGCTCACTATCGAGGCCCAATTTCTGGTGGGTCTGCAGAGCTCTATTTAAAGTGAGAATGCACCTCTCAAAGCAAGGTTGTATTCCTATTGGCTGATTTTGCTGTTGGAGCGGAGGAAGAAACTGCTGAAAAAGCCCCAAACATCTCAAGTTTGCCTGGAAATCCTCGCAGAAGAGTTAAGGATGAGGATGGAAGTTCTCTTTCCAGACAATGGGATGAGGAAACCAAAACATGATGTGCATCAGGCATAGAGTGAGACTGCAGAGATTGCCAGCTCCAGAAGCATTATCCCTAATACTTGGATACAGCACAGAAAGGACTTTAATAATCTTATAAGGGTAACCAGGGTCAGTCCAGCTCTCTATTTCTCCAACTCTCTCAAGAACACAAGACAAAAGTCTTCTCTCCTCCCTCACAATTCTGAACAAGTTCTTCCCCTCCATCACATCCATCACCATCTGTCATCAACCTTTTATTCACATTTCAAAAACACATTCACCTCTTCCTTGCTTCCTTCACAGCAACCACCAACATGGCCTCATTCTTCATTTATTAATGAGTCACCCAACTGAGTCAGCTCCCGAATTAAAATGGCAGTTAGTGGATTTCCAGCAGGAATGGAGCAGTAAGCAAATTTTCACTATTTTGACAACACATCCACCGCATTCCAGCCAGATGGGTTGGGCTAAATCAGGGCCTTTATTTTAACATAGTGATTCCTGACCACGCAGCCGGTTACTGATGTCATCAGGCTGCGCCAAGGTGCGCACATGCATAGACGGGATCCTGCTCTCTGCGCGTGCGCTGCATTCCCACTTGCCAGGACTGGTTAGCGCATGCGCCGATGACTTCATCGCGTGACTTGTGCATCTTCGGGCAACGCGCCTGGTCGGCCTCTGCGCATGCGCTTTACGCGTACAGCAATGCAACGCCAACCGGTATTCACGCATGCATCAACCTTCGGATATTCACACATGCGTCAAGCTTCGGCACGAGTTTCTGAAAGTGAAAGGAGGAGAGGTTTCATCGGGCATTTTCTGGCATTTTATCGCGATTATTTAGTCATTTTGGAGATTTCAGTCTGCTTCATTTTTATTAGAAAGAGGAGATTGCTCCAAGGTAAGTTGCTCTGCTGTTGTAAGTCGCTCTGAAAACATTTCCATTGTCTGGGGCACTACATGTGCTCCAGTCCAGTGCACTGCACTAAAATCCTTTCCATTGTCTGGGGCTGTGTGCAGGCAGTACATGTGCTCCAGTCCAGCGAACAGCTTTCCATCTAAACGGTCACTTTCATTTCTGTAAAGTTTCTACGGAGTGCCTTCTGTATTTCCTATCTCATCTCATGTTTCCCGTGTGGTCAACAATTTGCCTGGAGGCACCTTCGGATGGAGGTGGCCACGTGCTGGACATCAGTCGCTGGCCACAATCCATGGATGCTGAACTTTATACCCCCTGGTCTAATGAGCTGATGGACCATACGTACGCCTGCCTGTTCGCAGTTCCACTTCCCCCACCGGCCGGACCCTCTCCTTGCTGTTCAGTCACACTGGCAGAGCCAATCGCCGTACCGATGGACACTGATATTCAGCCACCTGTTCCTGCACCCATCAGAACAGTGCACATGGACACACAGCCACCTGTTTCCCCATCCGCCCTGGAAACAACCATGCAGAGCCTTGTGAGACTCCGCAATTGCCAGCTGCTGCCTGTCAAGCAGAGAGGGCGTCCAAAGGGGTCAAGCGCTTAGGGCACATTCAGCAAGAAGAGACTGAGCACTAAAAGAAACAAGCATGCTGTGTCCAGTGGTAGCATGAATGTGAATGCTCTTGCTACGTACACAACTGGTGAGGTGGGAGTGCAGCCACACCGTTCTCCATCCCCAATGTTGCTTTAAGGCAAAGGTAGATAAGAGCAAAAGAAGTGGAAGGCGATGCTGATAGTAGTAGGCAGGATTAAATGGGAGCAGATAGGAAGGCGCAGGAGTAGCATTACCACTAGCAGGGAACAGCTGGGCTAAATGGCCTGCTTTATGTTCATAGTCCAAAAGAAATGTGCTTCTTTTTCCAGCACCCTCACATCATTCATGTTGTCCCTGAAAGCAGCATTGAACCATCACGAGATAGGGGCAGTAACATCATCCTGACTCCTACGGCTGAGGTGGGTACTAAGTGATACATTGGCGGTGTTATCAGTACATGCCTTTAGTGCAGAACATAAAGCATGCTCAACAGTAATTTCATTGGAGGGAGGGAAGCTCTGACACTGATGTTCTTTCCTTATTTCGTTTCATGTAAAACATGCCCTCGAGAAAACAATCCTTGAGACTTAAGGACAGCATTCAAGCAACGGAGGCAGTGCAGGAGAAGACGCAAGGATGTGCTGATTCCTGCATCTGAGGTGGGTAATAAGTGCTTAATTGGCGATGTTATCAATTGGTGCCTTCACTGCAGAACTTAAAAAGGTGTGCACAACAGTAATTTCAGTGGATGGAGGGAGGGAAGCTCTGACACTGATTTTCTTTATTCCTTTTCATATAAAACATGCTGTCGAGAAAACAATCCTTGAGACTTAAGGTCAGCATTCAAGCAACGAAGGCAACTGGATCATGCTGTGGAGCTTGTCACGGATGTGGAAAGGAACCTTGCATTTATGGATGAAGTGGGAGTGCACATTGGGATGCGCTTGGGGAACATTCAGCAAGAATAGACTGAGCTCAGACTCTTGTGACTTTGCCTTCTTCACATGGACAATACAGTAGTGGAATAGAGAGACAAGCGTTCATTCACCGCAAGGCTCTCCAGGAACAATCTCTGGAGAACAATCTCCAGCACAATCAGATTGCTGGAAGCTCTGGAGGCTCGGCAGCCCAGTCGGAAGAGGTGGGCACTGCTGAGGCAGGTTGTGGACTGCAAGGTCACCTCAACTTAGAGGTGCCCTTGAAGATGTGAATAAAAATTTTAAATAATGAGGGCGGAAGCTGTTAGGTTCCTTGGAAAGGAGGGGAATCCCTCTGGAGGAATAGTTTGGACTGTGGGTGCGGTCTTTCCAGCCCACAGCCCTGTTAATAGGGCATGTAGCTTCCGGGTCCGATGGCCCCACCACCACCACCCCACTCCCCCCCATGGCAGCCTGCCACAGGGAGGCCATCTCCATTGAGCTTGTGGCCTTCACGGGAGGCAGGGGGCCGTTCTGCCAGTGGCAAAATGCTGGCAAGGCTGCAACATTGCCCTAATTGGGCCTTAATGATTTTAATTGGTTGCCCACCTCCATGCAGTGGGCAGCCAATCCTAATGCTAACCCACACCTGGGAAAGGCTCTCTGGTAGCGGGAATGTGTCAGGGAGCTTTCCCGACATGGCTCCCCGCTATTTTTCAGCCTTCCACTGCCTCCAAGCCGGCCAAGAAATGGCTGCCTAATAACCTTATAAAACTTCAAGTAATGTAATTGAATATTATAGAAATTGCTCGCTCTCTCTCTCTCTCTCTGTTAAGAAGAATTCTACAGCAGTCTGCTAGGCTGACAGAACAGGAAAGTGTAGGCCTGTTATCTCTGCCAAGAACATGACTAGCACGGGCTCTGAAACAAGACATTCCTAAAGCTGATAAGATAGAGCCTTGTACCCTGTCTAGACAGCGTCTGGCAGAAGTTTACAAACGGTACCTAGCAAGCGATAAGACACAAGATGACTTCAGGAGCAGAGTGATGGGCATTGGAGGCGTCTACTTTTAGTACCTGTCCGTTGGTGATTGGGCAATTGAAATCGAACAAGTGATTGACATGGAACATTCACCAATCCCTAGAAATAAAATATATAAACAGGTGCTTGGGAGGGAAACCTTCAGTCTTCTTTGGACAGGAGAAGAGCTTCCTGAAGTGGAGTCCATGCTAGTTTCTGCCTAACACTTCGGTTAGCTCAAGAAGGCTGAAGATACTGATGATCAAAGAGACCAACAATACCTCGCCTGCCTCACCCATTGGGGAGGCTGTCATTATTGTTCTGCCCTCCGTATGATCTGGGATTGGTAAACCATTCAACCTGTTACAGTCGTATGTCTTTTCTGTCTATTTTAACTAATGTATCATTATATTTAAACTGCTGCTTCTTAATAATCTACTTTAAAACACCTATGACTTTGACCCTCTTTTTGGGTAATCTGTGACTCCTGAACCAAATCTTACAATGGGGCCAAGAAAATTCAGCCATACTGTGTTGGATCTGCATTATCAGAAACTATTGACTTCATATGCAGCCCCAATCTCTTTGTTGCAACATTATCGGATGAGTCTTCAAGTCATTTGGGCCCTACTCTCAAGAATGCCATTCGTAAGCCTCTCATCATCCCCACCTCTCTGTCATCCTTTAAGAACTTTCTTAAAACTCAGTACTTTGACCAAGCTTGCATTTAACCCTACGAATATCACCTTCTTTGGCTCAGTGTCAATTTTTGTCTGATTATGCCTCTGTGAAGTGCTTTGGGGCATTTCCTATGTTACAAGCGCTACATAACTGCAAGTTTTTATTGTACTTTATCAGGAATATCATGTCTACTGAACTGCTGCTTCCACCTGTCGATTTCAGATGAATTGTTGTATTTCAGTTTGTTGATTTTACAGCAGTTATTTGTATTCAGTTATCATTCGATCCTAAGCTGCATCAAACTCCAACAAATCCACTCCAAATTTCCGCCAGAGTCTAGCAAGTATCATATCCTATCCAGAGCTAATTCTTTTTGTTCTTTCATATTCTGTATCTCAATTTGGAACTTCTCCTAACACTGTTTACTCAGGTTTACAGCTAAAGCCACCTTCTATAGATAGGCCTGTGTGCCTACAAACCAAAACCTAACTTTAAAAATGTGGTGAATAATATATAGTGTTCTCAAAACAAACAATCTACCCGTGCGTTACTATGTTATTCGAGAAATAGCGTAGAATGCTCATTGCACATTCCTTGTTTCAATTATTAGAAAAATACTTTATGGCCGAATTTTTCCAGCACTTTGGAGTCGAGTTCGGAGGTTGGGGTGGGGGTGGAGCAACCATGAAAGTGGCAGAAAAACACGTTGGGCAAGCTCCCAACGTGTTCTGGCCTCTGCGCATCACTAAGCTGATAGTTACCCACCCGGCAGCGGCAGGAAGCCAATTATGGGAGGTAATTAGGCAATTAGCCTGCATTTTTTCACGCCACTACAATTTTCATGGAGGCAATTGGGACCCCCCCCAGAGTACATGGTTCGCCAGCTCACAGGAGGTGTGTGCACAGCAGAAGGACTCAATGGCTCTAAATAATTGGACGCCAACAGGATGCCTGTGGTCAAGGGCAAGCAGAGGCCTGCCACTGCAACACTCTCTCTTGGGTCCTGCTGCCTCTGAGTGTCCTGGTGATTAAAAAAATCTTTCTGGCCCCTTCCTCCTCTCCTCTCTCTCTCTCTTTTCAATGCTCCTTCTTGTGCCCCAGTCACTGTAGCTGCATTCCCACTGTGGTCTCCCTCACGTGCTGGCTCCTGATTGGCGCTTCTGCCTCTGCAGCTTGTCCACCGTCTCTAATTGGCAGCCTGCTAATTGTCCACCTCCTGTAAAATGAAGCCAGCAGGCACGTTACTGAAACATGTGGGGTCTGGACCCATTATTGGTCTTGATGTCAGATTCCTATTTGTGGCAAACTTCAGCCCTATATATCAGGCTAAACTACAAATCTGTCTTGATTATGAGAGATTTATTTATACAAATACTAAATCAGTTGAAGAATACTTACTTTCACTAGTACTTAGGACCATTATCTGAAATCAATATTTTGAAGTCAAAATCCTTAGAAAGTCTTAGAAATCCATAACACAGGGGCTCTCAGTGCAATTGTCTTTTGTCTCACTGCAGTGAATTAGGTATACAGGTTGAACAGGTAAACTAAAAAACTAACCCCAGCTTTGGATGCCCGTAAGTACAGAGCTGTTTGTCTCAAGCAAACCAGTGTTATGGACAGGTGGGAAATGGTGTGGCTGGTTTCGACTGGTCACCTCCCAACTGACCACAGGTAGTATTTTATTTTTAATCATTGTTTCAGCCTGTTTTTTGTCATCCAAATGAACAGCCAGTAACAGGTTTTCTCGTGAGTTTAAAACAGATTAAATATTTATTGAACAATAATTACCCGTAAAGTTTGCAACACCACCCACACATGCATTCACTCCCTCTAGCATGCTGAAGAAAAGATACATCGAAAGTAAAGGGTAAGAAGCATTAAGAGGTCAAGGAAGGTAAGTTTTAAAGTTGCAGGCCTGTTAACTGGTTGTCTTGCCCTTGCTGGGTTGCTGAAGTCTCCTAATAGTCAACAAGGCAGTTTGACGATGGTGCTGGTATCTCTTAGTTCAATTTTCACAGGTGGAGGAGTTGTTCAAAAGGCACTCTCTTACTTCTCTGCTACAGTTGGTTACCAACTCATTTCAGCAGGTTTCAAATGTCTTAGCTGGAATTGGTCTCTCTCTCTCAGACTTGTGCTGGAATTAAAGATGGCTTTTGATGTTCTCTCTTTTTTGATGTGGCTGGAGATCCCAGACTCATGATTTTGATGTTCTGATGACTTCCTTTGTTCTCCAAAAAAAGGTTACCATTAAAAGTAATTTAATAAAGTATTAGTTTAGGCTAGGCTCGGCTTTTGGGACAGCCAGTGCAGTCTCAAATTACACCCCTAGACAATGTGAATCTTAATTCGATATATGCCATTCAGGCACAGCTAGACCGCACCTGCCTAGAGGGCGGTGATGAGAGTTTTTTGGAACATCTCCTAAACAAGTACAACCCTTATCTACAGTGTCATCCGAATCAATGTGGCAAGTAGATATAGAACCTCACTCTCGATGCAGGCAGGCACAAGCCCAGGAAACAGTGGCCTATTCAGTCCTAAAAAGAGAAATTCGATACAATTCTTTGAAAAATTTGCAGGCAAGTTTAGGACTCCTGAACTTCACGAGATAATTTACACCGACCTCTGCTGAGTTCTCAGCGCCTCTGTATGCTAGAGTAGGCGGGACAGTAAAAGGCCCAGTCATTTTCCCCCATGTGATTACTTGAAATTGCAGCAACTGTGCCATGATGTACAGACGGCTACAGATTTGGAGCAAAGGGACTTGCAGGTCCCACTTAATCTTGTTAAAATATCTCCTGAAGTTGCAGTTGCAGTTTTTTACAATGAAAATCGAATTGTGCCAGTTCAGTTTCATTCTTATAATTTTTCCAATGTTGAAAAACGGTACAATAAAAAGGAAAGAGTTATAACGATGATAGTTCAGTGCCTCATTAAAGCATGACCCCTTCAAGGGATATACCCCATTACAATGTATACTGAAATACCAGGTTTGAGATCAGTTTTGCGAATGGCCTCTGATGAGAGAAGAGCCACTCAACTTCAATATGACAAATGGACCTCCTTTTTGAATGATCCTACACTCATTTTTAAATTTCTATCCTCAGACATGGACTTAGAACACCTCTCTGTTATGGAAGATGATGATACCGAGGAGGGAATTAAACAAGTACCTCTAAAACCACTTACAGATTATCATCAGGTTATTTACTGTGATGTGTCATCAATGATGATTAAAACAAGGATATCCCAACAATCTTCAGCTGGGATGGGGATAGTAATAGGTCCTTTCGGGATTCTTATTCTTTCTATCCAGAAGAATTGCTGTCCATACCCCTTGGCCAATGGACAGCACAGTATGCTGAAGCATTACATTATGCTTTAGAAAAGGCAGAACCTGTTAAGCCCACATTAATTTGTACAGATAGTGACTATTATAAACAGGCTTACAAACAAGACCTTGTGTTCTGGGAGCAAACAGGCTTTACCAATCATTAAGGTAAACCCATAAAAACACAAGTCATTGTGGGAAGATATTCTCCATTTGCGAAAGGAGAAACGTAATTGTCAGGTAATTCATGTACCCGGGCATACCACTGGTTCAGTACATTCAAAGGGCAACAGTCTTGCAGACGGACAGGCAAAACATTCAGTCTGCATGACACCCCCTCAAGAGGAGCCTGCCATAGTCAATGCAATCACTAGGGGAGAACGGGCAGCTAATCAGGATGAGAAACTGATTCAGCTATTGGACCCGACGAAAGAGAATCCAAAAGAATATCCATCAAAGTACTTCTATTCAGAGACCCCGACTGGTATTGTACTGGTTAAGTTGCCCAAGGCTGTCCGCGAGGTACCCACGAGTCACAAACGAGAACAGCTTGTAAAAGGGTGTAGGTCAGGCACATAGTGGTGCCCGAACAACATTCTGCAAATTGACTCCTTTATATTGGTGGCCAGGCATGCTTAAAACCTGTAAAACATACGTGGCAAATTGTGAGCCATGTATTTTGATCAACAAAACATCACTTATTAAATTACCACCATTGGCTCCTGTGAAGTCTAATAAATCAATGGAGAAATTTTTTGTTGATTTCATTGGACTACTACCCCCATCAATGGGGTATAAACATGTTCTCATTTGTGCTGATGGCTGCACTTCTTTCTGCTGGCTGGTCCCCACAAAAACTGTTTCGGAAACCGCACTGTCAATACTATTACTGACATTAGTACTGTAGCTGGTGCACCCAAAATCCTGCACTCTGATCAAGGCGGAGGCTTTGTTTCCAAGGTTCTCAAAGACTATTGTGTGCAACGGGGGATTGGGTTAGAGCACAGCACACCACGTCAAGCGCAGTCAGCGGGACTGGTGGAACGTAAAAACCAGGAAGTAAAAAAGTTATTGCCCAAACTGTTGAGAATCAGAGGGAATAAGTAGGCTGCCATCATTTCAGGCGTACAGTTATCACTAAATAATGTGCCCATCTGTGCATCAGGGACAGTGTTCCCTAGAACGCCATATTATTTTATGTATGGTGTTGAAATGCATACACCACTTACTCGCGGTTCTTTTATTGCCTCTACGCTTTCTGACACCTTGACCCAACAGCAATAATTAGATTTGAAACAAGAAATAACAGATCAATTTCATGAAATTGATCAGAGGATCAGAGAGAAGGATAGACAAAAACAGGTAACTAACAAAGCTTGGCAACCTGTAACCGGGAAATTGGTTCAGGAGAGAAAGTTTAAACAGCAACCTGGTTTGCGACCTAAGTGGAAGAAACCTATTCAAATACATTCTATTATTAATGAAAGAACTGTCAAAATATTTGCTAACCAGCTGAATGGCAAGCAATCTTTTAAAATTGTCTCTGTAGACAACCTGAAGAGGTGTCCTGAAGAGTACAGGAATGGAGGAACAGTACAAGGTGCAGTCGAAAACTGTCTTTCAGGACCCAGCCTGGCGAATGGCATTGGGAACAACGCTGATCAAACTGCAACCAACTGTGTCAATAACTGTTCCTCCCCCACGCAGGACCTTGCAGCGCCTCAAAGGTTGGTTTCACAGGAAACCACACTCGGCGCAACGAGCAATAGTCAAGTCACAACAACAGAAGAAGAAAACACTGTGGGACAGGAATGAAGCACTGCAGGCTCTCGGTGATGGGACTTGCTCTCGTGCTAAGCAAGGATTAAGGTACTGGAGGATTCTTTGTTCCACGTCTTCCAGCTGCAGGCAGTGCATGTGACATGCCAGGGATGGTTTACTGCTAGAACACCGCACACTATGCAATTTCTTGCAGAGAAGCAGAAATAAAACATTTTACTGCATTTGCCCTGGGTGACATTTGCAGGGGAGGTGATGCAAGTGATGTTCTTATTCATCATAACATTGGAAGAGTGCGATGGTACTAAGGAAAACATGGCGGAATGGCTATTCTTTGTATTGCCAAGTTAGCTTCTGATGGAAAGTACACCTGTTATAAAGATAATCAGGTTCTGAATGATACATCTATTCAGGTGACCTCAGAATTCCCCGATGTTAAGCTCTTTTCATTTTATTCCTGGTATAAGGACGTTGGCTGGAATGTGACTGAAAATAGACTAAAGCACATTTTAGTTTATCTCATCAGGACTTTATCGGTTCAAGATCAAGCAGCAGCTATGGATCCTTACTTCTATACCTCATCACAAGGTTTCATCGATTGATCATTGATGTTTGGCATGTCAAGATACAGTCACCTTATTGAATATTTTGCAATCTCAGATCGCGGACTTTTCGTACAGTTTTATTCTGAACTTTGTGACAGAATTAGAAGATTTATTTTTGGAGAATTTAGATGATCCATGTGACAACGTGGACTATGATTGTTGTCAATGTAGTCTTTTGTATTATTGCACTGTTTCACATAATAGATTATGGCATCTTATTGAATGTTTATATTTTAGGCATTGTTTAGTTTAAACAACCTATTTTTGTTTTTCGCCTTTACACGGGTCAAGATGGGGGTGTGATGGAATATAGGTATAATAGGCTTAATTAGGTAGCATTTAGATATGGTTAATATATTATACCTTTTAGAATTAAAGATTAAATAAATGGTCAGTTTTCAAGACTTACTGACATTCTCCTTGAAGAAGGTAGAGTTAAAAATGTCAAGGTCCCTGTCAGAATATAATTTCTGTTGCGCGGGAATTGGAAGATAAACATACACATTGAAACATCCTGTGTGGCATCAGTAAGAGGTAGCAATAAACTTAATTAGTTTATGGGGTTGTTGATGCAGATAGATTGGCTCAAAAGGTTGCTTTAAGGTACCATAAAGGCAATTCTAGATAATAAAACAATAAATGGAATGGACTTACAGGAACAAGAGGTCAACTAAACACAATTATAAACATTTTGACCAGATAAATGCTCACAACTTCAAGAACAGGGGATTTCTAGTAAAACATCAAGTGGAGAGTTAGTTAATGATACTATCAAATATGGATCTTGAAAGCAAGAAAACACAGAGAAAGGTAACCCCTATATGCTAAGAGGCCATACAACACCTTTAGAAACAGTATAAACATGAGAGGTTTTGAAGCAAAAAATTAGAAGTGTTGAATTCCTCAAACAATACTTCTCACCCTGTGCCTTACTCAGGGAATTTAAGGTAAAAGTTTACCTTAAATTTTGCTGGATATTCTAAGATATTTTGCTGTAACATTAACAAGGTTTAACTTTTGGATTCCATGTTAGAAATAAGATTGTGTTACATCTCTCAGTGATATTTGATATTGTGATATACTAATCCACTTAAAAGTGTACTGCATGTTAAATATTTTAATAAATATATAAAAGTTAATAAATCATCACATGTAGTATTCTGTATACAACTACAAGAACTCCCTCTCTGTGTCTCTTTAGGTGGAGAGATACGTATTGAAGAGAGTTTCCCAGACCTTTATAATATCTGGGATATTTATGACTTAGCCATAATTATTAAAAATAGGCTATCCGAAAGATGGTAATATTCTCTGTTTTCTTTCTTTGAGGGAAAGCTAGTTCAATCCTTTGGACCCAAATAAGTGTCGAAAAGAGTTTGAATGGTTTGAACTTAATTAAAGGAGATTCATAGGGATGTACTCTTGATTTGGTTTAGTCCCTATAAGGAGTTAAAGTCATAAATCACTTCAATAGCACGTTGAATAGAACGTAGGATGTGATATTAAGCTTAAGTGGGACATTGATTCGTCGCCATTTGGAGTACAGGTTGCATTTCTGATTGTCGTTTTACAAAAGATATATTATGATAGTGGCAGCATAGGGCTACCCATCTGATATCTGGTATCAGATGTATGAGCTACAAAGAGAGATGACTGAAAGTGAATTTATTTACGGTGAGAAGATTGAGAGGCAATATTATTCAGGTATTCTAGATTTTTAAGGTTATTGATAAGTTAAATCCTGAGAAAGTGTTTATCAGGGACCAAGAATGGTAATGAGGTTTCAAGTGATGGTACTGATTGTGTAACTGTAATAATATAACATTCGAGTTGTTACGCTATGTAATGCAGAATGTATTATTCTAATAATTAAATACATCAAACTGAATTTTGATTGAATGGTATACTGCAATTTGTATTGGTGCTTTGGGGATTCAATGACATGATATTGTAAATGTAAACTGATAATGTAAATCAATAACCTTGAATGAAATTTTACTTCACGTTTTTCTTGTCAGCACATGAATTTCTTTAAATTCATTAATGAATTACAAGCATTTAATAATTACAAAACTAATAATTATTTAGACATTGGCCTCACACATTTATTTAATTATATATTTCAAAATGGTTGTCAGTAACAGCAGTATTGGAATGAAATATATTTATTCAGTAATGCACATTGTATTTCATTTGTTTTGCAGGACATCAATGTGATTCACTTTTTTAAAAAAACTGGTCAGCCTGTCTTAAGAAATGGTCATGTATCTGTGCATTATTAATTCTCCACTGAAATCATCAGTGGAAACAGTGGTACCAGAATGAAATATACAGTGCCCTATAGAGTGTGTTTGAAGTTTATCTTGCATCATATCAAACTTATATTATCTTCAGTAATCGACAGGTTGAAGTCAAGCACAAGTAATACATTATTTTAAGGTTGGGGTTCACAGAATCCTTCAATTATATATTGCTTTGCGTTGGAAGAATTCATTAATTATTTAGGAACAAAAGAACATTAGGAACATGAATAGGCCATTCAGCCATTCAAGCCTGCTCCACCATTCAATTAGATCATGACTGATCTGCACCTTAATTCCATTTATCTGCCTTTGCTCGATAACCCTTCATGCCCTTACCTAACAAAAATCTATCTATCTCCGTCTTGAAAGCTTCAACCACAGCCTTTTGGGACAGGAAGTTCCAGATTTCTACTACCCTTCTGTACAAAAATTGCTTCCCACATCCCGTTTTCACTCCTGAGGAAATAGTTTTTTTCTATCTATCCTATTAAATACTTTTAATGTTTTAAACAGCTCTACCAATCACTCACTGAATCTTTTATATTCAAGGGAATGCAAGCCAAGTTTATGTAACAAATCCTCATAACTTAACCCTCTAAGCCCCTGGTGAATCTTTGCTGCATTCCCTCCAAGTCGAATATATCTGTTCCATGTGGTGCATAAAATGGCTACTGCCAAAAGTCTTTATTTACATATCATGACATCGGAGGTCACATGTGTACGGCAAACATTCCCCTTTTCACAAAAAAAGTCTGTTCTTTCTTGTCCTTTCAAATTTGTCTGTCCCGATACACGTGTTTCACATATAATCTTTAAAGCGTTCACGTTGTTTTATGGTACATATGTGAGTTGTTGTTGGCTGTTCATCTGATGTTTGCTGGTTCCTTGGTTAATTTTGCTGGTGTTTCTTCTCTGGGGAATGTTGTTGCTGTGGTGAGTGTTGCTGCTGTGGTGAGTGTTGATGCTCATCTATTGCACTGGTTGGAGTATGGTTGACCTCTGGGACCAATGGTCGTTCAGTTCCTTGTTCAGACGGCGAACTCAGATCTGTCTCATCAACCGTTTGCTGTGAAGGAGCAGCTGCTCCAGTTGAGCATAGATGTCTGCGGTTACGATGATCTGGTCAATCAAGGTGACAACTTCTACATGCAAGTTCCAATTTGCCAAGTGGGATCATTTTTCTTGCGTGCATTGAATGTTTGCATTCTTGACCAGCTCTCCAACTCTCAGCTCTGGCAACGATTTGGAAGTTTTATCAAAGTGGCATTTGACTTTCTGCTGTTTCACTATGATCTTGTCCCTCACACTCGTTACTACTTCTGGCTTCAGTAGTTTCCTAGCTGTTGGAAGAGTTATCTGGGTGCAGCGCGACATTAGTCACTGGACTGGACTACTTCCCTTTTCTTCAGTAGGTGTGTTCCTCCACTCTAAGATTGCCTTGTACACATCTGTGCCCAATCTAGTAATTTCTTTATGGTCCTTTTGTCAATTTTCACTGCTGCCTCAGTCTTTCCGTCTTTCCA
Organism: Heterodontus francisci; assembly: GCF_036365525.1. Taxonomy (NCBI): domain Eukaryota; kingdom Metazoa; phylum Chordata; class Chondrichthyes; order Heterodontiformes; family Heterodontidae; genus Heterodontus; species Heterodontus francisci. Next base: position 74,705,329 of record NC_090379.1, read on the forward strand.
TCTGACTGGGGATAGTGTGGAGGTGAAGTGTAGTGTTGAATTACCCAATCGTTCACGAAGCGTATGAATTCTTCATTCATGAACTGAGAGCCATTGTCGCTCATCATAATGTCAGGAATGCCATGCTGACTTAAGTGTGTTTTCAGGTGGTCTACGATCTCGTTTGTAATTGCTGACGTCAGCTGGTCTAACACCCAGTAGTCTGAATAGTAGTCACTTGTGATGAGATAATCTGTTTCAGTGAAAGTGAAGAGGTCTACTCCAAGCTTCATCTGTCTGGGGTATCATGAGTCACAAGTGGCTCTTTAGCTTGCTCAGCTTGATGTTCATTGCAAGCACTGCACTGGCTGATGTGGTCCTTAATCTCATTGCTCATGTTTGGCCAGCAGAGCATTTCTCTGGCCTTCCTCCGACTAGACTTGATTTTCCTTGATGGCTTGTGTGGACACAGTTCAGCATCTCTTTTCTCATCTCTTTAGGGATAATAATCCTAGTCCCATTATACAAGGTGCCATCTTGGGCAATCACTTCATCTCTCTCTACGCCCAATACTCTTTTGCAGCAACAGATGTGTACTTGATGGTTTCAGGCCATCCTTTCATCACAACTTCCTGTAGCACTTGAAGAGTTCCATCTCGTCACATAGTTTGCTTGATCTGAGCAAGAAGCTTGTACTTCAGATTCAATGTCTCTGCTGGGTTGATGACTTCCAGAGCTGTTGCATCTTGTTGAATCTGGAAAATGTTGTAGTCTATACTAGCATCATCAACTTCCTTCAAAGGGAGCACAGCTTTTGACGGCATGTCAGTGATGTACATCTGCTTCCCTTGTTTCTACTGCACTTCCAATTGACATCCCTGCAAATGAAGTAACATCCTTTGCAAACACTTTGGAGCAGTTAGAAGTGGTTTGCAAATGATGCTTTGAAGTGGCTTGTCATTGGACTCTACCATCAATTTCTCTCTCCCAAATGGATACTGGTTCAAATGCTCACAAGAAAACGGCCAGACGCTCTTTCCTGATCTGTGCATAGTGTCGTTCTGTTTGCATTAATGCTCTGGATGCAAATGCAAGTGGTTGGCCTTGCTGCATAAGGGTGGCTCCAAGTCCTGTTTCACTGGCATCATACTGCAGGATAACTTCCTCGACGACATCATAGTGCCTCAGCACTGGCGTTGTCATCACTAGTTGTTTGATGCAAGTAAATACGAGGCAACCTCCCTGCGGGCTTTGGGGGCTCCCTCTTCCATGGGCAATCTGTGACCCAGGGAGGACGCCCGTCGGCAAAAACTGCACCTCCTTGGACCACCCCCCCCCTCTCCCTGCACCACGACCAACCTCCCACCTCTCCCCCACTCACTGGGTCTTCCAGACTGGCTCCGGCAACCCCATCTCACATATTTGAGGTCTGGGGTTCCAGTGCTGGGCATGGGTCCAAGTCCTCTGCAATACCGGCAGTGGCCACCCCTCCCAGTGGCGCTTCTGATACTACTGCGCTGCCTGCCCTGTGATTGGCCAGCAGCTCTTGGAGACGGGATCCCTGTCTTTAAAGGGATGAGGATCCCAGTGCTGGGCACTTACGTTCCAGAACAACATAGGATTGCGCTGAGGGTCTCGAAAAAGCTGAGGTGCGGATCCTCCCCCTTTTCAGCCTGCGCCACAAAATCCAACCCCTAAGGTGCAATACAGCTTGTAACACTCCTTTCCCATCAATGATAACAGAGTTTCTACTTTTATCTGTTCGGGTTTCTTGTCCAACTCTGTGGCAATCTCATAATTCTGCCATTGAGACTGGAAGAATTGCCAGTTCCCTCTCAAATCTCCTTTCATGTCCATAGGAGCAGGTACTGGAAAATTTGAAGCCAGATATCAATGTCTTGTGAAAAGGTGCAGGCAGGAGTTCTCTGTGTCTGTCGTACAGCTCTCTGTCGTACAGCTATCAAAATCCTCTCAAATCCCGACTACTCACTTCTGACACCATGTTCCATGTGGTGCATAAAATGGCTACTGCCAAAAGCCTTTATTTATCTATCCTGACATCAGAGGACACGTGTACAGTGTCTCCGCAAGCCAAAGTGTATCCAAACAATATCCTTCCTGAGATGCAGTACCCAAAACTGAATGCAGTACTCAAGATGGAGTCTGACCAAGGCTCTATACAACTGAAGCATAACTTCCTCCCCTTTGTATTCCAGCCCCCTTGAGATAAAGGGCATTTTGATTGCTTTTTAGATTAGATTAGAGATACAGCACTGAAACAGGCCCTTCGGCCCACCGAGTCTGTGCCGACCATCAACCACCCATTTATACTAATCCTACACTAATCCCATATTCCATAGTCTGCAGTGGGGTCCCGAGCCCAAACTTTCTGACTTATACAGTGAATGTATTTCCATCTCAATGGAGTGACCACTGGTGCTCTGTAAATATCTTTCATTCCTCTGCACCTGATCCCAAAAACCATTTCAGTATGTACATAAATACTGCACTGGATAATAACATCTAAATAATAAATAAATTCTGCCTGACCTATTAATAATTAATTAATTATTTTTCCCACCCTCAACCTGTAAATAATTGATGAATGAACCCAAACTCAGTTTGTAAGTAATTAATGAATTTTCATGCTGCTAACCTTTAACATCAGTTGTGGGGAAACTACTAGAATTTGTCATTAGGGATAAGTGACTGAGCACTTAAACTAATGTAATCTAACCAGAGTGAACCAGCATGGCTTTACTAAGGGTAAATCATGTCTGACGAATCTTGTTGCATTTTTTTGAAGCGGTCACAGATAAGGGAGTGCCTGTAGATGTTATTTATATGAACTTCCAGAAGGCATTCAATAATGTTCCACATGAGATTATTACTAAAAATGAAAATACACAGAATTGAAGGTAGCTTTTTCACTTTGGTTGGAAATTGGTTGGGGGGTAGAACACAAAGGTGGAGATAAAGAGTATATACTCTTGATTAGTAGGATGTGATGAGTGGTATTCCTCAGGGATCTGTTCTGGGGCTTCCAAATTTTCACCACATTTATTAGTGACTTGGATGAAGGAACACAGAGTTGTATATCCAATTTTGCAGATTACACTGGGTTAAGAGGAACTGTAAGTAGTGCAGATAGGAGCAGTAAGTTGCAAAGGGACATAGACAGATTAAGTGAACGAGCAAAACAGCAGCAAATGGAAGTTTAATGTGAACAAGTGTAAAGTTATCCACTTTAAGCCCAAGAAAGATAAAGCGTGGGTATTTTCTAAACGGTGAGAGGCTAGGAACTGTAGAGGAGCAAAGAGATTTAGGAGTCCAAGTACACAAATCCTTAAAGACTAGTAGACAGATCCAGGGACCCGGGTTTGATTCTGGGTACTGCCTGTGCGGAGTTTGCAAGTTCTCCCTGTGTCTGCGTGGGTTTTCTCCGGGTGCTCCGGTTTCCTCCCACAAGCCAAAAGACTTGTAGGTTGATAGGTAAATTGGCCATTATAAATTGTCACTAGTATAGGTAGGTGGTAGGGAAATATAGGGACAGGTGGGGATGTTTGGTAGGAATATGGGATTAGTGTAGGATTAGTATAAATGGGTGGTTGATGGTCGGCACAGACTCGGTGGGCCGAAGGGCCTGTTTCAGTGCTGTATCTCTAATCTAAAAAAAAACCTCCAACATCATAAAGGACAGGTGGGATACTGTAGCCTTGGTTGCAGCCCACCGAGGTAAAGGTACTCCAAAGATTAAAAACTGTGAGGAGGCCAACAAAAAAATCCACATTTACTCTTCTGTACATGCTGTATTTCAGATTTTTCTTTCAACACAAGAATTTCATTGAAAATTTAATTATTTTCAGTTTGGGTTCATGAGAATTCATTATATTGTTCCAGGTCAGTCTCTTGTCAGCAACACCACGCATATATATTTATGCACTTCCGATTTAATATATATGGAGCAAAATATAAAAGAACAAGGAAGCAATAGAAAAAAAAACATTAAAAATTGTATTATTAATATAGTAGCAAAATACCTGGTATTGTTCTGAGTTACTGAGTGGGGTGACAGCTTTTTTATTTTTTCATGGGATGTGAGCATCACTGACAATGCCAGCAACTGTTGCCCATCCCTAATTGCCCTTGAGAAGGTGGCAGTGAGCCCCCTTCTTGGAACCTCTGCAGTCCATGTGGTGTAGGCGCACCCACAGTGTGGTTAAGAAGGGAGTTCCAGGTTTCTGACCCCACACTGAAGGGATGGCAATATTGTTCCAAGTTCGGATGATGTGTGACTTGGAGGGGAACTTGCAGGTGGGGGTGTTCACATGCTTCTGCTGCTCTTGTCCTTCTAGGTGGTAGAGGTCGTGGGTTTGGAAGGTGCTGTCAAAGTAGGCTTGGCCAGATACTGCAGTGCACCCTGTAGATGGTACACACTGCTGCCACTGAACTTTGATGGTGAAGGGAGTGCATGTTTAAGGTTGTGAATGAGGTGACGATCAAGTGGACTGTTTTGTCCTGGATGGTGTCGAGTTTCTTGAGTGTTGTTACAGCTGCACTCATCCAGATAAGTGGAGAGTATTCCATCACACTCCTCACTTGTGCCTTGTTGATGGTGGACAGGCTTTGGGGAGGCGCGAAGTCAGTTACTTGCCTCAGAATTCCCAGCCTCTAACCTGCTCTTGTAGCCACAGTATTTATATGGTTGGTCCCGTTAAGTTTCTGGTCAATGGTAACCCACAGAATGTTGATGGTGGGGAACTTAGCAAAGGTAATGTCATTGAATGTCAAGGGGATATAGTTCAACTCCCTCTTGTTTGAGATGGTCATTGCACAGCACTTCTGTGTCGCAGATGTTACTTGCTACGTATCAGCCCAAGCCTGCTCCATGCGGACACAGACTGCTTCATTATCTGAGGTATCTCAAATGGTACTGAACACTGTTCCATCAGTGAATATCCCCACTTCTGACCTTATGATGGAGGAAAGGGCATTGATGAAGCAGCTGAAGATGGTTGGGCCCAGGACACGACCCTGAGGAGGAACTCCTGCAGTGATATCCTGGGGCTGAGATGATTGGCCAACAATCACAACCATCTTCCTTGCCAGGTATGAATCCAGTGTTTTCCTCTAATTCACACTGACTTAAATTTTGCTTGGTGCCACACTCAGTCAAATGCTGCCTTGAGGTCAATGGCAGTCATTCTCACCTCACCTCTTGAATTCAGCTCTTTGGTTCATGTTTGAACCAAGGCTGCGATGAGGTCTGCAGCTGAGTGGCCCTGGCAGAACCCAAACTGAGCATCGTTCAGCAGGAAACTGCTGAGTATGTGCTGCTCGATAGCATTGTCAATGACACCTTCCATCACTTTGCTGATGATTGGGAGTAAACTTATGAGGCAGCAATTGGCCGGATTGGATTTGTTCTACTTTTTGCAGACAGGACGTACCTGGGCAATTTTCAACATCATCGGGTAGGTGCCAGTGTTGTAACTGTACTGGAACAGCTTAGCTGGGGGTGCAGCTAGTTCTGGAGCAGAAGTCTTCAGTATCACAGCCGAAATATTGCCTTTGCTGTATCCGGTGCCTTCAGTCATTTCTTGATATTATGTGGAGTGAATCGATATGCCTGAACACTGGCATGTGTGATGCTGGGAACCTCAGGAGGATGCCGAGATGGATCATCTACTCGGCACCTCTGGCTGAAGATGGCTGCAAACGCTTCAGCCTTGTCTTTTGCACTGATATGCTTGGCTCCTCATCATTGAGTATGGGGATGTTTGTGGAGCCTCCTCCTCTGGTTAGTTGTTTAATTGTCCACCACTATTCACAACTGGATGTGGCAGGACTGCAGAACTTTGATCTGATCCATTGGTTGTGCGATTACTTTTCTCTGTCCATCACATGCTGCTTCCATTCTTTAGCATGCATGTAGTCCTGTGTTGTAGTGTCACCAGGTTGGCATCTCATTTTTAGGTATGCCTGGTGCTGCTCCTGGCATGCTCTCCTGTACTCCTTATTGAACCAGGGTTGAGCCCCTGGCTTAATGATAATGTTAAAGTGAGGGATATGTCGGGCCACTAGGTTACAGATTGTAGTTGCATACAATTCTGCTGCGCCTGATGGCCCACCGAGCCTCACGGATGTCCATTTTTAAGCTGGTACATTTGCTCTGTGAACCTATCCCATTTAGCATGGTGGTAATGCCACACAACACAATGGAGGGTGTCCTCTGTGTGAAGATGGGACTTCACCTTTACAAGAAATGTATGGTGGTCACTTCTACCAATACTGTCATCAAAAGATGCATCTGTGACAAGTAGATTGGTGAAAGTGAGGTTAAGGAGGTTTTCCCTCGTGTTGGTTCCCTCACCACCTGCTGCAGACCCAGTCTAGCAGCCATGTCCTTCAGGACTCGGCCAGCTCGGTCAGTAGCGGTGCTACCGAGCCACTCTTGCTGATGGACATTGAAGTCCCCCACACAGAGTTAATTCTGTGCCCTTGCTACCCTCAGTGTTCAACATGTATTCAAGTGGTGTTCAACATGTCGGAGTACTGATTCATCAGCTGAGGGGGGATGGTAGGTGGTAATCAGCAGGAGGTTTTCTTGCCCATGTCTGACCTGATGTCATGCGACTTCATGAGGTCTGAAGTCAATGTTGATGATTCCCAGGGCCACTCCCTCCTGACTGTATACCATTGTGCTGCCACCTCTGGTGGAGCAGGACATATACAGTGTTACGACCAGGTGAGAAAGGGGTCCTAGGCTCCTGCTTAGCCTTCACTTAGCCATAACAGAGTTTAATTTTAAACAGACCGTGTTTTTAGATCCCCCTTAGTGAATCCTTGTTCACCGCTTTACAATTTTAAGGCAAAGAAACCAGCACAAACAGGTTTTCTTAGGTTTAAAGAAAACAGGTTAAAATTTATTAAACTTAAACTTTAATTTGGTTAACGCCTACGGATGTACGACGCCCCCATGCTAGCATGCATACACGATACATAAATGCAGATAGAGATAGAACAGAGCAGAAGAAATAGTGTGGAAAAGTTTGAGGCAATCTCTGAAGAGGGATTTTTATTACGGATCTTAGAGCACACTATAGAGTCTTTGATTGTAGGTAGATCTTGCTTTTCATTGGGGCCCTGTATTCTTCTTAAACTTTGTTTGCTGTAGGAGACTTTTCTCTCTTGGGGTTCATGTGTCTTCAGTGGATTTGGAGTTCCGTGAGAAAGAGATGGGAGCAGACAGGGGAGGTCTTTTCAGTCCAGGAGCAAACAGACACTCTGAATTCAAAAAGTTTGTACAATTCAGAAAAACCCAGGTTGCCAAGCAGGTTAGTCATGTGACTAACTGGTCTGACCACGTCTTGGCTCTGTGGATTGTATTATCTTAGCAGGGCCTGGAATGCGCTTCCCTGCCTTCAATGTCTGGTGCTCAAAGTCCATTGTGCATTAAATGGATAAGGGGAGTAACCGCTCCTGTCCCTATTGGCATGTAAATGTCCTCCAGCCAAGTATCTGGCAGCCCTTGTAACAGGCCTTCTCTTCTTCCCAACAACAATTTGAAATTTAATGTTCATATGGCAAAATTAATAGGCCTTATTCCTGGCTGATGGGGGTCTAACATGACACCTCCACACCCAGTAGAATGAAATGCGATTTGAGATAAGGTGCATTTCATTAAAAGGGTCAAGAGAAAATATAAGATATAGAAAAAAAACATGCATTTCTCACATTCATTCCCATTCATTCATAAATCCTAAAACTTATTACAGCCTGTCTTTTCTTAGTGCCAGTGCTGCTTTAATTGCCCCTTTTTTGGCATCCCAATAAACATCTGGTTCTTTGGGGAAGTTTTTCTTCAGTTTGCCCATTTCCACCGCTGCCTAGGGTCTTTGAGATGGTGAAGTTTAATTAGTCTTGACTTGGAATTTTTTTTCTCTCAGGAGAGTCAGTAGTGGGTGGGTCTATCCTGAACTCTCCCTCAGTGCTTTGCTGAGTCATGCAAAGGCTTTTGACTTTAGGGGGATGGGTGGTTCCCTTTTTTCTGACTGCGGAGGAGGATTCTTTGCTAATCGCCCCTTTGTCCTCTAAGACACTCCTGCCGGCAGGTATTTGTGCAAGCTCTACTGCACTCCCCCGTGGCACTTCAACTCGGTGAGGCATCACCTCATGGTTTCTCTGCCCCCTAGAGGTCTTTCTTTGTCTCGTCAGGTTCCTGTAAATGCTGTTAGCAACTCTGGTGGGGTGCTTCTAGTGTCTGCATTTACGTAGGGGGATGTGGGGTCTAACCTTTCTTATTTTTCGGGGTTGGCTGACCGGAGAGGAGGGGTTTTCATCTGGAATTCCTCCCGGAGTTCCTTTACTCTGCCGTTATGGCCGCTTTTTCCCCTTCCCTTTCTAACCTTTTGCCAGCCTTGTGCCTGCCTGCCCCTTTTTTTCTCGGTGGAGGTCCCTTACAGTTCACCAGCCCTTGGCTGGAGGGTCCTCCTAATACCGGTGCAGGACTTAGGGGTGCAAGTTTCACTGTAGGCTGGGGCTCCCCCTCAACCTGGCACAGGTGGAAACTCCTGCAGTGCTCCACCACATCTTTGTGGCGTTTTGGCCAGTCAAACTGCTGTCTTATGTGGGCTTTGGTCATTCGTATACCGGCATGTACAGCCACTTGGGCCCTTCTTAATATTTCTCCCTGGTACCTCTGCGGCACCACTAACTGGTGAACTACTGTCCACTCCTTGCTCTCAGGTCTGTGAGGAGAACTTCATTTCCTCATCAGTACCTCATTCTTTAAATAATAGCAATCAGGAAGTCCGAGTGCTTCACTTTCAGACTGGGCAGCCTGTACTAACTTTCACAATACTGGGTCGGTTCACTGAGCCTCAGCTAGGGAAAATCCATTTAGTTCATTCCCTGCGTCTCCTAACTTTCCAAAGAAAGTCTCAGACAGACAGACCTGGTCATCTGCCTGCAGTGCCAATTCAGTCTCCTCTGGGGAGCTGGTTTGATCATGGCATGATCCACTACACATTCAGGGAAACTGCATGGGTCTGTCTCCTGCCACTGCCCCGTCTCTGACTTCTGCAGTCTTTCCTTTACTCCCGGGGGGTGGGGGGGGGGGGGGGGGGGCTACCACCTTCACCCCCGCCAGATCATTACCTAGGAACAGGTCAACCCCGTCCACAGGCAAACTAGGGACAATCCCTACGGTCACCGGTTCCAAAACTAGGTCGCACTCCGGATGCACCCGGTGTACCCTCCAATATCATTCACCACCATTCTGGTGTTCATTGCACTCTGGGGGAGAGGCCAGGCCTTTTCCCAGTAAAAAGGATCTAGTGGCCCCTGTGTCCCTGAGGATTACTATGGGCTTGCTTGACCCACTCGAGGATTATGGGGTTACTTTCCCTTCAGACACAAAACCCTGGTAACCTTCAGGAATCCGATTACATTTTCCTGCACTTGCAACCGTAAGCTTCCTGGATCTCAATCTTACTGCAGTTAAACCCATAGCTTGTTCTGCTGTGCTTTCCATCAGCCTCACTTCTTCACTGAGCGGGTGTGCCCTGATTAACCCTATAGGTTTCCCCTTCAGTTCCCAGCAGTCAGCTTTTAAATGCCCTGCTTTATTACAATGGAAGCACACAGGTCTCTGGGTCTCGCTCCTGCTCATAGCAACTTCCTTTTTGGCTAGAGGAAGACCCCCCATGTATCCTGCTTTTCTTTCTCTCCCAGGACTGCTTGGGCCCCTATCATCTTCCCACCCTTTGTCGTTTTCGGATTTGTGGGGGTGACTAGGAAAGGTTCTCCCCTGGGAAACTGGCTGATAAATTAAAGCAAACTCATCGGCCAGAACGGCTGCTTGCCGGGCTCTCTGAACCTGCTGCTCCTCTACACGTCTTTATGGAGAGTGGGAGAGAGTTTTTAAATTCCTTTAACAGAATCACTTCTCTGAGATTCTCACAGCTGAGTTGTACTTTAAGAGCCCTTAGCCACTGGTCAAAAGCCAGCTGCTTACTTCTTTCAAACTCCAGATAAGTTTGATTAGCTTGCTTCTTGAGGGTTCTAAACTTTTGGCGATAGGCTTTGGGTACTAATTCATATGCCCCGAGGATAGCACTTTTTGTCAGTTCATAATTTGATGATTTCTCATCTGGCAACAGATTAGCTTGCTTTGTAATAAAAGAGGCCAGGTCTCAGCTGGCCATTTTAGCTGCCTTGCCAGTTTCCCAAAGGACACAAAAATGTCTCCTACATCTTCCTCATTGAATTTTGGAATTAGTTGAGCTAGTTTTAACAACTCTGTACCCAGACCTGAATTACGCTCCTCCATATTGGCCGTGTTTTCACTGGGGTTACTCTGTCGCCCCCTAGCCAACTCAAGCCACTTCAGCTCTCTTTCTTTGCATACTCTCTGGAATATTCTTTCTCTCTCTCTCTCATTCCTTTTCCTGTCTTTCTCTCTCTCGTTACTTCTTCTGTCTTTCTTTCTCTCTCTTCTCTTTTTCTTCATGTTCCTTCTGGAAGGTTCTTTCTTTCTCCCGCTCTCTTTCCTCAAATTCAAGTCTCCTCTGTTCCAATTGTATCTTTGCTAGCAATACGCTGATAGAGTCTATTTCTAACCCTGTTTCTGCTTCTTCAGATTCAAGGGAAAAATGGTTAGCCACTAGCCTTAGAAGTTCAGACTTCCTAGCCTTGGCAAGTATAGTGATCCCACACTGCTCAGCCATTTTCCCCAACTCCTCCATAGACAGTGCTTTTAACTTATCCCAAGTTACTTCACCCTGGCTTGGAGAGCTACCAGCTACAGTTGCAGACTTGTTAGTATTCAAGCACACACAACCACAAGATGTAGGAGCAACAGGGTGGTGGTGACAGGAGATTTTAATTTTCCCAACATTGACGGGGATTCGCTTAGTGTTAGAGGTCCAGATGGAGCAGAATTTGTAAGGAGCATCCAGGAGGGTTTTCGAGAGCAGTATGTAAATAGTCCAACTCGGGAAGGGGCCATACTGGACCTGGTGTTGGGGAATGAGCCCGGCCAGGTTGTTGAAGTTTCAGTAGGGGACTACTTTGGGAATAGTGATCACAATTCCGTAAGCTTTAAAATACTCATGGACAAAGACGAGAGTGGTCCTAAAGGAAGAGTGCTAAATTGGGGGAAGGCCAACTATACCAAAATTCGGCAGGAGCTGGGAAATGTAGATTGGGAGCAGCTGTTTGAAGGTAAATCCACATGTGATATGTGGGAGGCTTTTAAAGAGAGGTTGATTAGCGTGCAGGAGAGACATGTTCCTGTGAAAATGAGGGATAGAAATGGCAAGATTAGGGAACCATGGATGACAGGTGAAATTGTGAGACTAGCTAAGAGGAAAAAGGAAGCATACATAAGGTCTAGGCGGCTGATGAAAGACGAAGCTTTGAAAGAATATCGGGAATGTAGGACCAATCTGAAACGAGGAATTAAGAGGGCTAAAAGGGGTCATGAAATATCTTTAGCAAACAGGGTTAAGGAAAATCCCAAAGCCTTTTATTCATATATAAGGAGAAAGAGGGTAACTAGAGAAAGGATTGGCCCACTAAAGGACAAAGGAGGAATGTTATGCTTGGACTCAGAGAAAATGGGTGAGATTCTAAACGAGTACTTTGCATCGGTATTCACCGAGGAGAGGGACATGACGGATGTTGAGGTTAGGAACAGATGTTTGATTACTCTAGGTCAAGTCGGCATAAGGAGGGAGGAAGTGTTGGGTATTCTAAAGGGCATTAAGGTGGACAAGTCCCCAGGTCCGGATGGGATCTATCCCAGGTTACTGAGGGAAGCGAGAGAGGAAATAGCTGGGGCCTTAACAGATATCTTTGCAGCATCCTTAAACACGGGTGAGGTCCCGGAGGACTGGAGAATTGCTAATGTTGTCCCCTTGTTTAAGAAGGGTAGCAGGGATAATCCAGGTAATTATAGACCGGTGAGCCTGACGTCAGTGGTAGGGAAGCTGCTGGAGAAGATACTGAGGGATAGGATCTATTCCCATTTGGAAGAAAATGGGCTCATCAGTGATAGGCAACATGGTTTTGTGCAGGGAAGGTCATGTCTTACCAACTTAATAGAATTCTTTGAGGAAGTGACAAAGTTGATTGATGAGGGAAGGGCTGTCGATGTCATATACATGGACTTCAGTAAGGCGTTTGATAAGGTTCCCCATGGCAGGCTGATGGAGAAAGTGAAGGCGCTTGGGGTCCAAGGTGTACTAGCTAGATGGATAAAGAACTGGCTGGGCAACAGGAGACAGAGAGTAGCAGTAGAAGGGAGTTTCTCAAAATGGAGACGTGTGACCAGTGGTGTTCCACAGGGATCCGTGCTGGGACCACTGTTGTTTGTGATATACATTAATGATTTGGAGGAAAGTATAGGTGGACTGATTAGCAAGTTTGCAGACGACACTAAGATTTGTGGAGTAGCAGATAGTGAAGGGGACTGTCAGAGAATACAGCAGAATATAGATAGATTGGAGAGTTGGGCAGAGAAATGGCAGATGGAGTTCAATCAGGGCAAATGCGAGGTGATGCATTTTGGAAGATCCAATTCAAGAGTGAACTATACAGTAAATGGAAAAGTCCTGGGGAAAATTGATGTCCAGAGAGATTTGGGTGTTCAGGTCCACTGTTCCCTGAAGGTGGCAACGCAGGTAAATAGAGTGGTCAAGAAGGCATACGGCATGCTTTCCTTCATCGGACGGGGTATTGAGTACAAGAGTTGGCAGGTCATGTTACAGTTGTATAGGACTTTGGTTCGGCCACATTTGGAATACTGCGTACAGTTCTGGTCGCCACATTATCAAAAGGATGTGGATGCTTTGGAGAGGGTGCAGAGGAGGTTCACCAGGATGTTGCCTGGTATGGAGGGCGCTAGCTATGAAGAGAGGTTGAGTAGATTAGGATTATTTTCATTAGAAAGACGGAGGTTGAGGGGGGACCTGATTGAGGTGTACAAAATCATGAGAGGTATAGACAGGGTGGATAGCAAGAAGCTTTTTCCCAGAGTGGGGGTTTCAATTACTAGAGGACATGAGTTCAAAGTGAAAGGGGAAAAGTTTAGGGGGGATATGCGTGGAAAGTTCTTTACGCAGAGGGTGGTGGGCACCTGGAACGCATTGCCAGCGGAGGTGGTAGATGCGGGCACGATGGAGTCTTTTAAGATGTATCTAGACAGATACATGAATGGGCAGGAAGAAAAGAGATACAGAACCTTAGAAAATAGGCGACATGTTTAGAGAGAGGATCTGGATCGGCGCAGGCTTGGAGGGCCGAAGGGCCTGTTCCTGTGCTGTAATTATCTTTGTTCTTTGTTCTTTTTAAAACCTGTATTGAAATCTTGCTCTTTTTTGATTGGGAACAATTTGGCTTCCCACTTCCAATTTCTCTCATTTGTCTGTAGTTAAATCCCATACACTAGCACCCAATTTCTGTTACAACCAAGTGAGAAAGGGGTCTAGGGGTCCCGCTCAGCCTTCACCTGGTCTTACCGTAACAGGGTTTAATTTTAAACAGACCGTGTTTTTAGTTCCCCCTTAGTGAATCCTTGTTCACCGCTTTCCAATTATAAGACAAAGAAACCACACAAACAGGTTTTCTTAGCTTTAAAGAAAACAGATTTAAATTTATTAAACTTAAACTCTAATTCGGTTAACGCCCATGGATACACGATGCCCCAGGCTCGCATGGATATACGATACACACATGCAGATAGAGACAGAACAGAGCAGAAGAAAAATAAAGTGGAAAAGTTTGAGGCAATCTCTGAAGAGGGTTTTTTATTACGGATCTTCGAGCTCACTGTAGAGTCCTTGATTGTCGGTTGATCTTGCTTTTCGTTGGGGCCCAGTATTCTTCTTAAACCTTGTTCGCTGTCGGAGACTTTTCTCTCTTGGAGTTCATGTGGTTTCAGTGGATTTGGAGTTCCGTCAGAAAAGATGGGAATAGACAGGAGAGGCTGTGGCGAGCCAGCCAGGAGAGCTCTTTTCAATCCAGGAGCAAACAGACACTCTGAGTTCAAAACGTTTGTACAATTCAGAAAAACCTGCTGCCAAGCAGGTTAGTCATGTGACGAATTGGTCTGACCAAGTCTTGGCTCTGTGATTGTATCATCTTAGCAGGGCCTGGAATGCGCTTCCCTGCCTTCAATGTCTGGTGCTCAAAGTGCATTGTGGGTTAAATCGATAAGGGGGATAGCCTCTCTTCTCCCTATTGATATGCAAATATCCTCCAGCCAAGTGTCTGGCAGCCCTTGCAACAGGCCTTCTCTTCTTCCCAGCAACAATTTGAAATGTAATGTCCATATGGTGAAATTAATATGCCTCATTCTTGGCAGGTGAGGGTCTAGCATGACACCCGGGATGGTGATGGAAGAGTCTGGGACATTGGCTGTAAGGTATGATTCAGTGAGTATGACGCTGTCAGGCTGTTTCCAATGTGGATGACCGCCACCTGCATCTCAGCCGTAAGCAGACACAAGCAAGCAGGCTGCCTCCACCTCATCTGAGGTCACAATAGGAGACCAGAGGCTACCGCATCGGGCAGAGCACCGAGTGGGTCACTGGTGTTCGTTTCACCTGTAAATGTGTACCTTTTTCTATTTTTCAACACTATGTAAATATTGGCACATGATGCCAGACTCGTGAGCTTCCATTATTTAATGGCAAGACAATAAAAATGAGATGAAGTGGTGAAGGTGAGCAAGAGTCCTTAAATGGGGACAGTGAAACCTCTGCACAGATGTGCATCCTTCATTGGCATTAAGAATGCATCTTTTCCAGGCTGTGCTTCAATAGAAGTGTTCTCACAAGCATCTCAAAGTGACTTCCAGACTATGCTGTCCTCCTGGGTTAGAAGGGCTCAGCTGAAACATGCCTGGATCAGATGATCCTTGATGTTGGTGGCATTCTGACGAGACCCTCGAGTACTGCACAGGACCCAGCCACCTCTCTATGCAGCCGGAGTAACTCTGTCTTCTACATCTTCCTCTTCTACCTCCTGCTCCTCCTCTTCCTCTGGTGAGCTCTGTCGATCCAGTGCTTCACCTTCTTCAAGGTCTATACTTCTCAGGAGGGCCATTTTATGGACAGTGTAGCAGACCACCACAATGAGTAAGACCCTTGAAGGAGTGTACTGCAAGGCACCACCCGACTGGTCCAGGCACCGGAACCAAATCTTCAGAAGCCTGACAGTCTGCTCGATGGTGGTCCTTGTGAACAGGCGGATTTAGTTTAGTGTCTCTGTGATTGCGTCTTGAGGACTTATAAAGGGGTGAGTAGCCATCTGTTCAAGGGATAACCCTCGTCCCACAAAATCCATCCACATAGTTTGGAGAGAGAATTTTAGAGCTGCGACACCCTGGACTGTCGGAGGATGAATGAGTCATGGTAGCTGCCAGGAAAGCGAGCGCACACATGCATAAAGCTCTTGTGATCGCAAACCAGTTGAATGTTGATTGAGGGATTGGAAGGCCTTCCTGTTGATGAATCTCACTGGCTGGTCACTCGCCACATGTGTGCAATCTGTGAGAATCCAGTGATGTTGGCGAAACCCACTGCATCTGTCTGGAAATGAATGCACTGTTCAGCTCTCGCAAAAAGGGCATCAGTAACCTGTGAGATGCCGCAGTGTGCAGCCAATAGCGACACGCCACCAAGGTGCACAGCTGAGTCATGAAGAACCCATAGGCCAAGAGGTTCAAGGTCAGAGTGACTTTTACAGCTACTGGCAGGGCATGACGAGCAGTGCTGTGAGGTGTGACGTCTTCCATGATGAGGGCACAAATCTCTGACCATCTGCCTGGAGTGTCGGTCTCCTGCAGCACTGATTCGCAAACATCTCAAGATAGCTCCTTCTTCGCCGGTAAATCCTCCGGGGTATGGCCTCCATGGCCTTCCTGCCCCTTGTCCCTCTCTGCTGCCCTCATCATGCCCGGGGCAATGCCCTTCCTTCCTAATCGCCACTGGACCCTAAATCTGGAAATCATGCTCCCATTGCCAGCTATTGCTTTCCTTGCCTACAGGTGGCCTCCCAATTGTGTCTGGAAGCCTTGTCCCCTCCTTTTATGCCCCACGATGCCAGGCGGGTGACGACCCCCTGCATTTCCTGAGCATGTAGTCAACTCTCTCCCTACAGCCTGTGCACACTTGATGGCACCTATGTGCCAATGGTTGAGTGCCCCTATCAGTTGTTTCCCTTTTCATGGAGCCCACCTAATTTCTTGGAGTGGCCATGAATTGCTCGCCACCTCCATGCACCTGGTCTGCCCCTGACCCAGTGTGCAGCCTATGCGGCCCCACAAAAATCTCAAGCTAATCTTCGATGAGTTCTCAATGAGCTCTTTAACCAACTTAATTGGACTTGTTTGTGAATTAGGCAGCTTCTCAGGGCTGGCCTGAACATAAGAACTTAAGAAACAAAAGCAGGAGTAGGCCATTTGGCTTCCTGAGCCTGCTCTGCCATTCAATAAGATCATTTGGCTGATGTGATGTTAACCTTAACTCCACTTTCCTGCCTGCCCCCATAACCCTTTACTCCCCTGTAGATCAAAAATCCATCTAGCTCAGCCTTGAATATATTCAATTACCCAGCCTCCGCTTCTCTCTGGGGTAGTGAATTCTAAAGATTAAGGACCCTCTGGAAGTAGCAATTCCTCCTCATCTCCTTGTTAAATGGGAACTCCCTTATTTTGAAAACTAGTTCTATATTCCCCCACGAGGGGATACATTCTCTCAGCATCTACCCTATCAAGACCCCTCAGAATCTTATATGTTTCAATAAGATCTCTCATTCTTCTAAACTCCAATGAGCATAGGCACAACCTGTTCAACTTTTCCTCATAAGGCAACCCCTTCATCCCAGGAATCAACCTAGTGAACCTTCTCTGAACTACCTTCAATGCAAATATATCTCTCCCTAAATAAGGAGACCAAAACTCTACATATTACTCCCACCAATGCCCTGTACAATTGTATAGCAAGACTTGCCTACTTTTATACTCTGTCCCCCTTGAAATAAAGGCCTTCCTAATTACTTGCTGTACCTGCATGCTAACTTTTTGTGATTCGTGTACGAGGACACCCAGATCCCTCTGTACCACATCATTCTGCGGTCTCTCTCCATTTAAATAATATTCGTTTTTTCTATTCTTCCCACCAAAGTGGTCAACCTCACATTTTCCCACATTATACTCCATCTGCCAAATTTTCACACAATCACTATCCATATCCCTTTGCAGACTCTTTGGCCAGGATTTAATGCTGGCGACGGGGGTCTCAACATCCGGTAAAAGCAATGCCGAGAACTCGGCCTCCCCTCTTCTGTGGAAGGCCTGCCAAACCTAGTGCCAATCAGGCACTTAAGTGGACATTGGCATACCTTCCACGGGATCAAGGATCCTGGAGACCTGCCAACCAATCATAGGCCAGCAGCTCTTCCAGTGAGCAACACCACCACGGAGGCGCTGCGTGCTGCCTGCAGAGCACCTACCTGAGGCCCAGGAGTGTCACTGGACCCAGGCCACAAGTAGGTCAGGATGGGAGGAATCTCACTGGGTGGGAATTGTGGGGGAGGGGGTGTAGGGGGATCGTTAACAAGGGCAGGGGGTTGGTTCTCAGCAATCCCCCCCACAACTCCCTTCCCGATGCCGGGTCCCCCGTTCAGGCACCGTGCTTTTTAATGAGGCCCCCACCCCGGAGCTGGACAGCAGCCTGCACAGTTGTCATACCAGGCTTCCCGTGTGGCGACAGGGCTGCCCGCCACACAGCTAATTGCGGCGATGGGATGAGGCCCTTAATTGCCCAGTTAAGGGACTCAATTGGTGGCAGGGCAGGCAGGCCGTTCTCAGGCCTTCCCATTCCAGACTTAATTTTGGTGGAGACGGGAAGGTGGTGGGGCTTCCCCCACCCCGCCACCATCCCACCTGATTTTATGCTCTCCCCGCCTCCAAATCCACCACGTGGGAGAGCATAGAATTCCCCCTTTGTGACCTCCTCACAACCTGCTTTCCTACCTATCTTTGTATCAGCAAATTTGGCTGCAATACACTTGGTCCCTTCATCCAAGTCATTTATATAGATGTAAATAGTTGAGGCCCCTGTACTGATCCCTGTAGTACCCCACTTGGTAGAGTTTGTCAACCTGAAAATGACCCATTTATCTGTTAGTTAGCCAATCCTCTATCCATGCTAATACATTATCTCGAAAACAATGAGCTCTTATCTTGTGCAGTAATCTTTTATATAGCACCTTATCGAATGCCTTTTGGTACTGCAAATACACTACGTCCACTGGCTCCCCTTTATCCACCCTGCTTGTTACAAACTCAAGGAACTCCGATAAATTTGTCAAACATGATTTTCCTTTCCCCCGCCTTGATGAAACTCGCTGGTGGCGGGAATGGCAGTGGGAAACCGGTCCACCTGTCTCCATTCCCGCGGGACCTAAAAATCCTGCCCATGGCATTTACAAAATGTTCAACCTTTCTGAAGACTCAAATAAGATTCAGTCAAAATTTTAGCCTTTGCAAAGGGGCGAGGTGGGTGTGAAGAAATAATGGCTGGGAATTTTAAAAAGGACAGAAACTCAACAGTGAGGCATGAAATGGAGTCTGTGGGAAAGTGGACTGAAGTGAATAGTTACGGAAGCACTCAACTGGTAGAAATTATGTGATAGATACAATAGCATGCATAGCAATGCTAAATCTAATAACAGTCATCAAAGCCTCATATTCTTTATGTGGTTTTCTGATGCGGTTAGATTTATTTGCTATATTTCAACTTTCTGGTTTGAGATTAACTGTTATAAAATTCAGCCCACTTGGTCATTTTGAAATTTATTTTGCTTGCTGGTTTCTGTTTATTGATTCATTCATTACTGTTGTAGGCTCTAGCAATCTATTTAAATTATATTGGCCATTACATTAAGCTTCACCCCTCCCCAACCCAATGGCTTAGCGTGTAAAAGTAATGCCAAAGTAGTAGTGAGTGATACAGCTCAAGAAGGTCTTAGAGGTACAACTGGCCTCAGTGTCCATGACTCACTGAAGGAGAGGGGGCGTGGAGGGAAAATAAAGCAAGGTTCCCATTTCACTATCTAATGATCCCTGCTGGAAGGTACACAGGTGAGAACAGGGCAAGGCTCAGCTGTAATCCCCACCAATTTCGCTGGGTTATATGCGCTGCTGCCAAGCACACATTGAGAATGAAGGGCAGTGAGTATTGGGAGAGCTGCTGACACATCATAGAATTGTACTCTTCCATGACTCAGCACCTCCAGGATTAAAGAAAAAAATTGGGAAATAAACTGTTACTTAAAAAAAAATTGCTGTAGCTGTTATGAGCTCACAGGACAACAGCCCTGCTTGTACTGTGTCTTTATTGAACTGCCTTGTGATGGCTGCCTGCAGTGAGTGCCTCATGGTAGAGGTCACATGATGATGGCAAGCCAGGGGGGCAGATTAGTACAGTATTGCATTTCTATCCCAAACATTCCCCTTTTCATCCAAAAAATAAAAACAAAATTTGCATGCATCATTATTTACACTGAGTTACCAACATTACCCACTATGCACACAACTGTTCTCATGCATTAGCAGTTTGTTACTCTTGTCAGTCTCTGCACATGCATTGCATGCCTGGTCTTTAAATCATGCCAGTCTCTAGATGGTGAGCATGTGTGTTGTCGTTGGCTGTTCATCTGGGTGATTTTCCTTCTCCGGGGAGTGTCCTTCCCATGTCACTTGTTGCTGCGGTAACTGTTGTTTCATTTCCATTGTTGGGGTGCTGTGGACCTCTGGGACTGACAGTTGATCTGTGGTCTGTGCAGATGGTGAGTTCACATCTTCCTGATCGACTGCCTGCCATGAAGAAACAGCTTCTCCAGTTGTGCATATGTGCCTGCGGTTGCGATGGTCTATCTCATCGGTCACTTCCACTGCGTCCAATCGAGGTGACAACTGCTCTACGCTGATCCCAAGTTGCCACTTGGGCTGACTCTTGTTGAAAGTGTTGAAGGTTTGTACCCTGACTGGCTCTCCAATGCTCAATTCTAGCGGTTTGGCAGTTTTGTCAAAATGAAATTTGGCTTTCCACCGTTACACCTTGATTTTGTTACTCACGCCTGTTGCTACTTCTGGCTTCAGTAGCTTTTTTGCCATTGGAAGAGTAGTTTGGATGCGGTGTGACAATAGTCTTTGTACTAGACTACTTTACATGCCTTCGGTAGGTGTGTTTCTCCACTTGAGGATTGCCTTGTATACATCTGTGCTGGATTTGCTTGCTTTCTTTATGATTCCTTTGGCGATTTTCACTGCCGCCTCAGCCTTCCCATTTGACTGGGGATAGTATGGAGATGAAGTATGGTGTTGAATTTCCCAATCCTTTATGAAGTGGCTGAATTCTTCACTCGTGAACTGAGGGCCATTGTCACTCATTGCAATGTCTGTAACGCTGTAGCGACTGAAGTGTGCTTTCAAGCATTATACAATCTCACCGGCACATCAGCTGGTCTACCTCCCAGTCGTCAGAATAGTAGTCTACAGTGACAAGACAATCAGTTCCTGCGAGAGCAAAGAGGTCTACTCCCAGCTTCATCCATGGTCAGTCTGGGATGTCATGTGTCAACAGTGGCTCTTTAGCTTGTTTAGCTTGGTACTCATTACACGCGCTGCACTGGCTGATGTGGTCCTTGATTTCATTGCTCATGTTTGGCCAGTAGAACACTTCTCTTGCCTTCCTCAGACTCGACTCAATTCCTTGGTGGCTTGCATGGATGCGCTTTAGCATCTCTCCTCTCAACTCCTTAGGGATAATGACTCGATTTCCTTTGTACAAGATGCCATCTTGGGCTGTGACCACAGGAGTATCCTTGATGCTTTCAGACCCTCCTTTGATCACTACTTCTTGCAACACTTGGAGAGTTTCATCTTGTTGGGTAGTTGGCTTGATTTGAGCAAGGCGCAAGATTCAATGTCTCTACTGGGTCGATGACTTCCAGCGTATGTCGAGCTGCAACTTCATGTTGGATCTGGAAGATTTCACACTCTGTTATAGCATCCTCTACTTTCTTCATAGCGAGTGCTGCTCTCGACAGCATGTCAGCTATATACATCTGTTTCCCTTGCTTGGATGTCATGTCCAGATGATATCTCTGTAACCGGAGTAACATTCTTTGTAGACGCTTTGGAGCAAATAGTAGCGGCTTGAGGAAAATGCTTTGAAGTGGCTTGTGGTCAGACTTGACTGTCACTTTGTTGCTTCCAAGTAGGTATTGACGAAAATGTTCACAAGCAAAGACAATGGCCAGGCACTCTTTCTCGATCTAAGCATAGCTTCATTCTGTTTGCGTTAATGCCCTGGATGCAAATGCAACCGGTTGTTCTTGCTACATTAGGGTTGCTCCAAATCCTGTCTTGCTGGCGTCACACTGCAGAGTGACTTCTTCATTTACATCATAGTATTTCAGTACTGGTGTGTCATCACTAGTTTCTTGATTTTAGTGAATGCTGCTTCTTGTTCTGTGTCCCAATACCACTGCACGTCCTTGGCATTGAGTTGGTGTAATGGTTCACACGCCAACGAGAATTTGGGCAAGAATTTTGCTAAATAGTTGACAGATCCAACAAATTGTTGCACTGCTTTTACATCTGTTGGTCACCTCATTGCTGCTACCGCTCTCACCTTTTCGGGATCCAGGCTAAGACCTTTTGCTGTCAGTACATGACCTAAGTACTTGACTTCGGAAATTTTAAATTGCATTTTTTTTCTTGTTCAGCTTCAGGTTCATCTGGCAAGCTTTGTCTAGCAGTCGCGCTAGATTTTGATCATGGTCAGCAATGGTTTCTTCCATTGTGTCTCCGCATCCAAAAACTAGCAGATCAGCCACTATAGCTTCCACTCCGGGAAGATCACTATCTCATACTGTCTACGTTGATACTCCTCCGGAGCCGTCGAAATGCCAAACAGTATGCGTAACCATCTGTAGCTCCCGAACGGCTTCCAGAATGTAGTTAGAAAGCTGCTGCTTTCATCCAGCTTTACTTGCCAGTAACCATCCTTCGCATCTATGGTGAAGATTTTTGCCTTAGCAAGTCGTGGCAAAATTCCTTTGATGGTTGGCATGGGGTAGTGAGAGCTTTATTTAGATCCTTTGGTGATGCATACTCTCAGCTTTTCAGGTTGTTTCACTGCTACCATGCTGCTAATACATTCTGTAGGAGTTGTCACTTTCTTGAATAATTTCTTCATTTCCAGCTCTTCGATCTAATCTTTCAGGCTGGCCTTGAGGGCAGCTGGAACTTTCCTGGGCAGATGCTGAATTGGTCTTACCCTCTCATCTACTTTGAGATGATATTCTCCAGGAAGACATCCTAAACCTGTAAACACATCATTGTACTCCTCTAGGATCTGTTCCGCAGTCAATGGCTTGGTTTGCTGTGACACGTTGCAAATCTCTTTTTGCGTGTTGAGGATTACCAGTCCAGGCTTTAGATTGCTCCAACTGAGATGAGTGGCTTTTGCTTGCTGTCTGTGATCTGGAACTCCAGATCTTTGTTCTTGTCATTGCATTGGGCTCTTAGAGTAATTTGTCCTCTCGGCATTAGCATGGTGCCATCATATAGCCTCAACCTTACATTCGAGGGCATCATTTCTGGATCGCCATGTTGAGCCACTTTGCACAGGTCTGTGAAGGTCATGATGTTGCATGATGCACCGGTGTCTATCTGACACTTTATGTTGGCTTGATATTCTCCTTCTGCAATCATCATTCCAACAGTCACAAAGAATTCATCACCTATCAACCTGACTGAACCAACCTGTTATATGGTGTATAGTGGTTTGTCAGAATCTTCAGCTGATATCTCTCCAGTGGCCATCTGTACCTGCTTGCTGTGCTTCCTTATAGCCAAACACTTGTGTGCAAAATAATTCGGCTTCCTGCAGTGAGAACACTGCTTTCCCCACACTGGACATGCCGTCTTTTCCTCTGTGTGATGTCCTCCGCAGTATTTGCATCCTGCCCTTTGTCCGTGATCTTTCTGCCCTTTCGGCCAGATATATCTATCAGCATAATGCAAGGCCTGGTCTGTTCTGCCATGAATATGCTCGAGCTGCTGATTTACAACCTCAGCGCTTCTGCAAATGTCGATCACTTTCCTGAGAGTAAGTTTGTCCCCTCTCAGTAGACGTGCTGTCACTGCAGGATCTCTTATGCCTATTACAGTCCTGTCTTTATTTATTTTTTTTTATATAGAGATACAGCACTGAAACAGGCCCTTCGGCCCACCGAGTCTGTGCCGACCAAGAACCACCCATTTATACTAACCCTACGGTAATCCCATATTCCCTACCACCTACCTACACTAGGGGCAATTTATAATGCCAATTTACCTATCACCTGCAAGTCTTTGGCGGTGGGAGGAAACTGAAGCACCCGGCGAAAACCCACGCGGTCACAGGGAGAACTTGCAAACTCCACACAGGCTGTACCCAGAATTGAACCCGGGTCCCTGGAGCTGTGAGGCTGCGGTGCTAACCACTGCGCCACTGTGCCTATTTAAATTATCTTTTTGGTGCATAAATTCACAGGATTCCGCAAGTTGTGTTAATGCAGTCACATACCAATCAATGGATTCTTTTTCACCTTGGGCCCGAATATTGAAAACATACTGTTCATAAGTTATGTTCACTTGGGGTTCAAAGCATGCCTTCAAGGCTTTCAAAATTTCTGCTGTCTTTTTTTGTTCTCTGGAGCGATTTAGGGTGGAATACATTTTGTAACAGTCTCT
This sequence comes from Heterodontus francisci, assembly GCF_036365525.1. Taxonomy (NCBI): domain Eukaryota; kingdom Metazoa; phylum Chordata; class Chondrichthyes; order Heterodontiformes; family Heterodontidae; genus Heterodontus; species Heterodontus francisci. The sequence goes on from NC_090379.1 coordinate 74,729,126, forward strand.
CCCCAACAGTGATAAAAGTATAGCTACTCACAGCTGCTCTGGCTTGTTAATTAAATTTGTCACAATTTCGTAATTTTGCCATTGCAAGAAGAAAAACTGCCAGTTCTGCTTCATACCACTTTTCATTTCAACTGGCACTGGGAGAGGAAAATTTGCAGCCACTGTGTATTACCCAGTGCTTTCAGCTGTGGTCTACTTCTTTGTTCCTTTTCTGTGGCTTTTAGCAGCTCTGAACATTCCTGTGTTTCTCCTTTAGTAGCAATGTTTCTATACAGCTCGTCAACACTCAATCTCAGCTCCACTCTGACACCATGTTAAGAGCTCACAGGACTTGTACTGCTTGCATGGCCTCCTGCTGAGAGCCTTTACCCCGCTCCTCCTTCTCTTTCGCACTAAGGAGTGGCTCTGAAATCTGCCACCTGTTGTGGGCAGACCTGCAGCCTCACAGTAGGCATAGGCATTACCAGTGGCTGTGAAGGTCACCGTGGCCATGAAATCTTTTGCATCAGTCTCCTTCCAGGGTGCAGCAAGCAAAATTTCCAAAATCCTGCAGTTCATCATCCAATTTTGGATAAGGAAGGTCACTGAGGCTCTGAATGCAAGGAGAGCTGAATAGTTGCATTCTCTTTTGCCTGAGAGAAGCAGGCGGAGCAAGCACTTGGCTTCGCAAAAATAGCAGGCATCCCCATGATCAAGGTGCAATTACCTCAGTAATCCTAGTAATGTGCTGCAGCACAGATTACTGGACTGTTGTGAGAATCTGTGGGCTTTTTGAACACTGATATTCACAGCCATGATGGCAGCAATCTGTTCCTTGCATGGCAACAAGCTGAGCTTACATGACATTAGTCTGAGCATCCACTGCAGCACTTGGATGTTGTGTGGCTTCTGGTGGTGCTGCAATGGAAGTTGAGACATCGGCCATCATGGTTGGGTCTAAGTGTCTAATGGAGCTGGCCACCACTTCCACGCTGGGAAGGATGGGCTCCGAAATCTGTGTAAAGCAGTCGGGAGTCCACTCCAAGGCTCTCTCAAAAATCAAGTTGGGTGGGCCTTGGGTGGTCAGTGGGCAGTAGATTTTTTCTACAATGTTAGTTTGCTACTGCACCATTTTTCAGCATGAATGGTGCAGTTGGTTAATGTAAACTACCCCCAATGTACTTTAATTGGTATATTTTCCTAATCAAAACCAATTCTTGAAAAAGCTCTCACTGGCTTCATCATAATTTTTTGGAAACTATTTCCTCCTTTAATACATACAGCTGTTATTAACAATCACGCAAACCATTACCAGAATGCTCCTTAATACTGGTCTAGAAATTAAAGAGTATTGTTAACAAACAAATGAAGAATATGAAAATAAAATAATGGTTACTCTTATGCATTGGAATAAAAGGTTATAATCTTTAACATAACCATTTGACCAATTCTTCATTTTGTATTGAGAGATGACATATGATCAAAGCGATATGCCGCTGTTCCTCGCACCACACTATAATATAATGGGCAACAGATAAGCACTATCATTTCAGTTAGCACTTTATTTTACACCTTCCTTTTTTATCGACAGATGAGTCCAAAAGAATGGGTTATATAACAATGATTGAGGGATATCACCAAATCAATATCTGGTCGTGTGAAAGGTACAGTTACTGTATTTAGGTTAGTCTAAAACAATTCCAGAGCAAAAATTTACCACACATGAAATTTCCAAATCTTTTGGACAATTCCAATTATTTCACTACCTTTCAAAGTTCACCAATGACATTCCTCCATATCATTACAGTAAATATAGTGGTGTCTTACTCAGATCAATAAGATTTTAATATCCCTTTGACACTGTAAACAGAAAATAGTTGATTGCTACTAAATTATCTCCTGTGTACATAATGCAACAAAACAGCACTTTATACCGCTGTGTCCTGGGTTGTGTTTTATACCATAGAATTGCCCTCTGAAGAAGCACACAAGCAATACATTATACATAATCTCACCTATGCTATCCCAAAACCAGCAAAGTTTCAGTTGGTGTGTATGGTCTGGAATTGTTTTGAATAGAGAGTAGAAAAATCTTGGCTCAAGTGAATAAAACAGACCTAAGGTAGTGAGATACTGGCCAGAGTGAGTGAGAACAGTGGCAGTTAGCAAGAACAGTACCAATGACAGCAACAGAGATCAGAGTTGCAGTGAAAAAGATGTAGGATTGAATCAGTAAAAGAAAGTCTATGGGAGGAAAATAAACCTAGAAGAGCATGATCAAGGTCAGTGTCACAAGATGATCAGTTAGAGCAAGAGTGATCAATCTCATCGAGAGGACCAGATCAATTTTAAAGTGTACAAAATTTACACCAATTGTCACAGGTCAAGCAAGGACAGTGCAAATTGCAAGATAAATGAAATTAGAGGCATAGGTTGAAGGTCCATTTAAGAGAGATAAAATCTACAGAGGCAGAGATCAGGATAAGAAAGAGACAAAGGAAAATCACAGGAATCTCAAACTCCATCCTATTGAGCAAGATCAGTACAAGAAAAGTAGGAAGAGGAGCACTGTGGATGGAATCAGTGCCACAGCAGTGACATCAGTAGTGACGGAAAAGCAAGATTACGGTTGCAACAAGCAAGACCAAAACTGCAAACAGAAAAATAAATACATAGGAATGGAAGAACACAGCCAGTGTTTGCAAAAAATACTATAATCACAGATTAGAATCACAGAATCACAGATATAATATGACCCCGCTGAGATCTTAATTTATCAAAAAATATCATCAGACCTAATCCAAACTCAAAGTTCCAGAATAAGTTAAGCATTCTGAAGCCAAACTTACATCATAACCCAGAATTTACTCACATCATGCTGTAGACATAAACTATGGTACTTAATTCAGTTCACATACAATAACTAAACTATAAACTTTATTTCACATATATTGTGATCCACATCTACATTTAAACTAGGAACACAAAAACATTAAATGTAATGGAGTACGCCAAGGAAGACACTTAAATATCATATTATGAAACTTGGGCAATTTTCAACATCGCCATATGAACAGTAACCTAGCAGAGCAAAAAGCCTGCCCTTCACGGAACCCATCCATTGTACAATGAAAATCAGATGGGTTCTACAATGGGATGGCAATAACACTCCACTTTGTTAACTATCAAAGCAATGAACTGACAATCGCTCCTTTGAACTCCCACTTTTCCTCTTTATTACTGCAAAATTCTGAAAGGAAGAATGTGAACAGTGGAATAAATGAACGTTTCCAATGTGTTGGATATTTTTGGGGGATTTGAGAAATAAACTAAGAGAGTCAACAGGCAGTAAGGAAGGATTTATTATTATTACTAGTACTATATTGCCAACTTTCATACCATAACTTATTTACACCAAAAGATAATCTGCGTAAATATAAAAGGTTTAAAGAGTTAAAGCACGATTTGTGTATTGGCATCACATGTTTCCAAAGATTTTTAGCTTCTGCCATAGTATATTTCAAATGAACTGCAATAAATTTTAGACTGTATAGCTTGGAAATGAGAAAGATTTCATTTCAGTGTAATTTTCACAACAAAAGACAAAAGGAGCTCAAAAACCCATTCTAAAACCCATTTCTACTTTGTCAGTTCCTTATACTGGCAGAGAACTCAAGATCAAAGACGACACGGCTTAAGAAAAAAATTGAAATGACTAATTACTACAGACCAAAATTTAAAATTAAATTTGTTAAATATTTAATAATTTTCAGTTGTAATTGCATTTAAATAATTTACAGTACAGATATAAGATACATCTTAATAATGTTACTTTATAACTTACAGGGTGAACACATGAATTATTTCTAAGTAGAACTGAAATGATTTTTTTAAATTCATTCATGGGATATGAGCATTGCTGGCAAAGCCAGCATTTACTCCCCATCCCTAAGTGCCCTTGAGAAAGTGGTGGTGAGCCGCCTTCTTGAAACACTGCAGTCCATGTGGTGTCGGTACACCCATAGGCCTACAGACATTTGTATGTTTTAATCTAAAATAAATCAGTTTGAAGATTGTGTTTTAGAAAAGGCATCAAGAAACTAGATTATTCCAAGGGTGTAACTGTACTGAGCATATATAAAATTGATCATGCAACAGTCATATCATTCGAAGGCTGAAAATTCTTGTTCATTTTGAACATTCAACTTTTGAAAGGCCAATTTCAAACAAAAGATGGTAATTTAAACACCATTCGAAAACATAATTCACTTAATAATGGGTCACTGTCTATACAGTGCTAGAAAATCAAGGTCATTCAGGCCAATCCATGGATAAGACTTGAGACAGAGGGATTCAATTAGACTGCTATTCTCAATTTTCCAATATAAACAATCATCCATTACTCGAATAAAGTCACAATTTTCTGTTGATACTGGTGCCTCTACTTTTTTGTAGTTTGCAGGTTTCAAAACACTTTTCTCTGCTTTTGGTTAAACTAGATGATTGGGTTTCAACTCATCACTCACTGGTCATCAGCCAAGTTTTTCCTCACTCAAATGTACAGCATTCAGGCAATCAACATTCTGTATTTTCAACTCTGTAATTAAATGTACAAATGAGAAACTTTTGAATGTGGAGCAATATTCCTTTGCTCTTCTTTGTTATTGGCAGGCTTTATCTGTATTTCCAGCATTTGTGCTTTTAATGATTCAAATATAAGAAATAGGAGCAGGAGTACACTATTCAGCCCTGCGAGCCTGTTCCACCATTCAATGAGGTCGTGGCTGATCTACTTCAACACTATTTTCCTGCACTATCCCTGTATCCCTTGATGTTTTTAATATGTAGAAATCTATCAATCTCAGTCTTGAACATGCTCAATGACTGAGCCTCCACAGCCCTGAGGGCAGAGAAATCCAAAGATTCACCACCCTCAGAGTGAAGAAATTCCTTCTCATCTCAGTGCTAAATGGCCTGCCCCTTATTCTGAGACTGTGTCCTCTGGTTCTAGACTCCCCAGCCAGCGAAAACATCATTCCTGTATCTATCCAGTCAAGATCTGAAAGAATTTTGTATGTTTGAATGAGATCATCTCTCATTCTTCCATACTCTGGAGAATAATGGCCCAGTCTATTTAATCTTTCCTAACAGGACAATCCCTCCATCCCTCTATGGAAAGTATATCTTTCCTTAGGTAAGGAGACCAACACTGCACATCATACTCCAGGTGCAGTCTCAGCAAGTCTCTACATAATTGCAGTAAGGCATCTTTACTTTTATCCTCAAATCCTCTTGTAATGAAGGCCAACATACTATTTTTGCCTGCTTAATTTCTTGCAGTACCTGAGTATTAGTTTTCATGACTCATGGACAAAGACATCCAAGTCCCGTTGAAGTTCAACACTTCCCAGCTTCTCATCATTTAAGAAATACTCTATATTTCTGTTTTTCTTGCCAAAGTGGATAACCTCACATTTCTGCACATTGTATCCCATCTGCCAAATTTTTGCTCACTCGCTTAGCCTCTCCAAATCCCCTTGATTCGTCTTTGCATTCTCCCCACAAGTCACACTTTCACCTAGTTTTGCGTCATCTGCAAACTTGGAAATTTTACATTTAATCCCCATATCCAAATCACTGATATAGATTGTGAATATCTGTGGCCCTAGCACTGCCCCTTGCAGTATCCCACTAGTCACAGCCTGTCAACCTGAAAATGACCCACATATGAGCATACAAAATTAGGAGCAGGAGTAGGCCACTTGACCCCTTGAGCCTGCTCCACCATTCAATAAGATTATGGATTATCTGATTATAACCTCGACTCCACATTCCCGCCTACCCCCGATAACCTTTCACCCCCTGGCTTATCAAGAATCTATCTACCTCTGCCTTAAAAATATTCAAAGACTCTGCTTCCACTGCCTTTTGAGGAAGAGAGTTCCAAAGAAGCACGATCCTCTGAAAGAAAAAATTTCTCCTCATCTCTGTCTTCAATGGGCGACCCCTTATTTTTAAACAATGACCCTTAGTTCTAGATTGTCCCACATCCACCCTGTCAAGACCCCTCAGGATCGTATATATTTCAATCAAGTCGCCTCTTACTCTTCTAAACTCCAGTGGATACAAGCCTAGCTCCTCATAAGGCAACAATATATGAGTCCAGGTATGAGTCTAGTAAACCTTCTCTGAACTGCTTCCAACGCATTTACATCCTTCCTTAAATAAAGAGACCAATACTGTACACAGAACTCCAGCTGTGGTCTCACCAATGCCCTGTATCAGTGAAGCATAACCATTCTACTTTGGTATTCAATTTCCCTTGCAATTAACGATAACATTCTATTGGCTTTCCTAATTACTTGCTGAATCTGCATACTAAACCTATACGAATCATGCTCTAGGACACCCAGATCCCTCTGTATCTCAGAGCTCTGCAATCTCTCACCATTTAGATAATATGCTTCTTTTTTATTCTTCCTGCCAAAATGGACAATTTCACATTTTCCCACATTATACTCCATTTGCCAAATCTTTGCCCACTCACTTAACCTATCTAAATCCCTTTGTAGCCTCCTTATGTCCTCTTCACAACTTACTTTCCGCCCCAGCAGGTCAGGCAGCATCTGTGGAGAGAGAAGCAGAGTTAACGTTTCAGTCTGTGACCTTTCATCAGAACTGGCAAAGGTTCGAACAGAATTAGGTTTTAAGCAAGTAAAGAGGGTGCTGGCGGGGGGTAGTGGGGGGGTGGGGGGGAGCGGAAAGGAAACAAAAGGGAAGGTGTGTGATAGGGCAGAGGGCAGGAGAGATTAAATAACAAAGTTGTCCTGGGACAAAGGCAAAGAGTGTGTTAATGCTTGAGGTGAAAGAAGCATTAACACACTCTTTGCCTTTGTCCCAGGACAGCTTTGTTATTTAATCTCTCCTGCCCTCTGCCCTATCACACACCTTCCCTTTTATTCTCTTCTCCACCCCCCTCCCCGCCCACCCACTTCTCTCCCTTAAAACCTAATTCTTTTCTAACATTTGCCGGTTCTGATGAAACGTCAGACCTGAAACGTTAACTCTGCTTCTCTCTCCACAGGTGCTGCCTGACCTGCTGACTATTTCCAGCACTTCCTGTTATTTCAAATTTCCAGCATCTGCAATACTTTGCTTTTACTTTCCTACCTATCTTTGTGTCATCAGCAAATTTAGCAACCCTACCTTCGGCCACTTCATCCAAGTCATTTATATAAATCAGCACTGATCCCTGTGGCACGCCACTCATTACACCTTGTCAACCAGAAAATGACCCATTTCTACCTACTCTCTGTTTCCTGTGAGTTAGCCAATCTTCGATCCATGCCAACATGTTACCCCCTACACCATGAGCTTTTATTTTCCACAATAACCTTTGATCTGGTACCTTATCAAATGCCTTTGGAAATCTAAGTACAGTACATCTACCAGTTCCCCTTTATCCACAGCACATGTTACTTCTTCAAAAAATTCCAATAAATTGGTTAACCAAGATTTCCCTTGAACAAAACCATGTTGACTCAGTCAGATGCTGCCAGACCGGCTGAGTATTTATTTCAGAAGTCCAGCATCTGCAGTATTTTGCTTTTATAAAAGTAAGGATGTTCTGCTTCAGTTATACAGGGCATTGGTGAGACCACATCTCGAATACTGTATGCAGTTTTGGTCTCCTTATTTAAGGAAGGATGTAAATGCATTGGAGGCAGTTCAGAGGAGGTTTATTAGATTGATACCTGGTATGAGCGGGTTGTCTTATGAGGAAAGATTGGGCAGACTGCGCTTGTTTTCACTGGAGTTTAGAAGAGTGAGGGGAAACTTGATTGAAGTTTATAAGATCCTGAACGGTCTTGACAAGGTGGATGTGGAAAGGATGTTTCCTCTTGTGGGTGAGTCAAGAACTAGGGACCACTGTTTTAAAATTAGGGGTCGCCCTTTTAGGACAGAGATGAGGAGAAACTTTTTCTCTGCGGGTTGTGCAACTTTGGAACTCTGCCTCAGAAGGTCGTGGTTGTGGCGGGGTCATTGACTATTTTTAAGGCGGAGGTAGATAGATTCTTGTGAGGTAAGGGAATCAAAGGTTATCGGAGATAGATGGGAGTGTGCAATTCGAGACACATACAGATCAGCCATGATCTTATTGAATGGTGAAGCAGGCTCGAGAGGCCGAATGGCCTACTTCTGCTCCTAATTCTTATGTTCGTAGCTTCCAACATTTTCCCTAAGACAGATGTTAAGCTAAGTGGCCTGCAGTTTCCTGCTTTCTGTCTTTTGTTTTATTCGTCCCTGGCCAGGCCAGCATTTATTGCCCATCCCTAATTGCCTTGAGAAGGTGGTGGTGAGCTGCCTTCTTGAACTGCTGCAGTCCATGTGGAGTAGGTACACCCACAGTGCTGTTAGGAAGGGAGTTCCAGGATTTTGACCCAGCGATAGCGAAGGAACGGCGATATAGTTCCATGTCTGGAACTTACAGGTGGTGGTGTTCCCATGCTTTTGCTGCTCTTGTCCTTTTAGGTGGTAGAGGTCATGGGTTCGGAAGGTGCTGTCTAAGGAGCCTTGGTGCATTGCTGCGTGCATCTTGTAAATGGTACACACTGTTCATCAATGGTGGAGGAAGTGAACGTTTGTGGATGGGGTGCCGCTCAAGCAGCCAGCTTTGTCCTGGATGGTGTCGAGCTTCTTGAGCACTGTTGGAGCTGCACCCATCCAGGCAAGTGGACAGCATAGAATCACACTCCTGACTTGTGCCTTGTAGATGGTGGGCAGGCTTTGGGGAGTCAGGAGGTGAGTTACTCACTGCAGGATTCCTAGTCTCTGACCTGCTCTTGTAGCCACAGTATTTATATGGCTACTCCAGTTCAGTTTCTGGTCAATGGTAACTCCCAGGATGTTGATAGTGGGAGATTTAGCGATAGTAATGCCATTGAATGTCAAGGAGAGATGGTTAGATTCTCTCTTGTTGGAGATAGTCATTGCCTGGCACTTGTGTGGCACGAATGTTACTTGCCACTTATCAGCCCAAGCCTGGATGTTGTCCAGGTCTTGCTGCATTTCTACATGGATTGCTTCAGTCTCTGAGGAGTCGCGAATGGTGCTGAACATTGTGCAATCATCAGCAAACATCCCCACTTCTGACCTTATGATTGAAGGATGAAGATGGTTGGGTCTAGGACACAACCCTGAGGAACTCCTGCAGTGATGTTCTAGAGCTGAAATGACTGACATCCAACAACCACAACCATCTTACTTTGTGCTAGGTACGACTCCAACAAGCGGACAGCTTTCCCCCGATTCACATTAACTCCAGTTTTGCTGTGGCTCCTTGATGCCATACTCAGTCAAAGGCTGCCTTGATGTCAAGGGCAGTCACTCTCACCTCACTCTTGAGTCCAGCTTTTTTGTCTATGCTTGAACCAAGGCTGCAATGATGTCAGGAGCTGAGTGGCCCCGGCGGAACCCAAAGTGAGCATCACTGAGCAGGTTATTGCTAAACAAGTGATCACACAATCGACGACAGCTTCCATCACTTTACTGATTATCGAGAGTAGACTGATAAGGTGGTAATTGGCTGGGTTGGACTTGCCCTGCTTTTGGGGAAAAGGACATACCTGGGCAATTTTCCACATTGCCAGGTAGATGCCAGTGTTGTAGCTGAACTGGAACAATTTGGCTAGGGGCGCAGCTAATTCTGGAGCACAGGTCTTCAGTACTATTGCCGGAATGTTGTCATGGCCCATAGCCTTTGCAGTGTTCAGTGCCTTCAGTCATTTCTTGATATCCTGCAGAGTGAATTGAATTGGCTGAAGACTAGCATCTGTGATGCTGGGGACTTCAGAAGGAGGCTGAGATGGACCATCAACTCGGCACTTCTGGCTGAAGATTGTTGAAAATGCTTCAAACTTAACTTTTGCACTGATGTGCTGGGCTCCCCACCATTGAGGATGCGGATATTTGTGCAGCCACCTCGTCCAGTTAGTTGTTAATTGTCCACCACCATTCACGACTGGATGTGGCAGGACTGCAGAGTTTCAATCTGATCCATTGGTTATGGGATCGCATGTTGCTTACGCTGTTTGGCAGACAGGTAGCCCTGGGTTGTGGATTCACCAGGTTTCCACCTCATTTTGAGCCTGGTGCTGCTCCTGGCATGCCCTCCTGCACTCTTCATTGAACCAAGGTTGGCCCCCAGGGCTTGATGGTAATGGCAGAGTGGGGGATATGCCGGGACATGAGGTTATAGATTGTGGTTGAGTGGAATTCTGCTGCTGCTGATGGCCCACAGTTTTGCATTGCTAGATCTGTTCAAAATCTATCCCATTTAGCACAGTGATAGTGCCACACAACACGATGGTGGGTATCCTCAATGTGAAGACGGGACTTCGTCTGCATGAGGACTGTGCAGTGGTTACTACTACCAATACTGTCATGGACAGATGCATCTGTGGCAGGCAGATTGGTGAGGGCGAGGTCAAGTATATTTTTCCCTCTTCTCGGTTCCCTCACCACCTGCCGCAGATCCAGTCTAGCAGCTATGTCCTTTAGGACTCAGCCAGTTCGATCAGTAATGGTGCTACCGAGCCACTCTTGCTGATGGACATTGAAGTCCCCCAACCAGAGTACGTTCTGTGCCCTTGCCACCCTCAGTGCTTCCTCTAAGTGCTGTTCAACATGGAGGAGTACTGATTCATCAGCTGAGGGAGGGCAGTAGGTGGTAATCAGCAGGAGGTTTCCTTGCCCATGTTTGACCTGATGCCATAAGACTTCATGGGGTCCGGAGTCGATGTTGAGGACTCCCAGGGCAACCTCCCTCCCGACTGCATACCACTGTGCCCCCACCTCTACTGGGACTGTCCTGTGGGTAGGACAGGATATACCCAGGGATGGCAATGGTGGTGTCTGTAACATTGTAAGGTATGATTCGGTGAGTATGACTATGTCAGGCTGTTGCTTGACTAGTCTGTGGGACAGCTCTTCCAACTTTGGCACAAGCCCCCAGATGTTAGTAAGGAGAACTTTGCAGGGTCAACAGGGCTGGGTTTGCCATTGTCCTTTCCAGTGTCTAGTTCGCTGCCGGGTGGTCCATCCGGTCTCATTCCTTATTGACTTTGTAGCGGTTAGATACAACTGAGTGGCTTGCTAGGCCATTTCAGAGGGCAATTAAGAGTCAACCACATTGCTGTGGGTCTGGGGTCACATGTAGGCCAGACCAGGTAAGGACAGCAGATTTCCTTTCCTGAAGGACATGAGTGAACTAGATGGGTTTTTACAACAATCGACAATGGTTTCATAGTCATCATTACACTAGCTTTTTCATTCCAGATATATTGATTGAATTCCTCCCTTTATGAATAAAGGAGTTGCAATCGCCATTTTCCAATCTAATGGAACCTTCACCGAATCTGGGGAATTTTGGAAAATTAAAACCAATGCATCAACTATCTCACTGGACACTTCTTTTAGGACCCCACAGTGAAGTCCATCAGGACTCGGGGACCTGTCAGCCCACAGCTCTAACAATTTGCACAGGTGCAATGTGCTGCAATATGTTCAACTTACAAGATGCATTGCAGCAACTTACCAAGGTTACTTTGTCAGTACATCCTCACAACCTTTACCACCAAGAACAGGAGTAATAATGTTGTAGGAACATTGTCACTTCTGAATTCCTCTCCAAAGTCTTAATATGATTTGTACATACATGACTGGTTCTTCATTGCTACTGGGTCAGAATCTAGGAAGGCCCTACCTCACCGTTCTGTGGATTACAAGGATCATAGTGATTCAAGAAGAAGGCTGTAATTGTATAATTTGAACAATGGTTGGCTTTTCCCCACAAATTTCTCAAAATGTTTACCAAAATGTTTTGTAAAAATCTTTTAATCCAATTTTATATATTTGTTGAGAGTTGTGAATTTTTATCATGCAGTCCAAGCATGCGGAGTGTAGAAATTGCCTAGGATGGATCAGTACCATTCAGTCAACTGTACTGATGAAATATTTCATTTTAGATTCAAGCAGATTTTGCTCAATTGTTTTTCAAATATTATTAAGGTCACATTTAAAAAGCTTTATTCAGGCAAAATTTATATTGCGTTTTTCTTTTCTAAACAGAGAAGCTTTCTGAGAATAAATGACAGCAAACTGATTACAATGGAAATTGGGCAAATTCTATTAAGAGCAGGTGATCTGTTACACCTGATAACCACCAAGGCAGCAAAGTTGAAAATTGCCCACAATTAAATTTTTAAACAAAGCCTTCTGGAGGGAAATAGATAGGAAAATAAGTAAGGAGGACTGAGAGTAAGGGAGGGGAAAAGTTCAAAGGTGAGTGGGCTTTTGAACTCTCAGCATTCAGTCTTTGCTGAGAGTGAATGGGAATGGGGTGGGGAAATGTAAGGAGCATTAAGTGTGAGCTGAATGATAGGAACGAGAAAAGGTGGACACAGTATTTGAGTATGTAATGCAAAACATAAGATTAGAGGTCGTGATAGGACTGAGGGGGTAGTAGGAAGGGGAGACCCAATGGGAAGCTGAAAAGCTAGAGGACTCAATGTGACTAAAGGGATGTGGAAGTACAAGTGATTGTGGTGAGGGTGGGAAAAGAGCTGCTAAAGGCTATGTTTTCCTGGAGTACGAGCCTCCATCCATCCCTGCCACCCTAAATGCCACTGCCACCCAAAAGGAAAAAAAAAGGCAGAGAGAAAAGTAGAAGCTAAGGGAGTAAGAAGCATAAAGAATTAGGGAGAGAGAAGCAGAACAGGAAAGCCAAAAGGAGAAAAATAGTAACACAAAGCCAGAAGAGACAGGTAATAGAAAGATTATGGTCTACTTATTGTGCACGACCCTATGGGAGTTCAATTTACACATCTAAATGCATAGATCTGCATGCAGTCACCTTTTTCCACTATAGCTTTCAATCTCCACAATAATGCAATAATACAGCCATGCCCCAGCAAACGCAAATCTGCCTATTAATGATAAGTTCAGGAACTCCTATTGATCAACAGCATAAACTCTCAAAACAACAGAATTATCACCAGATCCCTTTTCATCCTGTGGGGGAATAGCTTCTCCAATCTATCCACATAACTGAAGTCCTTCATCCCTGGAACCATTCTCGTAAATCTTTTCTGCACCATTCACATCCTTCCTAGAGTGCAGTGCTTAGAATTGGACGCAATACTCCAGTTGAGGCCGAATCAATGTTATATAAAGATTCACCATAACCTCCTTGCTTGTATCCTCTATGGCTGGAATTTTACGCCGCCCCAGCGGGTCGGATGGTGGCATGGGGGCGGCGTAAAATTGAGCAGCAGGCTCCAGGAGGCCTACCCACCCCGCTTCCGCCTCCGGACAAGTTTACGGCGTTGGGTTGGGGGTGGGAAATGGCCCGCCCGCCTGAGGCCAATCAAGACCCTTAAATTCCACTTAACGGCCATTTAAGGGCCCTCGCCCACCTTCACGGGTATTTTTACCTGTGGCAAGCAGGTGTGCTGGGGACGTGAAAGGCCACCCAGTGACAGCTGCTGGCCTTCCCGCGCCCCTAGGGGGGGGGAGGGGGGGGAACATGGCAGTTGGGCACAGGGTGCCCCATTGAGGGCCACCTCCTCCTCCCAACGCACCCCCGGGACCCAAGACACCCCCCCCCTCCCCACAAATGACCACTCCAGCCTCACCAGGGAAGGATCGATCCCACTGGTGAGGCATGCCCCTACTTACCTTCCCTCCTCGATCCATGGCGTCGGCTGGGCTGCAGTCCCAGCAGTAGCCACCTACCACGCAGCCAACTTTGTATCCATGCTGCCACTGACCATTTTATTCCATGACCTTTAACTTTACTGGCAAGCCTGTCACGTGGCACTTTATCAAACACATTTTGGAAATCCATGTCCACTACATCGACTGCATTACCCTCATCAACCCTCCCTGTTACTTCATCCAAAAACTCAAGCAAGTTTGTTAAACAGGAAAATAAAAGCAAAATACTGCAGATGCTGGAAATCTGAAATAAAAACACAAAGTGCTGGAAATACTCAGCAAGTCAGGTAGCATCTGTGGAGAGAGAAGCAGAGTTAATGTTTCAGGTCTGTGACCTTTCATCAGAACTAGCAAAGGTTAGAAAAGAATTATGTTTTAAGCAAGTGAAGAGGGGGGTGGTTTGGTGGGGAAAAGAGCAAAAGTGAAGGTGTGTGATATGGCAGAGGGCAGGAGAGATTAAGTAACAATGATGCCAGGGGACAAAGGCAAAGAGAGTGTTAATGCTAGTGGTGAAAGACAAAGCATTAGTCCATAGAGTGTTAATGGCACAGTAATGAGCAGCTTTGTCCAAAAGCACATGAAAAACAGGCACACTGTTAAAAAAAAATGATTTAAAAAAAAAGAAAAATACAAAAAAAAGGCCAGTCATGCTCTGAAATTATTGAACTCAATGTTGAGTCCACGAGGCTGTAGAGTGCCAAATCGAAAGATGACTGCTCCTCGAGCTTGCGTTAATGTTCACTGGAACACTGCAACAGACCAAGGACAGAAATGTAGGCATGAAAGCAGGGGGGTCTGTTGAAATTTTTTTTTTTTTATTTCCAAAATATACTTTATTCATAAAAATCTGCAAAAATTACATTGCCAAACAGTTTCAAACAGCACCAAAAAATACAAACATTGCAAGTGAGATCAGTTTCCTTCTATACTATCATGAGTTTCTTCACAACGCTTCCCTTTCACAACTGTCATGCCAATTACAGTTTTACATTTACAGCAAATGAAAATATCAATGATACAGTTCGAGGGGTTTCCCATGGATCCAGCCCCTCAGTTCAGCTTGGTGGGGGTCCTTACACTGTGGTCTTTCCCCATTGAACCTTTGCTGCGGCTGCCCCAAGCTTTAATGCGTCCCTCAGCACGTAGTCCTGGGCCTTGGAATGTGCTAGTCTGCAACATTCGGTGGTGGACAACTCTTTGTGCTGGAAGACCAGCAAGTTTCGGGCAGACCAAAGGGCGTCTTTCACCGAATTGATAGTCCTCCAGCAGCAGTTGATGTTTGTCTCGGTGTGCGTCCCTGGGAACAGCCCGTAGAGCACAGACTCCTGTGTTACAGAGCTGCTTGGGATGAACCTCGACAAAAACCACTGCATCTCTTTCCACACCTGCTTTGCAAAGACACATTCCAGGAGGAGGTGGGAGACCGTCTCTTCCCCACCACAGCCAACGCGGGGGCACTGTGTGGAGGGGGAGAGACTTCGGTGGGCATGAAGGATCTGGCGGGGAGGGCCCTTCTCACCACCGGCCAAGCTACGTCTTGGTGCTTGTTTGAAAGTGCTGGTGATGAGGCATTCCGCCAAATGACTTTGACGGTCTGCTCGGGGAACCATCCGACAGGATCCACCGTCTCCTTTTCCCGTAGGGCCTTGAGGACATTCCGTGCAGACCACTGCCTGATGGACCGGTGGTCAAAGGTGTTTTCCCGCAGGTCTGTTGAAATGGCAAGCAACCAGAAGCTCGGGGTCATGCTTTCAGACTGAGCGGAGGGGTTTCGCAAAGTGTCCACCCAATCTATGTTTGGTCTCTTCAGTGTAGAGGCGACCGCATTGTGAGCAACGAATACAGTATACTAAATTGAAGGAAGTACAAATAAATTGCTGCTTCACCTGGAAGGAGCGTTTGGGGCCTTGGATGATGAGGAGAGAGGAGGTAAAAGGGCAGGTATTGCACCTCCTGCGATTGCTTGGAAAGGTGCCAGGGGTGATGGAGGAGTGGACCAGGATTAAAATTTGAGTTCCTTTGATTATTAATCCAAGGCAATGGATTACTCGCTCAGTAACTGACAAATATACTGCCCTACACTTACTTCATAGAATTCCCCCTGTGATTTTGAATTCTTTGTATCTGCAATTTGCTTTCCGTCATTTTTATTGGATCTATTCTCCTGTAACCTTTTTTTCTGTGCAGGTAGTACATGATTTTCCTATGTGGGGCACCACAGTTGGCTATATCAGTGCAACACTCGGGTATTGTTCATTACCTTGTTCATATTCAGATAATCATTATATATGGTTTCAATGTACACTAAAGAGTCTGTGAACAAAAGTTATTTTCAAAAACTATATGCATTCCCTGTATAAACAATAACCCTGACGATGAACTATAAACAATGTCAAGAAGCTTAAATGAATCCCTAAGTATACAACTTCCTGCTATTTAATGTTCTGAATGGGAAACACATTAACGTTATTTTTTCATAAACACTCAAATATTAGTACCATTCCAGCACATGTGAGTTGGTTCTATTTATTTAAATGCTTCCTGGCTATATATAACTTGGTATATCTTACATATTAGAATGTGTTTAAGATCAGAACTGAAAAATATTACAATAGCATCGACACTGAATAAACAAATCCCTCTGATTCATCAGGCTTCTTCCTGGCTCAATAGTTAAACAGAGTAATAATTTATGCTTTCAAGACTTAAGCATAAAAATCCATACTTCTCAGGGAAGTCTATAACCATCCAGTACCATGCCTGTAATTGTTTAATGGCTGCCTGAGGTGAATTAGCAGACATGTCTGTAAAAAGATGAGGTACCATCATCATTCCCTCCTCATCTAACCAATAACATATTTCCCAAAGCACCTCAGCCAGTATAATAAGTCAATTCAATCAGAGAAATTCTATAGTACAATGATAATTTTTTTCCCACTTTTCTTTTCACTGTCAAATCAAGCCACCTGCTGAAATCACTGACGTGGAACAACTCAATATTAGCTCTGAAATTAGTACCAATCCCCAGTTAAACACTTGGCACATTCAACGTGGGATAGACACTATTAATGGCATATAACCCCATCACCTGGGAGCGGAACAATTACTTGAGTAAGGCTTGAGCCAACTCATTTAGACAAAATCTTACCTATTGCACTGAGCTGTAATGGTCTTCAACTTCCTTTCAGTCTGAGTGCAAATTTTAAAAAAATGCTAGTTTTCTCTTTCTTAACCTTCACTGCATAGGCCCAGCTTGCTCAGCAGGAAGGACCGATCTGCAAGGATCAAACTGTAATAATTCAAGCAGATTCTTTGTAGGGTCATTGTTAAAAATCTTGCGCAACATTTAGATTGTAACTTGTGAATGGATTTAATCTGACCTCTTAATAAAGAAAGAATGTGCTTTTACATAACACATTTCATGGTCTCAGAACATTCCAAAGCCCTTCACAACAAACAACTTACATTTGGTGCAGCCAAAGTTGTTATGTAGGTAAACACAGCTTAGTTGATTGAGGGATGAACATTGGCCAAAACACTGAGAACTTCCTGCTCTTCTTTAAAAGAGTGATACATCAGGCGAGATTTTACTGGCCCACAGGTTACGAGGTGGGGGGAGGGGAGGAAGTCAGTAAAATGCCCGGGAGCTATGTGGGCGGGGACCCAGACAAAGTCCTGCTGCTGAGCCATTTTACCAGGAGGAGGAATGGCAGCGGCTTGCCTCAGATCGGTGGACAGCCCATTTATCCAATTAAAGCCCAATTAAGGACCATCTTCCTGGGCTGCCAGCAACAGCAGCCCCCACCGTGTGGGGATGCCACCAGTTGCATGGAGGCAGCCTCCCAGCAGCCTCCTGCAGGGACCTCACACCCGGAGGCTCCATAGCCCAAGGAGGGTGCCGGTGACGGCAAAGGCTGCCCTTGTGGCCGATATTGCTGTTGGAAGGATTATCCCCCCAATTGTCGCGGCATGCCTGCCTGGGATGGCAGAGAAAAAAAAAATTCTAACTCCCCTATGAGTGCGCCTTAAAAGGAGGCGCTCTCTCCTTTTCCTTGCAGCCATAGCAGCGGCCACCTCCCTAGGTGACACTGCCAAGGCTGCAGACCCTCTGATTGGCCCAGCAATGTGGAGCCAGCCTGCCATCCAATTAAGGATGGTGGCCCGGCGGCAGGCAGTTAAAAGGCTGCCGCGAGCTCGAGACGCACATATGGTCCCGACGCTGGAACTTATCCCCTTCTGGGGAAATCCCGGCCATCATCCATAATATCCAACTGAACCGAAGACTCTTTTTAACATCTCATCTGAAAGATGGCAACTCCAACAATGCAAATTCCCCCAATATTGAGCTGAAATATCAGCCAAGATTATATGCTCAAATCTTGTACTGATGTTTGAATCTACATTCTTCTGACCCCAAAGCAACCATGCTACTAGTAAGAATACATTGTTGTTATTGTTGAATAAATACACTGAAACCTGAGCTATTTAAAAGTCACTTACTATGTGCAAACAATGCATTGGTCTTTCCGCTCTTCAACAACAAACAAATTACATTTTCAAGTTTAGCCAATACTGTAATGTAGGCAAACACAGCAGTCAATTTTGTGCACAACATTAGATGGATCACCACTGTATCTGCTTTTTTGATTGAAGGATGAACAGCGGCCAAGACTGTGAGAACTTCCTGCTCTTCTTTAAAAGAGTCCCAATGCAGTTTGGGTAGATGGCATTCAAGATATTTGTTCAAACGATTCTCTGTCATGGTTTGCAATTTGTAAGCATGCAAAAAGCAGGCTCGCTTCATTCCATGTGTGAGGTCCAGAACAAAGGTAGGAGTTGGGCAAAAAAGAAAAATGGTTCCAGGAAAGAAGACCTCCAACTTATGCCAATATAGTAGAGTTTGTTTCATGTTAGGCGTGTCACTTTGCCAAAGCAACTCACACAGAGACCTGAGGAAGGGTTAATACTTGAAACGTTAACTAACTTCTGGATCTACGTGAATTTCCCATTATTTGCTTTGGAGATTTCTGAACACTGTTATGGGTTTTTGCATATATTAGGCTTCTGGCTGGCAAAAACAAAAATATATTTATAATATAAGTATTGGCCGAAATTTAATGCCCTCCTCTGTGAGTTGGCTGGGAGGTGGAAGGGGCGTTAAATCAGGTGGAATGGTGGGCGGGGGGGGTGCGGGTTGCTGTACCTGTCACTTACCTGCCTCCGCTGGTATTTTACTAGCGGCGGGGAGACGGCAGGTATCCCTCCCCCTATGCCCTGCCCTTGGGTCAATTGAAGCCCTTAAATGGCTAATTAATGTCCACATAAGGGCCTCTTCCCACTGCCGCTGGTATTTTACCAACAACAGATGCGCACTGTCACCTGGGGAGGCCAGGCAGCAAAACCATCTGTTCAGCTCTCACAACAACAACTTATATTTATATAGCACCTTTAACATAATAAAACATCCCAAGGCGCTTTACAGGAATATTATAAAACAAAATATGACACCAAGCCACCTAAGCAGATATTAGGTCAGATAACCAAAAGCTTGGTCAAAGAGGTAGGTTTTAAGGAATGTCTTAAAGGAGGAAAGCAAGCTAGAGATAAAAACAATAAATGCTGGAACCACTCAGCAGGTCTGGCAGCATCTGTGGAAAGAGAAGCAGAGTTCCGAAGAAGGGTCACTGACCCGAAACGTTAACTCTGCTTCTCTTTCCACAGATGCTGCCAGACCTGCTGAGTGGTTCCAGCATTTCTTGTTTTTATTTCAGATTTCCAGCATCCACAGTATTTTGCTTTTAAGCAAGATAGAGAGTTTGAGTGGTGTAGAGAGGGTATTCCAGTGCCTAGGACTGGAGGAGTGCAGATCTCTTAGAGGGTTGTGAGATGGGAGGAGATTACAGAGATAGGGAGGAGCGAGGCCATGGAGGGTTATGAAAACAAGGATGAGAATTTTAAAATCAAGACATTGCTTGACTGGGAGCCAATGTTGGTCAGTGAGCACAGGGGTGAGTCGGTGTGAGTTAAGACACAGGCGGCAGAGTTTTGGATGGCCTCAACTTTATGGAGGATACAATGTGGAAGACCAGACATGAGTGTGTTGGAATAGTCTACTCTCAAGGTAACAAGAAATGTGGGTTTCAGCAGATCATACGAGCATATACGAACATATGAATTAGCAGCAGGAGTAGGCCACTCAACCCTTCAAGCCTGCTCCGCCATTCAATACGATCATGGCTGATCTGATTGTAACCTCAACTCCACATTCCTGTCTACCCCCAATAACCTTTCACCCCTTGCTTATCAAGAATCTATCTACCTCTGCCTTAAAAATATTCAAAGTCTCTGCTTCCACTGCCTTTTGAAGAAGAGCATTCCAAAGACTCGCGACCCTCTAAGAGAAAAAATTCTCCTCATCTTTGTCATAAACAGTGACCCCTAGTTCTAGGTTCTCTCACAAGAGGAAACATCCTTTCCACATCCACCCTGTCAAGACCCTTCAGAATCTTGTACGTTTCAATCAAGTCACCTCTTACTCTTCTAAACTCTGGCAGATGGAAGCCTAGCCTGTCCAACATTTCCTCATAAGACAACCCGCCCATTCCAGGTATGAGTCTAGTAAACCATCTCTGAACTACTTCCAATGCATTTACATCCTTCCTTAAATAAGGAGACCAATACTGTACACAGTACTCCAGCTGTGGTCTCACCAATGCCCTGTATCAGTGAAGCATAACCTCCCTACTTTTGTACTCAATTCCCCTCACAATAAACAATAACATTTTATTTGCGTTCCTAATAACTTTCTGTACCTGCATACTAAACTTTTGTGATTCATGCACAAGGACACCCAGATCCCTATGCATCTCAGATCTCTGCAATCTCTCACCATTTAGATAATATGCTTCTTTTTTATTCTTCCTGCCAAAATGGACAATTTCACATTTTCTCACATTGTACTCCATTTGCCAAATTTTGCCCACTCACTTAACCTATCTAAATCCCTTTGTAGTCTCCTTATGTCCTCTTCTTAACTTACTTTCCTACCTATCTTTGTGTTATCAGTAAATTTAGTAATCATATCTTTGGTCCCTTCATCCAAGTTATTTATATAAATTGTAAAAAGTTGAGGCCCCAGCACTGATCCTTACGGCACACCACTCGTTACATCTTGCCAACCAGAAAATGACCCATTTCTGCCTACTCTCTGTTTCCTGTTAGCTAACCAATCTTCTATCCATGCCAAAATGTTACCCCCTGCACCATGAGCTTTTATTTTCCACCATAAACTTTGATGTGGCACCTTATCTAATGCCTTCTGGAAATCCAAGCACAGTACGTTCACCAGTCAGATCAGCTGAGATGGGCAAAGTCTGTCGAACTTATGGAGGAGGAAAATAGGTGGTCTTAATGATGGCATGAATATGAGGTCGGAAGCTCATCTCGGGTTCAAATGTGACATCATGGTTGCGAACAGACTGGCTTAATCTCAGACAGTTGCCAGAGGGCGGGATGGAGTCAGTACCTAGAGAACGCAGTTTGGAGAGGGGTCTGGAAACGATAGCTTCAGTCTTCCCAATATTTAATTGAAGGCAATTTCTGCTCATCCAGGGCTGGAAGTCAGATAAACAGTCTGATAATTTAGCAATAATGGAGGAGTCGAGAGACGTGGTGGTGAGTTCAGCGTACATGTGAAAACTAATGCTGTGGTTTTCCATGATGTCACCGAGGGGCAGAATGTAGATGAGAAATAGGAGGGGGCCAAGGATAGATCTTGGGGGGATGTAGATAGGGCTTTAAACTAACCAAGTTGGGAAGGGTTCAGGTAAAGACAGATTTAGAAAGTGAATCAGAAAAGTCAGGACAATAGAACAATGTAGGAATGTGGGTAAAGATAAGCAGAGTGAGACAGGAAGGAACAGAGTTTGACAGTAATAGTGCCTCAGCGAATTGGGTCCCTGCAAAGTACAATTATAAAAAAATAAAATTAAAGTTTCTGTATCTGAATGCACGAAGCATCCACAATACGATAGATGAATTAGTGGCACAAGCAGAGATAAATGTTTTAGATCTAATTGCCATTACAGAGACTTCGTTACAATGTGACCAAGGTTGAGAAATAAATATTCCAAGGTAGACAACATTTCCAAAAGACAGACAGAATGGAAAAGGAGGAGTAGTAGTACTGATAGTAAAGGATGACATAAAGACTGTCGTGAGAAAGGATCTTGGCTCAAAAGATCAGGAAATAGAATCAGTATGAGCAGAGAGTAGGAATAGTTTGTAGGCCCCCTAACATTAGTTATACCTTTGGACAGAGTATTAAGCAAGAGATTATTGGAGTTTATAACAAAGGCAATGTAATAATTCTGGGGGACTTTAATCTCACATAGATTGGACCAATCAAATTGGCAAAAGTGGTCTGGAAAATGAATTTGTAGATTGCTTTCGTGACAGTTTCCTGGAACAATATATTGTGGAACCAACTAGGGATGGAGCTATTTTGGGTCTAGTATTGTACAATGAAGCAGGTTAATCATTAATCTCATAGTAAAAGATTGACTGGGAAAAAGTGATCATAATACAATTGAATTGCATTTTAAGCTTGAAAGCGACATACTCCAGTCCCAAACACAAATCTAAAACTTAAACAAAGCCAATTGCTTAGGTATAAAGTGAGAGCTGGCTAAGGTGGATTGAGTAAATTGCCATGGCAGTAAACAAACAGTGGGAAACATCTAAAGCAACAATTCTAAATGTTCAACAAAAATACATTCCATTAAAAACAAAAAATCAGCAAGAAAGATGGCTTATGAAGGAAGTTAAGGATAGTATTAGATTAAAAGAAGAGGCTCATTATGTTGGAAAGAATAGGAGTAAGCCTGAGGATTGGGAGAGTTTCAGAAACCAGCAAAGGACCAGCAAAAAGTTGATATCAAGGGGAAAAATAGAATGAGAATAAACTAGCTAGGAATATAAAAACAGATTGTAAGAGCTTTTACAAATAAAGAAGAAGGAGAGCGGCTAAAGTAAATGTTGGTCCCTCTAGAGGCAGAGACATTGTCATGGGAAATGAGGAAATGGTAGAGACATTGAACAGATATTTTGTGTCTGTCTTCAAAGCAAAAGACACAAGTTACATACCAGAAATAGAGGGTTAACCTAGCAGCTAATAAGAGTAAGAAAATTAAAGCAATCGCTTTCAGCAGAGAAAAAGTACTGGAGAAACATAAGGGACTAAAATCTGACAAATCCCCAGGACCTGATGGCCTGCATCCTAGGGTTCTAAAAGAGGTAGCTGCAGATATAATGGATACGCTGGTTATGATTTTCCAAAATTGCTTAGATTCTAGAATGGTCCCAGCAGATTGGAAGTTAATAAATGTAATACTGCTATTCAAGAAAGGAGGAAGAGAGAAAACAGGGAACTACAAGCCAGTTAGCCTAACATCAGTCATCGGGAAAGTCTATTATTGAGGAAGTCTTAACAATGCACTTCGAAAATTATATGATCAGACAAAGTCAACATGGTTTTACAAAAGGGAAATCGTGTTTGACAAATGTGTTCGAGAGTCTTTTCGGGATGTAACTAGTATGGTAGATAAAGGGGAGCCAGGAGATGTAGTATATTTAGATTTCCAAAAGGCATTTGATAAGGTGCCACACAAAAGGTTAATGCACAAGATAAGGGCTTATGGAGTTGGAGATAATATATTAGCACAGATAGAGAATTGGTTAATGGACAGGAAGCGAAGAATAGGGAGAAATGGGGCATTTTCAATTTGGCAGGCTGTAACTCATGGAATCCTGCAAGAATCAGGGCCTCAGCTATTTACAATCTATATTCATGGCTTAGATGAAGAGACAGAGAGTAATGTATTTAAGTTTTCTAACGACACAAAGCTAGGTGGGAATGCAAGCTATGAGGAGGACACAAAGAGATTGCAAAGAGTTATAGACAGGTTAAGTGAGTGGGCAACAAAGTGGCAGATGAGAGTATAATATGGGGAACTGTGAGGTTATTCACTTTGCTAGTAAGAATAGAAAAGGCGTGGAACTTTTAAATGTGGTTGTTCAGAGAGGCTTCAGTGTACTCGTGCAAGGAACACAGAGAGTCAGTATTCAGGTATAGCAAGCAATTAGGAAAACATGTTGGCCTTTACTGCAAGGGGATTGGAGTACAAGAATAAGGAAATCTTGTGACAGCTGTACAGGGCTTTGGTGAGACCACGCCTGTGTGCAGTTTTGGTCTCCATACCTAAGGAAGGATATACTTGCCTTGGAGGTGGTACAGTGAAGGTTCACTAGATCGTTCCTGGGATGAGAGAGTTGTGGTCAACCATGGAGGAGGTGGTCAACCATGTCATGAGAGGCTGAATAAATTGGGTCTATATTCTCTGGAGTTTAGAAGAATGAGAGGTGATCTAATGAAATATACAAGATTCTGAAGGGGTTTGACAGGGTAGGCACTGAAAGTTTGTTTCCTCTGACTGGGTACTCTAAATCACGGGGGCACAGTTTCAGAATAAGGGGTTGTTCATTTCAGACTGAGATGAGGAGAAATTTCTTGACTCAAAGGGTTGTGTAATCTTTGGAATTGTCTTTCGCAGAGAGTCATGGATGCTCCATCACTGAACTTATTTAAAGCTGAGACACAGATTTTTGGTCACTTGGAATCAAGGGATATGGGGAGCAGGTGGCAAAGTGGAATTGAAGCTGAAGATCAGCCATGATCGTATTGAATGGTGGAGCAGGCTCGAACGGCCATATGGTCTACTCCTGCTCCTATTTCTTATGTTTTTATGTTCAGAGATAACAGTGCATGAGCAAGAAGAGAAACCATTGCAAGTGATTCTCTGGCTATGATTAAATGGAGCGACGTCTCAATTCATTCCATCTTCGCTGCCTCCGGAGAATACTTGGCATCAGGTGGCAGGACCGTATCTCCAACACAGAGGTCCTCGAGGCGGCCAACATCCCCAGCTTGTACACACTACTGAGTCAGCGGCGCTTGAGATGGCTTGGCCATGTGAGCCGCATGGAAGATGGCAGGATCCCCAAAGACACATTGTACAGCGAGCTCGCCACTGGTATCAGACCCACCGGCCGTCCATGTCTCCGCTATAAAGACGTCTGCAAACGCGACATGAAATCCTGTGACATTGATCACAAGTCGTGGGAGTCAGTTGCCAGCGTTCGCCAGAGCTGGCGGGCAGCCATAAAGACGGGGCTAAAATGTGGCGAGTCGAAGAGACTTAGTAGTTGGCAGGAAAAAAGACAGAGGCGCAAGGGGAGAGCCAACTGTGCAACAGCCCCGACAAACAAATTTTTCTGCAGCACCTGTGGAAAAGCCTGTCACTCTAGAATTGGCCTTTATAGCCACTCCAGGCGCTGCTTCACAAACCACTGACCACCTCCAGGCGCGTATCCATTGTCTCTCGAGATAAGGAGGCCCAAAAGAAAGAAAAAAGAAAAAAGAAAAGAAAAGATTAAATGGACAAGAATGGAACCAGGAGACAGCAATCCCACCCAGCTAGAAGACAGAGGAGAGGTGTTGGAGGAGGTGGTCAACCATGTCAAAGGCTGCAAACAGGTCAACAAGGACGAGGAGGGAAAGTTTACCTTTGTCACAGTCACATAGGATGTCATTTGTAACTTTGATAAGAGCTGTTTCGGTACTGTGGCAGGGGCAGATTGGAGGGATTCAAACATGGAGTTCTGAGAAAGATGGGAATGGACTTGGGAGGTGACAACAGTTTTGATGAGTAGATGAAAAAAGATAGAACTCATCCACAAGGCATAACCTTCTTAAAATTAATTTCTCAGCAATTGTAGGAAGTTGGGTGACACAGCCTTTCATTGATCTTCATGATGCAATATTTACATGGGTGCTGTGCTAGTCATCCCACTGAGGTCAGATCTTTTGGAACCAAAGGTATGTGCAATCCTCACCATGACCTACATGGTGGGAATTCTTTCATTTTATACTCAGAACTTTAAAGTAGGTCTTGCAACATCTGATGTGGCGTGTTAATGTCTAGATATGACTATCTTCCTCCAAACATTTCACTTTAGTGATTCACGAATCAGAGACACTAAATTAATTTATTCCACAGTTTGCCTGTTGGTCTACACTGACTTTCTACTTATAATTGGCTTTAGCTACTAACAATATATTTGACTTAATGAAAGAAAGCACTGTTACAACCAGGTGAGAAAGAGGTCTAGGGGTTCGCTTTCAGCCTTCGCATGGTCTTACTGTAATAGGGTTTTGTTTTTAAACACACTGTGTTTTAGCTCCCCCTTGGTGAATCATTGTTCACCGCTTTCCAATTATAAGGCAAATAAATTAACACAAACTGGCTTTCTGAGGTTTAAAGAAGAAAAGTGAAATTTATTAAAACTTAAACTCTAATTCGGTTAACGCCTACAGATATGCGACGTGCCCACGCTCTCTTGGGGTTCATGTGTCTTCAATGGGTCTTCAGTTCCGTGAGAAAGAGATAGAAGCAGACAGGAGAGGCTGCGACAAGCCAGCCATGAGCAAACAGCTTTCTCTTCAAATTCTCTGTGGCAAGTTCAAAAACAACCTCCAACAGCCAGTTAGTCATGTGACTAAACTGGTCTGACCATGCCTGTTTGTGCATTCGGCCATCTTAGCAGTCAACCTGGAATGTGAGCTCCTCCACCCTCAACGTCTGGTAATCAAACGTCCATTGTGGATTGAATGTTTCAGGGCATGGTCTTTTGCCCCTTTTAAGCACTGTCTGTAAATATGCAAATATCTTTCCAGTCAAGGGTCTGGTGCCTTTTTTTTAAACCAAGTTCTTTCTTTGTTTCAGTGACAGTTTAAAAATCAATGTTCATGTGGTGAAATTAATGTGCCTCATTCTTGGCAGGTGGGGGCCTGCATGACAGCACAGATACTAAGAAAACCCTTTCAGGCAACCAGCCTTTCATGAATATGCGAATAGGTATCAGCTAATACTACACTAAATAAATTTCATTGTCTCTTGCCAGAGAGAAGCAGGTGGAGTGAGCAGACGAGGATTGAAGGCTTCCCCAGGGTGCAGGGTGCAATTGACTGTATGCATGTCGCTTTACAGGCCTCACATGCCAATTCTGAGATGTAACGCAACTAGAAGGGGTTCCACTTCCTCAACGTCCAGCTGGTGTGTGACTATACGTAGAGCATCATGCAGGTCAATGATGGCAGCAGTCATGATGTTTTCATCTGAGGCAGTCTGCCATACCATCTGTATTTGAGCCACCATGACAAACCAGAGAGTGGCTAATGGCAACAAGGGCTATCTGTTGATGACATGATTCATGACACTAGTGCACAACCCATGTACACATTGGCACCATGCATATAATCAAAGTCACGCTGCCATACAAAATGCTTCCGCTACCTGGGCTGCTCTGGAGGAGCTCTGCGGTACTCGGCAGAGTGCGTGTCAAGATTCGTGCTGGCTTGCGGCATGCTGCACAACCTTACCATCATCCGGCACAGGCCTTGCCACCAGTGAGGAGCTGAGAAGGAGGAAGTGGAAGAGAAGGATGAGAAAGACCGCGATAACCGTAAAAGGCAACCCAAATTTCCCATTCACCAACAGTGCCACACCTTACCTTCCCTCTGTTACTGACAATCATGGCATCTACTTGGCCACAATGCGAAAATAAAAGCCAACACAAAATAAACATTCTAAACCAAATTTGTAAATCAAACCATGCTATGTTGCATACAAACATTAACTAATTGCCCTTATGCTTTCCCTCAGTGCCTGTCTTCCATGTGCCTTTGCCTGTCCTAGGGCTCCTATGCAGTGCTACCCCAGTAGCTGCATCTTGGCTGATGGAAGACTACTCACTTTCAGTGGAGGAGACTGCTAATGGCCTTGCAGGATGACCTCGAGCAGCTCTGGCCCTAGAAGGCCCAGATGCAGGCTGCACCATCTCAGCATGGGCTGGCTGGCTGAAAAGCAACAGCAAGAGCATTGGTGGAATGGCAGTAGTGGGAGAATGATTGCTTTCATCCTGCGGGAGGACAGTAGCTTCATGCTCCACAGAGCCATTGTCGCTCTTCCAAGGCGGCACCTCAGCAATCCTAGCAATCTGTTGGAAGAAAGAATTCTGGACTGCAGTGACACCCTGAAAGTCCCTTTGCACACTGGTATCTGCAGGCATGATGGCAGCATGCTCAGCTTGCATGAGAGCTGTCCAAGCCTCCACGGCAGCAAACTGACCTTACGGGCTGAATTTAATGATCGCGTGTAAAAGGGATGTGGCCCTGCACCTCACGTGAGCAGCCGCGCTGCCGTGACTATGTGGCCGGCAGCCATTTAACATAATGGAGGCGGCTGTCTTCCCCAATTATGTGGCGGGAGCGGCAGGCGAGATGCCATTCACAGCATCAGCTGATCTCAGAGCAGATGCTGGCGCCATCTTCAAAGCCTGCCAGCCCTGCATTCACTCTGTCCTTGCATTCTAGAGCAGCTCATTCATCAGAAATGTCTCGATGTTATCAAATGCAACCTCAACAAGCAGCCCCCTTGGGAAGACAGTTGAGAATTTCAGAGCAAGGGTGACTCCACGCTTCCGTGATGCCTCCCTGCTGATTCTCCTCCAGGCTGCAATGGAAAGGTGGAAGGTCCTCTTCCCCAGCAATGACAAGAAGAGGTCCTCTCGCCTGACCAAGCAAGCCTGGACAGAGATCACAGGAGGTCAGCAGCTGTGGGATCACCCACGCAACTGGGTGCAGTGCAGGAACAGGGTCGATGACATCCTACGTTCAGCCAAAATAAGTGCAATATTCCAAAATTTGGATGGCAGTACACAGTGTGCCACATGGTGAGTGTGCCACTGACATCCCGAAGACAGGGAGGTAATAACAGATTCTTGGCAGATGCATGGCTGCATCTGTGAAACAATTCTCCCTCATTTATACCTCAGCCCAAGTAAATTCCATGACAGGATGAGTCAGTACGAGATACATTACATCCTCCAGTTGTTAACAAGGGGCCCAATGTTAGCAGAACCGTCATGATAAAACGTATGGCAAATTATACTTTTTACACCCTTGCTCTTGCAGCAGTAGAGGGCCCATAATGGGAGGGAGGTGGCCATGACCGGTGGCAGAGTGCCAGACAGATGTCCTCTCAGCCAGATCAAAGAAGAGGCCATTGAACTAGCAGGGTGCCACGTGGATGCACTATTTCAGACGGGGAGATCAGAGTCCCTGCCCGAGAGAGTGATTATTGCTGATCAGCTAAAAATTCATTAATAATGGAGAGTTAGCTCTGGCATGCTGTCCTCAATGGGATATGAGTAGCCTAACCCACACACGTTTTCATTGCAACTTGCAAGGCGGCATTTGCAGGTGACCACAGGCCCAAAGGGAAACCCGTCAACCTCTGAGGAGGAGCAACACTCAGAGAATGCACCGTCCCATGACTCTGCTGCACCTTACACCAGAGCAGATACTTTCACCTCGATGGGTAACTGCTCAACTTTAGAATCAGGGTTAGAAGCTGGTGAGAGCACCCCACATGCGCCCGAGCAGCTGGCTGAGGCCCCTAACAGTCGGAGGACTGTGGGTAGCCAGGCCCATGCTGAGCCGCTGGCTGATGAAGAGCCTCTGGTGTCAACAGCACAGGGCATGCTGGAGTTGCAGGGAGAAGTAAGGCAACATCTGGTGGCAGTGCCAGAGGCCATGTGTAGCCTTGAGCGGATGGAAGGGAGTCCATATTGCCATGACTGCTGCCATGTCCCAGGCTTAAGAGTGCATGGCTTCCTCCATCGAGAGGTTGGCGACCCTCTTGGAGAGCCACATTCCACAGACACACCATGACCTGTAAACCCTCGTCTTGGCCATGAGCTCAGATCAGCAGTGACAAGATGAGAAGTACCAGGTGCCTGGAGAGCTTTCCCACTCCTCGTCCTTCCCTGGTGAGCAGGGAGGATCAAGCAAGCCTCGAGAGGGAGGAGGAGAGGCTGTGGTCTCCCCACAGGGTATTGAGTGTGGACACCGACTCCTTAGCCCCTCCACCAGTGAGCTCAGCTCCAGCAGCTGCGACATCTGAGGAGAGTCCTGCACAAGTTGGAGACCCTCAGGCAACTGGGGTCCTCCTGGCCTCAGGCACTTAGAGGATACCTGCCAAATTTATCTCAGGCTCAGAGGTGCCCTAATCAGCAGCCTGCCTCCAGCACAGCTGCTGGCGCAGGGGTCACACCAATTAGGAGCACCCACAAGCATATAAAAAAAATCACATAGCCACACATGGGTATTCACGGGTGATGCAACTATGTTATGTACAATTTAATTAATCATTCTTTTGTGCCAACCATTAGTCTTCATTGTGTGGAAACCAGCTTCTACTATGCCTTAATTGTGACCCTCTGAATTCCAGAATACCCCTTACAGCAGTACCAATGTGATCATGGGCCACATTATCATGGCAATGTGACAGAAGAAGTAATCAACATATGCTCCCCAATGTGCACAATGTAGCTGGTCTGCATTCAAGTAACACAGATGGAAAGGAGGCAGAAGACAACATGCATGAACGTCAGTTTTTATTGCATTATTATTGAGTAGACATCAGGGTGGCACAAAGCATAGGAACATCGGAACATAGGAGCAGGAATAGGCCATTAAGCCTACTCTGCCATTCAATTAGATCATGACTGATCATTTACCTCAATGCCACTTTCCCGTGCTATCCCCATATCCCTTGATGTCATTAATATCCAGATATCCATCGATTTCTGTCTTGAACATGCTCAATGATTGAGTTTCCACAGCCCTCTGGGGTAGAGAATTCCAAAGATTCGCCAATTTGAGGGAAAAAATTCCTCCTCATCTCAGTCTTACATGGCCTACCTCTTATTCTGAAACTATGTCCCCTAGTTCTAGACTCACCAGCCAGGGGAAGCATCCTATCTACATCCACCCTGTCGCTCCCTGGAAGAATTTTGTAAGTTTCAATGAAATCATTTCTCATTCTTTGAAGCTCTTGAGAATACACGCCCAGTTTCCTCCATCTCTCCTCATAAGACAATCCCGCTATCCCAGGGATTAGTCTGGTGAACCTCAATTGCATTCCCTCTATGGAAATGTTTATTCTTTCTCAGATGAGGAGACCAAAACTTACACAATACTCCAGGTGCAGTCTCACCAAGGCTCTATAATATTGCAGCAAGACTTCTTTACTCCAGTACTCAAAACCCCTTGCAATGAAGGCCAACATACCATTTGCCTTCCTAATTGCTTGCTGCACCTGCATGCTAGCTTTTAGTGACTTATGAACAAGGACACCGAGATCCCTTTGGACATCAACTCTTCCCAACCTCTCACCATTTAAGAAATGCTCTGTCTTTCTGTTTTTTTTACCAAAGTGGATAACTTCACACTTATTCACATTATACTCCATCTGCTGGTCCCCACATCCAAATCATGTATCTAGATTGTGAATAGCTGTGGCCCAGCACTGATCCTTGTGGTACCCCACTAGTAACAGCCTGCCATCCTGAGAATGACCGTTTTATTCCTACTCTCTGCTTTCTGTCTGTTAACCAATTCTCAATTCATACCTGTAAGGTTTTGCTTGGTCACAGATGGATACAAAGAAGTTTTTTGGAGGCCTATGTCCAGTGTCCATATCTCATTGGAATTTGAGCCTTCACTCTTCAATGATGGCTGTTTTCCTATTGATGATTATTAACTTTTTCCAATACTGTCATGCCTTATTATTGTTTTCTGCGGTCATAACTTAATGCTGCTTGCAGTGGTGTATAGTCGCATTCATCATAGCCCATGGATGATTTCAAATGCCAATCACATGACAGTGCAGCTATGCTTCGTTAAGATTGCAAGATGAATAAGACCTCATGCAAAAGGGAATTTCTGTGCGGAATTGTTATGCTTCTCCTCCCAACGCTCCTTGATGATGTGGCTTATTGTTGGCTGAAATGTGCATAAATTAGGTTCTTCCTGATGTCCCTTGCATGTCTCTCCATGGCCCTCATATCGATGACAGCACTGTTGGCCTTGTTGTCCTCCTCCTCACACTCGTCATACTTTTCCTCATCTGAGGAGGGCTGGCATTCCTCTGCCTGCAAAATGCTGCCATGTTTAATTGCAAAGTTGTGCAAGGCACAGCAGACGATTATTCATGAAACCCTCTGTGGCGCATATTGAAGAGCCCCTCCAGACCGGTCAAGACAATGGAATCGCATTTTCAGCATGCCAATGGTGTGCTCAATGATGGCTCTGCTGGATATGTGAGCGACATTGTGCCTCTCTTGAGCAGCGCTTTGAGATGATGTACTGGTGTCATCAACCACGTACAAAGTGGGTAACCCTTGTCACCCAAGATCCATCCGTCCACTTCAGCTGGCTCCCCGAAAACTGCTGGCAACTGGAAGTTCCTCAAAATGTAGTGGTGTGACAGCTCCCTGGGAAACGTGCACCAACATGCATGATTCTTCTCTTGTGGTTGCAAACCAGCTGGACGTTTAAAGAGTGGAAGCCTTTGTGATTAACAAAGGCAGCAGGCTGGTCCCAGGGAGCTCTAATGGCCACATGAGTACAGTCAATCACCCTTTGCACTCTAGGGAAGCCAGCGATGGCGCCAGAGGCCGCAGACTTTGCTGCCTGGCTGTCCTTGTCTATAGGTAAGATGATGAAATTATTGGCACATCAAAAAAGGGCATTGGTCACCTCTTCGATGCACCCATGGGTAGCAGACTGCAAGATGCCACATATGTCACCTGTGGATCCCTGGAAGCAGCTGCTTGAGAAAATACTGAGTGTAGCAGTCACCTTGAGGGCAACTGGCATGGGATTCCCACGGAAGCCAAACGGCTGCAGTTCATGCTGCAGGATCCTACAAATTTCTGTGACCATTTCACGTGACATTCTTAGGCATCTCTGGCATTGCCTCTCTGACATTTGAAGGTAATTTGTTCTTGTCCAGAGAATGCGATGACGTGCCAGTGCCCGTCTTCGATAAGGACATTCCTAGATTTTATCATTTGGAGCATCCTCACCTTCCTGTTCTGTCTGTTGCTGGCGCTCAGGCATCATGAGTTAAGGGAAAACAGCCCTTCTTAGTCTCTCCCTTTGCTCTTCTTCCCATGGTACGAGACAAATTGGGTGTGTGTGACCCATGTCACTGTGGCTTTTCTGAACAATAAATAAGCAGAGCGTAGAGATTCAGCGCTCTGCTGCTAGTAAGCTGAAACATCGAGGCAATGAATAGCTCCCTTATATCTTCCTTCAAATTGCAGAAAGGTAGAAGACACACATCTACAGTTGTGTGCCTCCTCCCACTCTCCTTGCAATCCTTGAGTGTCCACGAGGTTCCCATTATCGTTAGAGAAGATGGTGCGTGTGGAATTCACAAGTCTCCCCACCTTCCAATTTCCTCCTGCAAACTTCCAGCTTGAACCCACCCACCCAATGTTACCATTACACCTCCCCCATGACTGCACAGCAAAATCATCAATGTATTCATGCCATCTCCCGTCCAGTTCCTACTCTCACTATCGACATGTCAACTCTTATTTTTGAACTTCCCCACATCGAACTGACCATTGCTGCCGAGTCCCATTTCCCCTCCATATGAAGCTGTCAAATACCCACCCATAGTCTTGATCTTCACCCCCCTACAGAATCCATTTGCCCCCATTAACTGTTACCGTTTCCTCTTCTAGCCAGTACCCTCAATTTGCTCCACAGCTCCCCAACATGGAGAGCATTCATCCCTCCCTTTAGGCCCTTGCCAAATATCTTCACATAGTACTGATTTAATCCACCCACCACCCCCGCAGCCGGCAAAATGCATCTCCACCATCAACATCATTCAACAACTGAACGTTACACTCCTCCCTGCCCTACTCCTCAATACACCCGATCAACCCCACCCTTCCCTCCCCGACTAACCTGCCCGTCGATGCACCTGATCGACTCCACCCTTTCTTCTCGACTACCCTGCCCTGCTCCTCCATGCACCCGATCAACCCCATCCTTCCCTCCCCAGCTACCCTGCCCTGTTCCTCCATGAACCCGATCAACCCCTCCCTTCCCTCCCCAACTACCCTGCCCTGCTCCTCCATGCACCCGATCAGCCCCACCCTTCCCTCCCTGATTACCCTGCCCTTCTCCTCGATGCACCCAATCACCCCACCCTTCCATCTCCAACTACCCTGCCCTTCTCCTCCATGCACCGATCACCCCACTCTTCCCTCCCCGACTACCATGCCTTGCTCCTCCATGTAGACCCCGCCCATGCCGTCGCCACCATTCCCTGAGATGATTCACCCTTGCTGGTGCCAAGCCTGGAGGCAAACATCCATTCCAAAGCTGGTGTTAGTTTAGTGGCTGAGTGAAAGACAGAAGAGCACAGTCCTGAGACTCAACTGCACAAATCCGACTGCTGCATGCCACGTTGAAACATTTGTCAACCAGGTGACACGGGAATATTGCTCACCACTCAGTTCATCTGGCAGGTAGGACTAAATCGTAACTATGTGTAGGGTAACAAATATTCATGTTATTTAAATGAATGCAAAGCTGCAATCAGCCAACACACTGGGGGAACCCCAGAAACCACAAAGCCACTGACGACTTAATTCCTCTAAAATATCATGCCATTGGGACTCAGAAAAAACACCTCCCGCCTAATTGTATGACCCCACACATCACGAAATCTGTCATGGCGGACTGCATAAAATTCCCCCTAGTATCTCTGCAGATTCAAATACAACTGAAGGGACATTGATTAAGGCTAATACATTAGCAATCAGCTCTTTCTTTGCCAATTTCTCCACTATGTGTACAAAGCAAAAATGCAATAAGTATCTTGCACAACAAACACATCAGTTTGCCATTTTTCTGCAGTGGTCAATAAAAAGTTAGATTTGTGCAATTTTTACGGAAGGCATGGTAGAAAAGGAAACAAAAGTGAAATCATGCCTAAAGCGGCACATATATTTTGAGATCACCTACCCAATAGGAGCATTACATACATGTTCTTTTTTTAATTCCACTATAAGTTTTTTCAATAAAAATGCAATGGCTACCGTTGAACAGGAACGGGAAATCTGATTGCGTACTTAAGTCCCAAAATTTATTGGTGAAAATGGAAGAAAGACTCTGAATTGTCCAATTAAACATTCTGAAACTATGTTTAGGCATTCCAAATGAAAACATAGGTAAGAAAGTAAAGGAAACAAATATTAGTGTATCCCAATTTATATTGGAGAAACCACCTTAAAGGACAAACAAATTAAAAATGTTCTTGCACAGAAACAAATCAGTACCTGATTCAGAGCTAGTAACTATAGACATCCATAAAGGAACAAGTACAGATGCCATACATGAAGTGACATTCATCTAATCTGATTTAATCTAATCTTAAAAAAAAGTAGCCCATAACGTGCAATGAAACAAATAATAAAATCAGATGTCTCATAGTTCAGGAATATTAAGTGAAAGATTGTAAAAGTGAAACTTCAACATAAGAGTTTTCTGAAACCAAGAAACAACTTAAGAGGAGTTGGATCTTACATTTTAGTAAAAAGAAAACAGTAGTAATTAATTATACTCTGAATGGAAGTCAGCTCGGTGCTATAGAAGAGCAATGGGATTTGGGTACAGGTCACAGGACATTAAAAGGCCACACCTCAGATTGATAAGACAATTTAAATAAGGTAATGGAATTCTAGGTTTTATCACAAGAGTGAATATAAAATCCAAGAGATAATGATGAAACTATATAAAACCTTAATAAGACCTCAGTTAGAGTGCAGTATTAGACATACCATGGTAAATAGTTTAGGCTTTAGTGATGGTACAACTCAGATGCACAAGGAAACTACCTGGTATGAGAAAATACATATATGAAGAAAAGCTTGAAAAATTGTGTCTCGTTTTGTTTTATCGATATAGATTACAAGACAATATAACATAAGTGTTTAAATCTATGGAAGAATGGGACTAAGTAGATACAAGCAGATTGTTTCCAGTAGTTTAGGAATCCAGATCAAGCAGCCATAGACACACAATTGGAATACATGAGATTTGTATAAGAGAATAAGTGAAGCTTCTTCACACCACTATGGAATTAATTTCCAGGGTCAGCAGTTGAGACAGAAACTTTGTCAACATTCAAGGTTAGATTGGATAGGTGGATGAAGGGAGAGGGGTAAAGGGATATGGGAACAGGATTGGTAAATACTGTTTTGTCTGTTTTTTTGTGTGGAGGGTAAACACCAACACAGATTGGTTGGGCCGAATGCCCTATTTCCGTGTTGCAATTCCATGCATGTATCCATTGACATTACATTTTCCTACATATCTATATATTTAAAAGTCTTGGTAGATTATGTTACACATCAAACATATAGTGTGGCACATTGCGAATGATTTTGAACTTCTGTCCAAAACAAGCATAAAGTTTGTGGTGAAACCGGAACACATGTTCAATGGATTTCGCAGAAAACTCGAATAATTTTCGGGATCGGACCTTGCTGAATACTGTCAGCAAACTACCCACTGCTCAACGAACAATAGCTGGCAGCCTGCAAATCGGGAAACAAGAAATCTGACTGCTCCATGAGCAAGCCGAGCCAAAGTCAGCAGCAAGGGGGAGGTGCACCAGGAGTGACACAGAGGGCTTCATTTTACGAGCTCGCTGAGATTCCAAAATGGCAGTCTGCCCGCACGGACCGCCCATCGCAGAGCCGCTGTGACACTGATCGCGGCAGCTCATTTAAACAGCCGGGACGGACGCTCTGTCCCCAGCAATGGCGTCTGGCGCCACTGTGCAGGCACCAGCACAATTTTGAAAGAGCTTCCAGCCCTTCAGTTTAATTTGAATTTTTAAAGCTACAGGAGTTATACATTTAAAGTGAAAAATTTAATAAAAGTTTCAAGCCCCTCTCCTACTCCACCATTGACTATAAAATGTATTACTTTCCCTCTGCCACCAAAAAATTACCTTGCAATCCCAACCTTCCCCCCACAAAGTTTAAAAACTATGAACTGTACCCCTTCCCACCACCCCCTAGACCAATCAGAAACGTTTAACCCCGTTCTACCGCGCCCCCACCCCCCCGCCCTCCCACTCTGAAAACTTACCTGCTCCCCACCAGTGTTCCGCCATACTTCACTGGTCGGGGATTGGACGGCACTGGAGCGGCCACCGACCGTAATGTGGGAACGGGACGGCCGGCGTGACAAGCTAAGTATTAATTCTTTCATATACATGCATTAACATATTTTAATTATGTTTCCGTCGTTGAGCAGCAGGGGGCCCACCACAAGGCCTTGCCGTTGCTGGCAATATGGTGCCAGGCCTTCCCGGCATCGAGGCCCGTAGTGGGCCTCTCCCGGAGGTAATCTCCGGCCCGCCTGCCATGATCCCCGATGCCGGGGGCCCGGTAAAATTCACCCCAGTACTTCTGTGGGACCAGGAGGAGCATTCTTGCTCCACCTGGCTCAACAAAAAGATGCTCCAAACATGCTCCAGGCTGTTTATGGAGCATGCTCCCGCAGTGCCTTTCTGGACTGCTAGATTGGCTGTCCATTTGTACCTGAAAATTGCAAATGGCCGAAAGCTCGCATAAGGCCTCATTTGCCGGGGAAAACAGGCTCCTGTTTGTTTTGGGTGCCTAGGCCTGCCTGAAAAAGCAGGCGGGCTTTGGACAGTCAAACGGCAACCAAAATTCATCATACCCAACCTCCCCCAGTATTCCATAATCAGCCGTCTGACTTTCAGGCGAGAAATTTTAACTTCCCTAATATTGACTGGGACTGCCTTAGTGCTAAGGGATCAGATGGTGAAGAATTTGTTAAGTGTGTCCAGGATAGTTTTCTGAAGCAGGATGTGGATGGCCCGACAAGAGAAGGGGCTACACTCAACCTCCTCTTAGGAAATGAGGATGGACAAGTGGTTGATGTGTCAGTGGGGGAGCACTTTGGGACCAGTAACCATAACTCTATTAGCTTCAAGATAGTTATGGAAAAGGATAGGACTGGTCCTCAGGTTGAAGTCCTAATTTGGGGGAAGGCTAATTTCGATGGCATCAGACAGGAACTCTCAAAAGTTGAATGGAAGAGGCTGTTTACAGGTAAAGGGACGTCTGGCAAGTGGGAGGCTTTTAAAAGTGAGATAGGAAGAGTTCAGGGCCGGCATGTTCCTGTTAGATGGAAGGGCAAGGCCAGCAAGTTTAGGGAACCTTGGTTGACGAGGGATATTGAGGGTCTGGTCAGGCCAAAGAAGGTGGTATATGTCAGGTATAGGCAGCTGGGATCGAGCGAGTCCCTCGAGGAGTATAGGGGATGTAGGACTACACTTAAGAAGGAAAGTAGGAGGGCGAAAAGGGCCATGAGATTTCCCTGGCAGATAAGATAAAGGAGAATCCTAAAAGATTCTATAAGTATATTGAGTAAAAGGGTAGCTAGGGAGAGAGTAGGTCCCCTTAAGGATCAGTGTGGCAATCTATGTGTGGAGCCACGGGAAATGGGCGAGGTCTTAAATGAATATATCTCGTCCGTATTTACTGTGGAGAAGGTCATTGGAAGCTAACAAGGAAGGGACCAGCAATATCCTGGAGCATATCAACATTACAAAGGAGGAGGTGTTGGAGGTTTTGAAGCGTATTAAGGTGGATAAATCCCCAGGGCCTGACCAGGTGTATCCTAGGATGCTATGGGAAGCAAGGGAGGAGATTGCTGGGGCCCTGGCAGAGATTTTTGTATCATCGTTAGCCATGCGTGAGGTACCGGAAGACTGGAGGATAGCTCATGTTGTGCCTTTATTTAAGAAGGGCAGCAGGGATAAGCCAGGGAACTACAGGCCAGTGAGCCTTACATCAGTGGTGGGAAAGTTATTGGAAGGGATTCTGAGAGACAGGATTTATATGCATCTGGAAAGGCCTGGTCTGATTTTGGATAGTCAGCATGGCTTTGTGTGTGGGAAATCATGTCTCACGAATTTGATTGAGTTTTTTCAGGAGGTGAACAAGAGGATTGACGAGGGCAGGGCGATGGACGTTGTCTACATGGATTTTAGCAAGGCCTTTGAAAAGGTCCCGCATGGTAGGCTGGTCCAGAAGGTTCGAACACATGGGATCCAGGGTGAGCTCGCAAATTGGATACAAAATTGGCTTGGTGATAGGAGGCAGAGGGTGGTAGTGGAGGGTTATTTTTCAGATTGGAGGCCGGTGACCAGTGGTGTGCTGCAGGGATCAGTGCTGGGCCCTCTGTTTGTTGTCATATATAATAATGACTTGGATGTGAATGTAGGGGGCATGATTAGTAAGTTTGCAGATGACACCAAAATTGGTGGTATAGTGTACAGTGAAGAAGGTTGTCTAAGGTGACAACAGGATATAGATCAACTGGGAAAGTGGGCAAGGGAGTGGCAAATGGAATTTAATGCAGACAAGTGTGAAGTGATGCATTCTGGGAAGTTAAACCAGGGCAGGACATATACAGTGAATGGCAGGGCCCTGGGGAGTGTTCTTGAGCAGAGAGACCTTGGGGTGCAAGTACATAATTCCCTGAAAATGGCAACACAGGTAGACAGGGTGGTGAAGAAGGCGTATGGCATGCTTGCCTTCATCGGCCAAGGCACTGAGTACAAGAGCTGGGACGTCATGTTACAGTTGTACATAACATTGGTTACGCCGCATTTGGAGTACTGTGTGCAGTTCTGGTCGCTGCACTACAGGAAAGATGTGATTAAGCTAGAGGGTGCAGAAAAGATTCACAAGGATGTTGCCTGGTTTGGAGGGCTTGAGTTATAAAGAGAGATTGGATAGGCTGGGTCTGTTTTCCCTGGAGCGAAGGAGGCTCAGAGGGGACATGATAGAGGTATATAAAGTTATGAGAGGCATAGATAGGGTAGATAGACAGAGTCTGTTTCCCACTGTCGGGGTGACTAAAACTTGAGGGCATAGATTT
The DNA here is from genome assembly GCF_036365525.1 of Heterodontus francisci. Taxonomy (NCBI): domain Eukaryota; kingdom Metazoa; phylum Chordata; class Chondrichthyes; order Heterodontiformes; family Heterodontidae; genus Heterodontus; species Heterodontus francisci. Next base: position 74,768,853 of record NC_090379.1, read on the forward strand.
AAGGTGAGAGGGAGGAGGTTTAAAGGGGATCAAAGGGGTAAATTTTTCACACAAAGAATAGTGGGTATCTGGAATGAGCTGCCTGAGGAGGTGGTGGAGGCAGGAACAGTAGCGACATTTAAGAGGCATCTGGACAGGTACTTGAATGAGCAAGGCATAGAGGGATATGGAATTAATGCAGGGAGGTGGGATTAGTATAGATAGGCATCATGGTCGGCATGGACGCGGTGGGCCGAAGGGTCTGTTTCAATGCTGTACGACTCTATGACTATAAATAGGTGGGCTGCAGTTGAAAATTGTCTCCATCATGTCTTCACATCCATAAAACAAGCACACAGGACTTAGTTTCTTATGACAGTGTGCTAACCTGCTGTAACATTGAGCTCCTCTGACATTCTGTTTTAATTTATTTGCTCCAGTGCTTTTTAGAAATTCTTTACATTGGAGGAAATAAATTAATGGATTGCATATTTATTTTGCGAAAAGTACGTTGAAATATTTTATTACATTTTCATTATATGATGCTGTATATCTGCACGTGCTATGTTACCTCTACGTCAGTTAAGTTGCACTAAGTGCACCCAATCAAGCTTTTAAAAATTGTATTTATTTTAATTTGCAATTTAACCTTAGGGTTCTGCTGGCATTTATAAACTGGAAGTCCATTCTCAGAACTTCATTTTAATTGCTGCTTTTCAATTCACTACTATTCATCTGTTATCCACACTGGACCTCATGTGGCATGGCTAACGGATAGTTGGGGTTTGTTTACTACAGTCCTGTGACAGTCTGAATGTGACAACTGTGGCCTGTAGCTGTAACACTGAACATTTACTATAGCAATACATCACAATAAAAAATTATACAATTTACAGATACAGACCTCACAGATAACGTGACCTCAGACATTAACTCTGGGTTGAATTTTGCATCAGGTCATTGGGACCAGAAGCGGGAGCTGCTGCAGCTTGGGCGGGAAATGACCAGCTGCGCACGATCATCCGGCAGCCGGCCAACTAAGAGTCAGCAGGTGCGACTGCTGACCACTAAGGGAGTGGAGGCGGGCAGAGAGGCAGCGGAGGTGGTGTGAGGCTACGCCACGGCAGGTGCTGGAGTCGTATTTAAAGGGCTGCCAGCATTCAATATAATGGGGACAGTCAGGACATCTTTAGAAAGGAAGGAAAGCTGCAGGGACAATGGCAGAAGGAAAATCCCGGGTAGCCCCATGGTTTAGCGAAGCCTCCCTACAGACTCTCCTCCAGGCTGCAAGGGTTAGGCGGGAGGTCCTCTTCCCAGGTCAGAGGAGGAGACTGACTCAACTGAACAAGCAAGCCTGGATGAAGTCTGCAGAGGAGGTCAGCAGCCATGGGGTCACTCCCTGTACCTGAATCAAGTGCCTCAAGCACATCAATGACCTTATTCTTTCTGCCAAAGTGAGTAGTCTAAACATCTTCTCCCCTTGGGACTTGCATGTGGCAATGAAAGAGGGTAAGTTCAGTGGAGATGGAGTGGCAATGGGGTCAGGCAGCAGCATGGCTGTATCTCAGTGAGAGGTGCCCGTCTGTGATTGCTGACTCCAGCAAGGTCCCTCAAGAGTGGCCGCATTCAGGAGGCATTGGTGTGCCCCCCCATTATGGACCACTGGGCTGCCACCAGCATTGGTCGAGTGTTTGTCTTCGTGGAGGAACTAACAGTGTTCATCTTTGTGCTTGCAGGAGAAGACAGTCCATAACCTAAAGGATCGGGCCAAGACCGGCGGACGGGTTCCATACCTGGCCAACCTAACCCCCATAGAGGAGGAGGCATTGGAACTGGCAGAGCAGCATGGCGGCCGCTCCATCACAGATGGCAAGACAGGAATGCAGACACAAGAGTGTGAGGGGCCGAGTGCAGGGCACAAGGGAGCCTTGTGTGCCTTGGGTGCACACAAGGCACAGTGCTCATGTGTCCACCACTAGACATATGGAGCTCCACACTAGGAGTAGTTGGAAGGACAATGGGAAGCGCATAACCTTTAATCTATCTGATGTTTAATACAGGTTAAGCAGAAGAACAGAGAGGTGGAATGAGTGAGGGACAGCCGCCCGCCTCTCATGAGGACAAGGGGACCTCAGAGGGTGCACCATCATTCCCCTCGCCCCATCCACTAGTATAGATACTTTCATGTCGACAGGTGTCCATTCGCGTATAGATTCAGGGTCACAGATTGGTAAGCAGAGCAGAAATGCACTGGAGCAGCTGACGGAGGCTGTGACAGCTGTGGCCACTGACATTCGGAGGACTGTTGGAGGCCAGGGCAATGCTGAGCCTGCCCCAGGACAATGACCATCAACAAGTTGGCAAATGCTGGAGATGCAGTGAGAGGTAAGGGAACATCTGGCGGAGATTCCAGAGGCTAGGCGCACCCATGCCTGGATGATGGAGGAGTCCATCCAGGCCATGAATGCCGCCATATCTCTGGCATCTGCCCCCATCAAGAGATTGGTGAATCTCATGGACAGCAAGATCAAGTAGACCACTCAACGGATGCTGGAGATGTGAGCAGACCTGTATGCCATCGCCTTGTCCAGGAGCTCTATACAGTAGTGGCTAAGCAAGAGGATACGAGGCATCTAATCTACCTGGGAGCTCTCAGGGCACTCCTGATGTGGACAGCAGCTCTTCAGCCCCTCTGCCAGTGACACAAACGGCTCAAGTAGCGCCAAAGACAGAGGAGGGTCCTGTACCTGTGCATGAGGAGCCCCTCAGCATGCTGGGATCCTCCAGGCCTCAGACAGCCAAAGACTCGCTGCCAAGGTTATCCCAAGCCAGGGGACAGCAAGGTCAGCAGCCTGCCTCCACCTCAGCTGCAAGGGCAGGGGAAGCACCTTGTAGGAGCACATCTAAGAGATTTAAGAATATCTAGCTGCACTTGGGGTTCACAGGTGAAAAGAGTGTCAAACTGTGAAGCCTCGTGTTTCTTGTGCCATTTAATAAAGGTTTAATGTGTTGGTGCAACATCTCCTTTAATTTTTTTCTGCCTATGGGACTTCAGTTATACCCTGGATCCCTCAAGGGGCTGACAGCGAGGAGCCATGCCACGTGCAGTTAACGCTTCACCCTTGCCACAGTGCGATATGCAAGTGGGCGCAGGGCTACGGACTGGTAAATGAAGGAGGTGGCAGCAGGGCTACAGAAAGGTAAGGCTTTATTGGTATGGATCCAACTGCTAGTAAGAGTCATATGAAACATGTGTGTATTAGTGCGCTTCGAGCCTCCGTTGCACGTATCTCATTGCGCCTTGCCTGTGGTCCCTGAGATCCCTCAACTTGCATCACCTGGTCAGCAGCCTCCTCCACATCCTCATCATTGGAGGAGGCATCGCAATCCACGAGATCCTCATTGTTCAACATCTCCCCCCTCTGCAATGCCAGGTTGTGAAGAGCATTGCAGACCCTCACGAAAGGCGAAATCCTCACTGGATCATACTGAAAGGCTCCACTGGATCGGTCAAGGCACCTGAATCGCATCCTTAGAAGCCCTATGGCCTGCTTGATTGTAACTCGAGTTGCCCCATGGCAGACATTGTACCTCACTTTTGCATTCATGTGTGGGTTCCTCACTGGCATTAGTAGCCATGTGTTGGTGGGTAATCCTTGTTCCCAGTATCCATCCCTGAAGGCGCGTGGGGGCTGGAAAAGCTGTGGTACTGGGACTGCCGAAGTACATATGCATCGTGGCTGCTTCTCAAGAACCGTGTACACAACTGATCTGTCTGCAGTGTTCCCAGACCAGCTGGACATTGATGGAATGGAAGCCTTTCCTGTTGATGAAGGCCACTGGCTGGTCTGTGGGAGTCTTAACAGCCACATATGTGCCGTCAGTCACACGCTGCACGTGGGGGAATCCAATGATGGCCCTGAGCCCAGTGAGCTTTCTCAGCTTGACTATCCAGATCAGTGCAGAAATGCATATATTCATTGGCCCTCTTGAACAAAGCATCAGTCACCATCTTGATGCATTGATGCGCCACGGACTGAGAGACCCCTGGAAAGATCCGGAGGTGTAGAAGTTCAGTGCCACTGTGACCTTCAGGGACACTGGCATTGAGTGGCCACCACCTCCCATGGGACTCAGCTCGTCCTCCATCATGGCACACAGGTCAGTGATGGGCTCCCTGGAGATGTGCCGTCTTCGACAACACTGCTGCTTGGACATTTAAAGGGAGCTGAGACCTGATGGCACATCATCTCTGGAGGGGAGCCACTTCGTCACACAGGAGGCTGGTCCCATGCCCCTTTGTGCCCTTCTCCTGCATCCCCACTCCAAGGCAGGCCCTCCTGCTGGCCCTGAGGTTGCTGCTCTCCCACTGCCTGTGGGTGCACCTCCCTCCCTCTCTGCTCCTCCTTCTCACTGGAGGCCCCGAAGCCCCAGTGAAGAGGCCTATGGCAGGTGGCCTCTCTGTGTGAAAGGCCTCTTATCCAAATGCACCCACCCATTTCTTGTGTTCAATTGCCAATGCCCAATTTACACTGGCAGCACTCCCCGCAGTGCTGGCACCATTCCCCCCTCCTGCCTTCAACTGTCAGTGCCTGCGCTGCTCCACCTGCCCTCGCATCCCATGCTGGCTCCCACATGGCTGCTAGAGAAAGCCAGAACTCAGCTCCCACTTGCTTGCCTCCTCCTTTTACCAGGCAAGGCTCTGAAGCCCTGTTCTTCCTGTGCGCCATTTGTAAAATTCAAGAGCCCCTGTAAAATTGCTGCCAACTGGCTAATTAATTGACTTTATTACCTTCCTGCTGTTTTCATGCGTGATGTCCTCCTGTCATGTCGGCCGCCATTGGGAATACCAGCAGTGACATGTAAACATCTGTCCCGATATTCCACCCCCTCCCGCCTCCCAGCTGGTCCCCAATGGGCCCGAAAAACTCAGCCCTCTGTTTTTTTCTCTCCACAGATGCTTCCAGAACTGCTGAGTATTTCCAGCATTTTCTGTTTTTATATCAGAGTTCCAGCATCCACACTATTTTGTTTTTGCTTTGCTTTGTAAATTTGTTTGTTCTTCCCTTTGCAAAATGTACTAATCTCAGATATTAACATATTTATTGCTCGGTTGATTTGCAGTATTTCTATAATATGCAGGCACTTATTTGTTTATTCCTCCCTCCTCCTCAAATCTTTCCTCCTTTTGCTCTGTGATTTACTTGATCATAAAAGATATTTACCTTACTTCAGACTGAACTTATTTTATGCATAGATTTATTGCAGTTCATTGGAAGCTCTCATTTGTGTCGTATTGTACCACTGTGATGTTTTCCACTGTCAGGTTATCAGTGGTCAGTGCCTAAAACAGGTTGGTCTTTCACCATGTTTGGACGTGGGTGACTGACTGACTCTGGCCACAATGTCAAAGCTCAGCATCAAAGTCCATTCTAGATGCACCCTTCTTCATCCAGTGGAAACGTCAGTCCTTCTTGCAGTCACAATACTCATCCCAAACAATAATTTTAGCTCATAACTTTTTTAAATTGCTTACTTTGTTTAGAAGACAGGCAGGCCTGTAAATGGGTGATCAGCATGCCTGCCTGTTTGGAACTTCACACCTGTTTTGGGCAGAATATGATGATTAACCAAGTTTTGTTCCTTGTCATAAACAATAAGGAAGCAGCATTATTAAGAAGAGATGTTCTTCACCACACTATTTCAACAACTTCAAAGAAAGTCATAGAAGTTAAAGCTTTAATTACACAGGCATGTTTTGTGGAACAAGGAACTTTCATGGGTTTCAAGAAGGAATTGACAGGTTTCTGTCAATGAATGGAATTCAGAATTATTAGAAATGCACTAAGGGGATGCTGTGATAGGTTGTGCTGTATGAACTGAAGGTCATCTTCAATCTAACACTTATTATTATATTAAATGTTGCTATTTGATCACAGTTTTGCATCATATTGTGCATTTTTTCAGCCCCTCCATTAGTCACTTTAATCTTATTGCCGAGTGCTATTTATTTTAGCCTGTACAGAATTCTTCTCAAAATACAATTTGTGTTTTGTGTTTGCTGTAATAATTTCATACCACTACTTCACCATAAAGGCAAGAATGATCAAATAAAGGTACCAAAACACACTTACCGCTCCTGTAAGCACTTAACTTCCAAATACAAAGTAAACCAATTATGAAGGGTCACTCTACTGGCATCATACATATAAACTGTTATTTTATTCATTGCTGTCCATATGTTAATATGTCAAAATCACTGAGGGGGGGGGGGGGGGGGTCATATCAATCCATTTCAAATTGCATTGAAAAGTCCTATGTCATAAGTATCTCAATGGGAAAACCTAGAACAAAAGTGTCAACATTTAACTGTTGTGCTTGTAGGGGTGCTGTGAACAGGATTTTCAATGTTAAATACCAAAAACAGCAGCTGTGATGTAGATTACTAAGAGTTGAAAACCCCCAAAATAGGTTAAATCACAATGTCATTGCAGTCTCTAGTCAGTGAGTGTCATTGAGGGCCTGCACTCGCTCCCCCACCCAACCATAGAGTAGCATATCATAAACCCCAGCTACCTGAGCATCCTTCCTAACATTCTGATCCCCTGTAAAGGCCTGCTCGGGTCTGCAAATGACAGAACCACATCCGATCCAAGCCTGACCCGGCCCGAGTCCTTTCATTTGTTCCCGTGCCCAACCCGACCCGACCATCGGAATGTTCAGTTAACCTAGCTTCCATTTTTCACTTTTTAAGCTTGTGCAGATAAGCAACAAAACTGTAACTGGACTTGAAAGGTTGTTTAAAAAGTACATTACCATTGGAGCCACGTACCAGAGTGTGTCCGACCCGGCCCAACCCGACCCGTGCCCGAATGCCAGACCCGGAAGAGCGACCCGACCCGAACCAGACACGTCATCGGGTCCTGTCGGGTTCAAGTCGGGTAGCCATGCTCTAATCCCCTTCTGATCATCAGATCCACCCTCCATTTAAACAGTACTTGGCCACTCCCTCACACACGAAGCAGCAAGTTGAGCCAAACCCTGCCACCCAGCCCCAACAGAGCAGTTGCCTATATTTTTTAAACTGAATCCAGGGTGGAAGCACAGCAAAGTAGCCAGGACTGAAAATGTAGGTTGCACAGCATATCGAGGCAAAATTTTTTAGCAGCCTATATTTTAGTAGTTCCACGTGTATACTACAAATGCAAAACAAATGTGCATATAATTATTGAAAATGTGATGTTACACTACTGAAGCGCAAACACCGTTTACAAATAATAAAATGTTTTCAGGAACATTAGTTTTTTGTATCCACTGTCTATACACCTAGTCTATATTGGCTCAACTTGGTTAAAAAAAATGTAACAGAACTTGAAGTAGAACATGCTGTAAGAGCAGCTTTATGTTTAGTGGCACCTTCCAGTTCTTCTGTAGATGTCCTGTCTCCACTCAAAATGGAAAATATTGACAGGCATATTGAACATAATACAGATGTTTCTATACCAGGTGGTCCAAACTTTGGAAAACCCTTTTGAAGCTGGTTATTGAATCAAACATCAAGCTTTCTTGACAATGCCATTTTGATTTTATACCAAGTCTCGAATCTTGCGTGTGCTCTACGTCATTCAGTAGTTACGGCAACTGCAATAGTACTGTACCATCTAGCTATAATAATAATAATAGAAATGTTTGGATATTTCTAAGGCATTTATTATTTAGACATTTAGCAGACACTTTTATCCAAGGCAACTTACACTACATTTGTTTTTTATTCATTCAAGGGATGTGGGTGTCGCTGGCAAAGCCAGCATCTATTGCCCATCCTGAATTGCCTTTGAGAAGTTGGTGGTGAGCCACCTTCTTGAACCCCTGTAGACAGTGTGATGTATGTACCTCCACAGTGTTATTAGGTAAGAAGTTACAGGATTTTGACCCAACAACGATGAAGGAGCAATGATATAGGGCTATTTTGTGGAGGGCTCCCGGCGCTGGCCCGAAAAGGTGGGGGGAACCCCATCTCTGCATTTTCACGCCGCCCAGAGTGATCGTCCGGTCTTTTAACCTCTAAGTTTCACAAGCTGGGAACCCTGCCCTTTTAAAGATAGGAATCCTGCCTCCAAGAGCTGCCGACCAATCAGATGAGCTGGCAGCTCAGCAGTATCAGCAGCACCACTGGGAGCGGTGGCTACTGCCGAGGCCTAGTACCCAGGCCCAGTGCTGGAGCCCGGACCTCAGGTAAGTGAGGCGTGGTTGCCAGGACCAGTTTGGAAGGCCCCGGCGAAGGAGGGGTGTTGGGGTGGGGGGGGGGGTGGTGGTTGTGCAGTCCAGGAGGAGGGTGGGTCCTGGGGTTAAACTAGTTCCCAGCGGGGGTCCTCCGTTAGCCACAGATTGCCCAAGAGGGGGGACCTGCCCCCGCCCCCCCACCCAAGGTCCGCAGGGAGGGCACCTCATTTTACCAGGCATCCTCTCCGGGTAGCGGTGGCACCCACCCGCGCCCCCAAGATCCCAGCGAAGGTGGAAAGAGGCCCTTAATTGGCCGCTAATAGGTCACTTAAGGGCCTCAATTGGCCTCTGAATGGAAAGGCCGTCATCAGCCTCTCCTGCCCCCGTGAACATCGCTTGGCGACGGGCCCTCCGTCTCCCCCCCACCCCCATCCTTCACGATTCTATGGGCCCCACCCCTGGCCTCATAAAATCCAGCCCATAGTTCCAAGTCAGGATGGTGTGAGACTTCGAGGGGAACTTGCAGGTGATGATGCTCCCAACTATCTGCTGCCCTTGCTCTTTTAGGTGGTAGAGGTCACAGGTTTGGAAGGCGCAATTGAAGAAGCTTTGGCAAATTGCTGCAGTGCATCTTCTGTATAGTACACTGCAGTCACCCTGCACCGGTAGCGGAGGCAGTGAATGGTTAAGGTCGTGGATGGGATGTCAATTAAGCCTGAGGCGATTTGTCCTGGATGGTGTCAAGTCTCTTGAGTACACTGTACTGTACCTCACTTATGCATTAGACATAATTTAACACGAGAAGTTAAAAGTTAGGCTATTCAGGGCTGTGTTTCGTGAACTGGGAACATTGTTTACCTGGGGACACAGTATCTCCTCCAGGGGCTGTCCCCGGAAAACAGGGACACATGATCATCCGAAGTCAAGAAGTTCACTTTCAAGCACACTGAGCACCCTTTGGCTATTGGCCCAAATCCACATCATTTGTTCCCTCCCCACTAAGGACCATCACAGCTGCTTCCCCCATCCCACTGAAAAGCAATGAGGCTCCAAAACCCACCTCTCCACAGAACAAAATAAATGCTAAGAAATTTACTTTTCCCACGACTACTTAAGCATGCTGCACCTCTCCTCCCTCCACTCCCCGTCCTTGCCCCCATTTCCCCTTCCCAATCCCCTACTTTGTCTTCATCGTCTCTGTCCTCCACTTCCTCTTTTGACATCAACTAGTTTATTCAGGGTACATACATTTGTTTAGATTAGACTTATGCTAATATGTAGCTAGAATTTCCCACAGTTAAACCTCATTAAAACAGACCAGTGGGGAGCAAAAAAGTTCTTATAAACAAATTCATTCGAACCAGATCAGAATTTCTTGCTCGACTTCTATCGTATATCAGAGATTATTCAGGGGAAAATAAAACTGTATTTAATTTTCATTGCACATTGGGCAAGCAGAATTTTGGGCACAAAGTAAAGCCTGCTACCTCCTCTGAGCACAATTCATCATGTCATGCATGATTATACAGATTTAAATAAACATACCCTGCTTTAGTTTCAGTTTGTTTATGACACATGGAAATTTGTCAAAACCTTTCCAATTTTTAAAATGAACTTTATGGAGAGTGACATTGCTTTTACAAAGCACCATTCTCAGACAAAAAATTGCTTGAAACTGTTCTCATTTAAGCACAGTGCTGTACCCCTTTCAAAAAGGAGGGTGAAAATGTCAAGAGCAGACCTAACTTGAATTGGATTGACACACTTACTGCACTTGACCTCATTTGCTGGTAAGCAACCTTCCAAGTTGGGGGGGAGGCATCAAAATATGCACAATTCTACACATTGTACCAGAGTAAAACTCTCAATTAGACAAAGAAAAATATTTGGATTCTACTATTGTTTTAATTTTGTTCCACGGGTATTTATGCTGTTGCATCTGGGAATGTTTTTTTCTATTCTTTCATGGGATATGAGTGATGCTGGCAAAGCCAGCATTTGTTGCAGCTCCCTAATTGGCCTTGAAAAGGTGGTGGTGAGCTGCCTTCTTGAACCGCTGCAGTCTATCTGGTGTAGGTACACAAGATAGTGCTGTTAGGGAGGGAGTTCCAGGTTTTTGACCCAGTGACTGTGAAGGAATGGCAATATAGCTCCAACTCAGGATGATGTGTAACTTGGAGGGGAACTTGCAGGTGGTGGTGTTCCCACGTGTCTGTTATCTTTGTTCTTCTAGGTGGAAGAGGTCACGGGTTTGTGTAAGGTGCTGTTGAAAGAGGTGTGGTGAGTTGCTGCAGTGCATCTTGTAGATGATACACACTGCTGCCACTGTGCATCAGTGGTGCAGTGAATGTTTAAGGTAGTGTATGGAGTGCCGATCAACGGGCTGCTGTAAGAAATATGGATTCTGTCATTTGCACTGGCCTTGTTACATCTTTTGTATTATGATTTTATGCACTTTCATATATATATGTTTTGTATAAGCTTTTGGTAAATGAAATGTTAATTTTACCTGTTTACCTTGCTGAAAAAAAGCTGCCAATACAGTTTGAGTCAACTAGAATTACATTGTGATGCTGACTAATAACGAACAAATAAAGGGAAAGAAAAGAACAGATATCAAAAACTATGTAACAAGTTGTGATCAAAATGTAACAGAAAAGCAGGATGGGTCCAGCCGGAAATGTATGATCTAATGGACCTCAAGGTTATAATGGACTGTTTGTACACATTCTTTTGCCCGTGATCATGATTAACATACAAATGGAAATACTGACAAATGAAATGGCAGGACCAATCGAAACAGCGCTATGTATGAACCAACCAATCAGTGCACAGGAGGAGCCATTGGCTACAAAGAATAAAGAAAGATACAGAGCCGGAGAGGTTCGGCGCAGAGATTTAATGATGACAAAGGGAGAGACTTTTGTGATTACTCCACATTTCCACCTACCTCCGATAACCTTCCACCCCCTTGCTATCAAGAATCTATCTTCCTCTGCCTTAAAAATATTCAAAGACTCTACTTCCACCATCTTTTGAAGAAGAGAATTCCAAAGACTCGCGAACCTCAGAGAAAAAATTTCTCCTCATCGCTGTCTTAAATGGGCAACCCCTTATTTTTAAACAGTGACCTCTAGTTCTAGATTCTCCCACAAGGGGAAACATCCTTTCCATATCCACCCTGTCAAGACCCCTCAGAATCTTATATGTTTCAATCAAGTCGCCTCTTACTCTTCTAAATTTCAGCGGATACAAGCCTAGCCTGTCCAATCATTCCTCATTAGACAGCCCACCCATTCCAGGTAACTGTCTAGTAAACCTTCTGTGTACTGCCTCCAACGCATTTGCATCCTTCCTTAAATAAGAAGACAAGTACTGTACACAGTACTCCAGATGTGAACTTACCAATGCCCTGTATAGCTGAAGCATTACGTCCCTAATTTTGTATTCAATCCACCTTGCAATAAACAATAACATTCTATTAGCTTTCCTAATTACGTGCTGTACCTGCATACTAACCTTTTGCGATTCATGCATTAGGACACCCAGATCCCTCTGCATCTCAGAGCTCTGCAATCTCTCACCATTTAGATAATATGCTTCTTTTTTATTCTTCCTGCCAAAGTGGACAATTTCACACTTTCCCACATTATACTCATTTGCCAGGTCTTTGCCCACTCACTTAACCTATCTATATCCCTTTGCAGCCTCCTTATGTCCTCTTCACAAGTTACTTTCCTACCTTTGTGTCATCAGCAAATTTAGTAACTACACCTTCGGACCCTTCATCTAAATCATTTATATAAATTGTAAAAAGTTGAGGCCCCAGCACAGATCCCTGTGGCACACCACTCGTTACATCTTGCCAACCAGAAAATGACCCATTTATGCCTGGTCTCCGTTTGCTAACCAATCTTCTATTCATGCCCATATCTTATCCCCTGCACCATGAGCTTTTATTTTCTGCAATATCCTTTGATGTGGCACCTTATCAAATGCCTTCTGGAAATCTAAGTACAATACATCCACTGGTTCCCCTTTATCCACAGCACATGTAACTCCCTCAAAGAACTCCAATAAATTGGTTAAACATGATTTTCCTTTCACAAAACCATGTTGACTCTGCCTGATTACCTTGAATGTTTCTAAATGCCCTGCTATAACTTCTTTAATAATAGCTTCTAATATTTTCCCTGAGACAGATGTTAAGCTAACTGGCCTGTAGTTTCCTGCTTTCTGTCTCCCTCTCTCTTTGAATAAAGGAGTTACATTTGCCATTTTCCAATCTAACGGAACCTTCACCGAATCTAGGGAATTTTGGAACATTAAAACTAACGCATCAACTATCTTACTAGCCACTTCTTTTAACACCCTCGGGTGAAGTCTATCAGGACCCGGGGATTGTCAGCCCGCAGCTCCAACAATTTGTTCAGTATCACTTCCCTGGTGATTGTAATTTTCTTGAGTTCCTCCCTCCCTTCCATTTCCTGACTGTTAGTACAGCTAATACTAGGATGTTACTTATATCCTCAATAGTGAAGACCAATGCAAAATATCTGTTCATCTACCATCTCCTTATTTTCCATTATTAATTCCCCAGACTCACTTTCTATAGGACCAACGCTCACTTTGTTAACTTTTCTTTTTAAAATATCTATAGAAACTCTTAGTATCTGTCTTTATATTTCTAGCTAGCTTTCTCTCATACTCTAATTTTATCTTCCTTATCAATCTTTTAGTCATTCTTTGCTGTTTTTTATATTCTGTCCAATCTTCTGATCTGCCTCCCATCTTTGTGCAATTATAGGCTTTTTCTTTAAGTTTGATACTATCTTTAACTGTTTTAACTGTCAACAGACAAAGAGAAATTAGATAATGTGTCAGATAGTGAGGTCCAGATTTTGTTGACAGAATGTTTAGCAAAGGGAGAGAGAGCTCCCTTCGACAAAGTAGTTGTGTTTTATTCAAAGGAGACTAGACGGTTAAGAAGTTGAAAGTATCCAAAGCAAGGGGTCTACTTGCTTACAAAAGTGAATGATGGGCACGACAAAAACAAACTGAAGTAGAGAGATGAAACAACAATTACAAGAGCTGCAAACACAGAAAGATCAGGTGATTAAACAATTGGAAAAAGTAGTCCAGGGTTTAGAAATGGAGAAACAGCAAAATGCAGCAATGTTGCAGCAGCAAAGCTTTACTTGCTGACAGGTTAATTCACTAATGGTTAAATGCGAGCAGCGGGAGGAAGAGTTGAATACATGTCCTCGGGAGAATGTGAAACTTAACCAGCGCTACCGAGAGACAGACCACTCTCAGTGTGAGCTGAAAATTTACAAACAAAAGGGAGATTGGGTAGGTAGCAAGCTCTGGTGTCCACCATTATAAGAGGCAGTAAACTCCTCTTGGAACAGGAGGACAATCAGGATGCTTGTGTGTCTGCTGATGAAGAGATCACCCATGTTCCTATTATTACACACTCCCCCAAAGGCATATCAGTCCCTGTTGCGGTCATAACAAAATTCACTATGAAGAATGCGCAAGATACGACATACCGCCCTGGTTTACTAAATGTTGTTTGGCTCATGACATACCAGAGACAGTTCAAATTAAAAGAAAATCCTGGGTTAGGAAAAATGGCTAAGAGGAAAAGAGAATAAGAAACAGCCCACAACGAAAATCAAAACTGTTATGAGAAAGGAATGTGTGTGTGACACGTTTGTTTTTAAGAGAATGTATTTCAGTATTTGTGTATTTGGATGTTGGAAGCTTCCACGAATGACGTCTTATTGGTGCATGCCTGTGCTTTTTCTGCAGAGCTAAAAAGTGGTTAACTCTTTGTAGTCTGGCTGTTGACGTTAGAGGCATAAGTTTGTTACTTGTTCTGCCTATATGTCTACATAGGTATACACGAGTTTATTTTGTGAAACTTGAATCATGTTTTGGTTGTGAATCGGTAAAAGCTGTGCACGTTCCTTGGGCTTGGGATGGGAATTTAACACAGATCTTTGGCATTTCAAATTCATAACCCATTGCAGGAATCATAGGGCTGAATTTTAAAAGGTCACCACTTAGAGCTTCAAATACAATGTGGTGCATGCGCGAGATGTGCGCCACTGAGCCACTGCAATATTTAGCAAGGCGGCTCATTTACATGGAGGAGGTGAACCACCTGCCCCCAATGATGTAGAGGGGGTGGGCGATCCGTGCCCAGCAACGGCATCCGGCGCCACCGCACAGGCGCTATTTTTAAAGGGCTTCAAGCCCTTCAGTTAGATTTAAATTTTTAAAGGTCCTGGTCTCCGGGAAATAAAAATAAAATTTTAATGCAACTTTGAAGCCCCTCTCCCACGCTCCCCCCCAAATGAGTAATCTATATATAAATTGCCCTCTCCCTCCAAAAAAAAAACTTTTATTCAGATCCCAAACTTTCCCCCCTGAACGTTATATCCTTTGACCCTCAATCCCTGGGATTTCAATTGTGGCCACAATGAACTTCCAAGTTATGATGCCAAGTAATGAGGGAGATTTTAATTCCGGATATAAGGTTTGCTCATATAACATTGGCAGTTTTGAATTTTAAATGTTTATTGGTGTGAATTGGAATTTGGGATATTTGAGGCGATTCAGTTTGTTGGTTGTACCAAAAATAAATCCTTGGGTGAGAGACCTCTTACCAAAAGATGTTTAAAAAGTCTGGAAACAATTGGAGTTTTATCAAAAATGCTATCTTCCTTGATGGAAATGTTTTCCTTTGAAGTTGATAATGTTACTAATAATGTTGTTTTCTATCCCTGAGGGTAAATTTGAGCAAAGTTGAAGTAAAGATACCAAAAGGAATTGGGGGAAAAAAATAACATGGAGTTTGGCTTGGAGTTTGGTTCTTTTACGATCGGGAAACTTGTTTTTTAAAAAACATTACATAAAGTAATGCAATTGCATATATCCGAGAATGTTTTGCCCTTCCGCCTTGAAAACAAGCAGAAAAGTTAACCCTTTCTGCTGACAGCTGTTTTTTTTTTCCATTTAATTCACCACACAACTTTTGTATTGCTGAGTGTAAATTTATATATTGGGCATTATGAAATTTTTAGTTTCTAAATTGGCAAATATGTTTGGACAAATTAACCCATTAGGCTCTTGGGCAGGGCCAAATGGATTCTGGTATATAAACAAGAACAGCGAGAGATCCAGCAGCTTTAAGAATTTAAGAACTTGTCTGCAGACATCGAATGTCACAGCACAGTTATGATTTAAACTAACGGCTTTGCCTTTTTGAAGACTTTTGTTGTTTGTTATCTTCCGAGACAAAGTGCTTGAGAAGGGAAGATATTGAAGCCACCTTGAAATGTTAAACCATGAAGCCAGGGCATAATTATTTTTGAGATTTGAATAGATAAAATAAATTCGGAGGACCACTGGGGTCTGACAAAGGGGCCAGGCGCCCTCTTGGTTGGAAGTGGGGTTCCGACGTGATGGTAACGAGCGACTGGTCATTTCAGTTGCTCTACCAGGGAGTCAGCAACAAATGATGCTAATTGACACCAGCTTCGCCATTACCATCATCCATACCCCACATCCTGAGTGCTTTGTGGCGGTGGGCAAGGGTTGCTTATCGCTTTCAGGATTTGATTTAAAAGCTACTACTGCTTGCACAGGAAAGGCCTCCAAACTTTGATTGGGAGGTCTCACCTGCATACTATCTTCGCCTTTGCTAATGTCTGTGGCTGAAGGACGAGGTATTTTGGGAATTGATGTTTTGAATCAATATGGAGCTGTCATTGACTACAATCGAAATTGCATTTGGTTGGGTCTGGCACACAAGGTTTTATTGAAGTTTCCGATGCTCACTCTGTCTTTGCCATTAAAAAGCCATGCCCCTGCAATCCTCCCAAACATGGGGACTCTCAGGTGTGCCAGTTTTTTCAACAGCACTTGGATGCTTTTGCTACTACCCAACATGACTGTGGCAGGGTGGAAGGTGAGAAGTCCCTGAACGGACCCCCTCAATTCTTTGTCAAACAGTACCCCATCCCCAAAAATAGCAAAACTACATCAGGGACACAAGTCAGTCCCTTGTTAAACTGGGCATTGTTAGGTCTGGCACTTTCATGACCAATTCACCGATTTGTCCAGTTAAAAAAACAGATGGCAGCTGGAGGCTAACCATAGACTGCCGTAAGCTCAATTCTGTGACCTCGGCATGCTCCCCAGTTGTGCGAGAAACCCCTACCCTCTAGTCACAAGTGCCAGTAGGATTGAAATATTTCACCACTTTAGATATCTCAAATGGGTTCTGGAGTAGCCCCAGCAGAAGGGAAGATCAGTAAAAGTTTGCTTTTACATTTGAAGACCAAAACTATACCTGGACTTGCTTGCCTCAAGGATTTCACAATGCTCCAACAATCTTCCACAAGTGAATGGCAGCAGCCCTGAAGGGTTTCACTAAGCCTGACTGCGTTTTGCAGTATGTAGACGATCTGCTCCTAGCAACAGCAACTGTGGATAAGCACCTGCCACTGTTAGACGAACTGCTAACAATCCTGACACGGTGGGGACTTAAAGAAAATCCTAAGAAGGCCCAGTTACTTCAAGAAGAGGTCACCTTTTTAGGAGCATCAATCTCCCACTACGGCACAATTCCAGACACTTGCAGAATCATCCAAAGACTTCCGCTCCCTACCTCTAAAAGTGCTCTCTGATCGTTCCTAGGCCTTGTCGGCTATCAGCGAAATTTTATTCCTGGTTTTGCCGAGCTAGCGAAGCCCTTGTACGAACTTTTAAAAAGCCCTGATGACAGTTCAGTCTGGCTGGACAAAGGATCACACCACGACTGTAATGAGTCTCAAACAGGCAGTTATGCAAGCAATCGACTCACTGATGCCTGATCCCACTCAACCATTTCACTTGGATGTACGGGCTACAGACTAGAGCCCAACTGCTGTGCTGTGTCAAGAACACAACAGGAGATCACAACCGATCGCAGAATCCTGCAGTGAATGTAAAATTATTTGTTGAAGGCCTGTAATGTATGTGAAGTGTTAAACAGCCCAAAACATAGCGAGAAGGTGGTGCTCAGATACTGAGTACGTAGTTTCCGCTCATTGCAGAATCCTCGATGATTCTGCAAGGACTGGAAACTACGTACTCAGTATGTTAGCGCCACCTTCTAGCTATGTTTTGGGCTGTTCAACACTTCACATACATTACAAGCCTTCAAAAAAATAATTTTACATTCGCTGCACACGCCACTGAACTCGTTAATGAAGCCTAGAGACTCATTGGTCTCCTCACTGAGACTGAGTAAATGGACATTAGAATTACTGCAGTGGGACATTGACATCACCCCTAAGTTGACAACACTGCTTCCACAGCTCCTGGCATATGAGAGCAACCCCCACAAATGTCCACTGCCACTTATTGATTTTGGTTCGCATCCCATTCTGAAGGAAACACTTAAGAAGGCCCCAGACGTCTAAGTCTACAGTTCCTCATATCATATGCAAGGAACACTGCACATGGGCTATGCAGTGATTCTCCCAGAGAAAGTAACCAAACAGCGTTGTTCCCGACACTCCTCCCAGCTTGCTGAAATTCTTGCTTTATAAACGGCTGTTAAGGAAACATCCGATAGGCCTGTGAATATTTGGTCTGATATGCCATCAATGCCCTTCGCCTGTACCTCAGGAATGCCTACCGAACCTTGGCTGGTAAACGTTTGGCTCATGCACCCTGGTTATAGAAGTTATGGGCGGCCCTATAAAACTTTTCCCAGCCCTGCCACGTTGGCAAGGTTGCAGCTCACAAAAAAGGACAGATCCACAGCAAAGGTAACGTGGAAGCCGACAGGGTAGCCAAAGAAGCTGCATTCTCTGGCAAATGGGAATCTGATGACAGCGGCTGGTGTAGTCCTGTTGCAGCTGCAAAACCCTCCGACCCATAGATCTTGGTTCAGTATGACCCATAAGCCAGTCACTGCCTGGCACGAACAGGAAAAACCACTGCCCGCTCCCTCAGCCTGGGCAACCCACACAGTCATGTCTCACAAGTCAGCTAACATGATAACATTGCTCACGTATCAGCCCTGCCCAGATAAGCTTCCTGTGGTGTGTATTCCATCAGTGGATGATGAGGAGTTGCTTTTCCTCTACCATTCCCACCCGACCGGGGGAAATTACACTCGAGACAAGATCCTGGAGGCGGCATGGTGGCCCACAATAGAGAATGATGCCAATTTCAATGTGTCCCATTGTCTGCCATGCCTGCAGCAAAACCTGCCTGCCAATACGAATCATGCCCTATTGCAAAGTTCTCCATCCCCAGAAGGACCTTGGACACACCTTCAAATTAACTTTATTGGCCCCTTGCCCTGACCCAGGGCAACTACACATATGCCTTGGTTGTCATAGATCAATTTATCAAGTGGATTGAGGCCTCCCCTGTAGATCAAAAACTGCACTCACTGCTGCCAATATTTTATTGAGTGAGGTGATCGTTAGGTGGGGCCTACCACTACAGGTGGATAGTGACCAAGCGTCCCATTTTCCAGGAATTTTTTTTCCTATTGCAAGAATTGTTGCAATTCCAATGTTCTGTTTCAGAGATCACCCAGATAGGAAGTAGTGTTTTGTTTCCTGTACTGGTCCACAATGTCACTGAATTAAGAATGAACCTTGGGATGCAAGGGAAAGCATTAAAAGTAGTAGCTCGGTTTGGACACCCTATACCATCTTTGTCTCTAAATTTTAAATCTATAACGCAAAGAATGAGACACCCCAGAAACATCGAATTAAAATGAGGCAGAATAATGAACAAAGGGAAGAAGCCATTAAAAGATTGGGAGAAAGTCATTGCTGAGAGATCACGGACAACATAGGTTCATATTCTTTTGCTTGCGAAAGTGATATTGATTGTACTTGTTATTCTTGCGTTGCTTCATTTAAAATGCATTACCAAAAGACTTACTTTTATAGGCTGAATGCTTGATAAAATTACCTTATTAGGGAAAAGGAAAAGAAATTAGGAAAAATTGTGAGAAATCAACGCAATTCCGCATTTCATCCTCAGCAGGAACTGTAAGAAATGTGGATTTTGTCATTTTTACTGGCCTTTTTATATCTTTTGTATTATGAATTTTCTGCACTTTCATATATATGTTTTGTATACACTTTTGGTAAATGAAGAGTTAATTTTAGCTGTGTACGTTACTGAAAAAAAATGCTGCCTATACAGTTTGAGTCAACCAGAATTACATTGAGATGCAGACTAATAACAAACAGATAAGGGGAAAGAAAAGAACAGATATCGAAAACTAAGGGCTGGATCTTACGTCGGGCGGACGGGAGCTAGCCACCGACATAAAAGTCAGTGGCGAACCCGCTTTCGCCCGGCCTGGGGATCTGGCACACATTTCACAAGTCCCCGGGCTTTAATTGTTCCGAGGTGCCTCATTGAGCTGCCGGCCAATCATCGGGCCGGCAGCTCTTAGTCCCAGCAGCGCCACTGGGAGCGGTGGTCACTGCTGGGACTGCAGCCCAGCCAAGGACATGGAGCCAGGACTACAGGTAAGTTAGGGTTGCCTCGCCGGCGTGATCGGTCAAGCCCCGGTGAGGCAAGGGTGGTTGTGTGGAGGGAAGGGGGTGGCATCTCGGGTCCTGGAAGTGGTTGGGGAAGCAGGGGCGGCCCTCAATCGGACACCTGTGCCCGTTTGTCAGGGCCCAGCCCCGGGGCGCTGAGAGGCCACCATCATTCACTGGGCGGCCTTTCACGTCTTCCGGATGCCCGCTTGCCATGGGCAAAATCCCCGTGGAGGCAGGCGAAGGCCCTTAAGTGGCTATTAAGTGGCCACTTAAGGGCCTTGATTGGCCTGGGGCGGGCGGCCCGTTTCTCCTCCCCCCCTCCACCCCGGCCCAAGTAAAGTGGGGCGGAGGGGGGGAGCAGCTTGGGAAGGCCTCCCACTCAATTTTACACCCCCCCTCCCCCAGCGCCACCATCCGACTCGCTGGGGTGGCATAAAATTAATGATCAAAATGTTACAGAAAAGCAGGATGGGTCTCACCGAAAATGTATGATCTAATGGACTTCAAGGTTATAATGGATTGTTTGTACACATTGTTTTGTGCATTTGATTTCATGATTAATGTACAAATGGAAATACTGAGAAACAAAATGGCGGGACCAATTGAAACAGCGATATGTATGCACCAACCAATCAGTACACAGGAGGAGCCATTGGTTACAAGGAATAAAGGAACAGACCTGGAGAGGTTTGGCGCAGAGATTTGAAGATGACAAAAGGAGAAACAAGAGAAGAGGAGTCACGAGCCATCTGTGCCACTCGAGCCCGTAGAGAGTAAAGGCTATCTGGACTAGGATATCGACTGCCTTGGATTTGTAAGTATTGCTTTAGCCTTAATAAATCATCCTGATATCACTACATTAGATGTCTCCTCGTCTGAATTCCTATTATCTGGTCCAAAAGCAAATTGTATTTAAGGTTTTAAATCTTACACTGCTTTATCCTGGATGGCGTTGAGCTTCCTGAGTGTTGTTGGAGCTGCAATCATCCAAGCAAGCGGTGAGTATTCCATCACACGCCTGACTTGTGCTTTGTAGATGGTGGACAGGTTTTGGGGAGTCAGGAGGTGGATTACTCGCAGCAGAATTCCCAGCCTTTGACCTGCTCTTGTAGCCACAGTATTTATATAGAAACATAGAAAGTTCAGTTTCTGATCAATGGTAACTAGGGGTCGGCAATGTATCCATACACGGACGGACGCCAGTGTCCATGCTAAAAAATTTTGAGGACCATGTCTGGTAACTTCAGGGACGAGAAATGTCCCATTGACTTCTTCTTTCCAACCAGACTGGCTTTAAAAAAAATGCAAGTGCCAGTTTCACAGCTGAATGGGAATTTCTAAGCTCAGATCTTTATCTAATACTCATTAACACGCCTTTACATATTCACAGCTGATAGGTGCTGGCAGCAGGAACAGCAGTTTCCGAACTTTGGATGGATTGGTGGTTTACTGACAGGCTTTAAAAAAAAAAAATCGGAACCCGCCAGAAATCCCTGAATCTGTCTGAAGTTTGGAAACCGTTGTTCCCGCTCTCGGCAACAGTCAGAGAGAGACAGGGAGAGGGTTTGGAAGTGGGGGGGGGAAAGAGGGGGCAGAGAGACAGAGTGAGGGGGTCAGAGAGAGAGCGAGGGGGACAGAGAGAGAGGGAGAGAGGCAGAGAGAGAGGGGCAGAGAGAGAGGGAGGGTGGCAAAGAAAGAGAGAGGCGCAGAGAAGGGGGGGCAGGGAGAGTGGGCAGCAGAGAGAGAGATGGGAGACAGAGAGATGGGGCACACAGAGGAGCAGATGACACACAGAGGCAGGAACGACAGAGAGGGGAGGGAACAATGCTGAGGGGGGATGACACTGGGGGAGAACAACACAGTCGGCTGGTGGGGGGGGGGGGGGGGGGGTGACACAGAGAGAGAGGAGGGAGAGAGAGAGAGCAATCAAGATTACTCCTGACAGATGGACATCTCTCCGGAATACTCTGCATCATTTCAACAAGTGTACAGGCAGACATTGATTACTTGGGCAAGCAAAAAAGATGCCAGCTATCCCACTAAATCAGTGTCCAACATAGTGAAGAGAAAGTAAGTCAATAAATTAGTCTGGTTATTTAAAGCTTCTTCATAAAATGTACTTTTGTTGTTTTGATTAATAGTAAGATAAATTTTTAATGCCTTTGTCTTTCCAATATTATCTCAGCGGCCCCCTATGTAAGGCAAAAATTGTAAGGTCCCCCCCCCCATGGAAATGTTGGACAGCCCTGCTCCAAGCCTTTCACCTTGTGTTTTAAAATACCCTAGCAGCTAGCTTATTTTAAAAAACAAGTTTAAGGGCTGTACTGTGTAAACTCATTTTAATATGGCAAAAGTCACTGAGGGAATGTCTAGATTTCTACCGTCTGGCAAGCGTTACTTTTACTTGGGATACAAGTTCAGTGACATGTTGAAAGTTGCTGGACTGTTACTTTTATATAAATGCCCGCTGCTATTCATTTGGAATAGCACTGTTCCAGAACTTGTATTGAGGGGAAAACAAGCAAGAAAATTGAAGGAGTCTCCAGAGGTCAGCACTGTAAGTTCCTCATGAACACAGGAGTACAGAGTAATGGAGCGGAATGATATTGGCAAAATTGAGATGCTGCTGACCAATATACTATAGTTAGTAAATGCTTTAATAAACCTGAATCTATAATGAACTGTCTACGATTTCTTAACAACATCCATGCTGCATTTGCAGTTTTAATAACTGGCAGGGAAGACACAGTAAAAATTTATTATGTTTCAATGACCAGGATAGAAACAGTCATTAACTGATTTTTTTTGTTGCAAATTGGATTAAAGGACACGTTTTACAAGTATATACATTCTTTGCTATGTAGTGCGAGAGCAGATAACCTGAGTGACCAATGTCATTTGAACGTTGCCTGTATCATATAATTACATTATGTTAAAAGTGCACCTTTGATAACAGGTAAGAGATTTGGCTTGGACATAAATTGGTTAGTCTGGAGTACAATCTTCCAGATTGTGACTAACCATATTATAATTGCATAACAATTCAGTAATAACCCCTCAACTTTTAGCAGAAAAATCTTTAGTTAATAATTATCTTGTCAGAGCTGAATTGGAATCGACAGTGATAGACTGAGATATAGACGTAAGTGAATTTAAGAGAATTGCTTTATTGGAGGAAGTAAAGGGCGCTCTTTATTTGTAATTGCGTTTATCGAATTTTGTCACTAGTTTTGGTGAGCAAATGACATTTTGTCCATGAGAGATGCTGTTGTTTCTGTATGTTAGAATCCAGGACCTAGTTTAACAGCCTATAAAGATGAATAAACTAGTCTTGGCTACCTACTGTTAATCTCTCTGTCCCTTCCTATCCCACTCTGCTTTTGTGTTTTACATGATTCTTCTGAAGTACTATTTGCTCCATGCTATAAAAATCTCCTGATTTGGAGATCACTGCCCTTTTGTTGGCTGCCCTGTCTTCAGACGCATATTACAAGCAGGTGGAAAAGTTGAACAAACATTGACAATAGCAGTGTAGAAATGGTCTGTTTTTCTATTGCTACTGCCTCACCTCAATAACCAGAATAACAATCCTCTCCTGGAGTTTCATGGTTTATTGGATAAATTTGTTCTTCTGACACAGAGGTCATCTGATAAGGTCCATCTGCCACCCCGTGACATGGTGTAGGCTAGCTCTGTTATTTTAACAAAAGTAATTCCCATTGGCATTGCATACTATTTTGCTTGCTAGCTAGCTAATACAGTTGTGCTGCTCTCCATTGATGTTTGTATGCTTCACTACTTTATTTATATGGAGGAATGTGTTTTAAATTGGACTGTGTTTTGATGGCATTAGATTGGCTATACATTTTACATACAGATTAATTGCCCCATGTCCGTGGCTGAGTCAATCATTTTGTCAGATGTCTGTGGTGCAACATGTTGATTGATGGTGGGGGAATACAGCAATGGTAATGTCATTGAACATCATGGGAATATGGTTAGATTCTCTCTTATTGGAGATGGTCATTGTCTGGCACTTCTGCAGCATGAATGTTTCTTGCCACTTATCAGCCCAAGCCCGAATGCTGTCCAGGTCTTGCTGATGCGGGCACGGCTGCTTCATTATTTGAGGTGTTGCAAATGGTACTGAACACTGTGCAATCATCAGCAAACATCCCCACTTCTGATCTTACACTGCAGGGAAGTCATTGATGAAAAAGCTGAAGATGGTTGGGCCTAGGACGCTACCCTAAGGAACTCCTGCAGAAATGTCCTGGGGCTTAGATGTTTGGCCTCCAACAATCACAATCATCTTCCTTTGTGCTAGGTATGACTCTAACCAGCGGAGAGTTTTCCCCCTGATATCCATAGACTTAAATTTTGCTAGGCTCCTTAATGCCACTTTCAGTCAAATGCTGCTTAATGTCAAGGGTGGTCACTCTCACCTCACCTCTTGAATTCAGCTCTTTTGTCCATCTTTGCACCAAGGTTGTAATTGTTCTGGAGCTGAGTGGCCCTGGTGGAGCCCAAACTATGATGATGTTGGATCTCATATGCCATATGCTCACAATTTTTCATTGCAAGTCATTTTCATGATCAGGTCAACTCAGCCAACATAAAGCCAGTCATTTTAGAAACTAGGCCATCTCTACACACACATAATGACAGTTGGATTACCTATACTCTACTACACATCTGAACTGTTGTAGCCTTAAGTTCATTATTACTACTTGATCCCATTTCCTCACTAGTTATTTGGATGTGCACTGATAAACTTCTACATTGAAAAATTTAATAGTTTGATAAATATTCTGCTTCATAACATTGAAGCATTTTACAATAAACTGTCTGGCAAACTGCAGAAGTTCAGCTGTGGTTAAGTTTTCCCAGTTCTACATTAAAAAGATAAAAAGAATTTGATTAGTTTCCTCTCAATGAATTTTTAAGGGGTCCATTCATTCTGTGCAGATTTTGATCACAGTCCATAAATGGGAAATTATCTGAATTATAAATCACATTGGGCTATCAGGCAATCGTACTCAGATATGCTCAGTTATTTCCATGGTCACCAGATAATAAAAATATGAATATTCTGAGAGATACAATTGAATATAAAACAGATAATGGTTAAGTTTCAATGACTGACTAAAATCTACAAAGTGTTTTATTTTGTTTCCTACACTCATGCAGCTTCTGTATTTATTGGCAAAAAATCTTGGGACTATATGCATATCAGTAATTTGTGCTTACAATCTTTATTATTTATTAATCATGCATTTTATTTACTAAAATCACGAGAGAGGGCTGATCATAGTTGGACTTGCTGCACACACGGACACATTCCTTTTCATTCAAATTTCTTCCAGATGCCACTATTTTAATTCTCAAAACTGCTGCAACTTTTTTCTCCCAAATGGGAAAAAAAATCTAACAGAATTACTTGCAACAGAGCCACCACCATTCCTCCGTAAGTCTGGTATTTCCATTAGGGTCTTCAATGTTAAACGTTCCTGCAGATTATGATACAGTACAGCTTGTGTTTGCATTTTCGAGACGGTCCCTGATTTGAGGCTGGGGGTTTCCAGGTTCTAAAACAAGCAGTCCTGTGATTGAAAACAGTTGTTCTTTTTAAACCAAGGACATGTGACTGGGAGGTTAGAGTTTTCTTGAAACTGAAACTTAGAGTGTTAAGGCAACAAAAAGGCTGTTTGTGTTTGGTAATAAGATGACTTTGGGAGAGTGGTTATTTATTTTATTTTTATTTATTTAGAAATACAGCACTGAAACAGGCCCTTCGGCCCAAGCTACACCACCAGGACTGCTATGAACAAAAGCACAGAAGTTCCAGAAAGGTGCCCAGTTTCAGTGGAGACTGTATTGGTGGGGTTTGGATTGCAGAGAAAATGTCATTGAGTGGAAGCCAGCATTTGTATCTTGGGTTAATGGGATCTGGAGATATACTTGAAATGTTCAAAGACCTGAAAGACTTTGGGACTGTTTAGCGCCACCTTGCTGATATGACTATTCTGAAAACCTGTAAGAACTAACTTGTTGCATCCGATAGATAATGTGTAACCTTTAAGATATATATCAACTGTGATTTAACAATTAGTTCATGTCTAATTTTTATAGGTTTTGATTGAGAAATAAAGTAAAATTTATAAAAGTGAAATCTTGTCCGTTTGTTTTTTGGTTTCCAAAATTGGGGTCAGTCAGTGGATTTGTTTTTTTTTGGTTTGTTGGTGGTCTCCACAGGAATCATAAGATATATTGCTTTTAACATTGCTATATACCAAAGCACGTTGAATTATATTTTTGTGAACTTAGCTAAACATATCTTCCCATTTTTGAACCCTTTTATACAACCCATCCCCCAACCAAAGGGTGACTAGACAACTTCATCCAAGACTTCAACACAACAGCTGGTGACACATCAGTAGATATCACTGACCCTTTCCTTCCTCTCACTGAGAAGTACCTGAGCTCTGTTTCATATCAGCAAAATAATACAATCAGTAGTAGGAATTTGCCATATGGAGAATTATGGCCAGTCATATCTTTAGCCATAAAACCACAACCCGCTCACTGACTCCCATCCTGCTCTATATGTAAGCAGATGCCACATGCAAAATAATTGTGAAACTATCAATCAACAATGCAGCTGCCACAAGTATGATGCATGGGATATAAATCTTGGTTCAGCTGGTACATGTCTCACATAATATTGAGCCAGTTGGTATTTATTGTACATATATCTCAACTAAATGCTGAACCACTAGTGTGAAAAAAAAAACAAATATGATGTTTGTTGCTGAACTTGAATCACTGGCAAGTATTCGGAATAACCAAGAAATCATGCAACACAATGACTACATTTAGCCAGGAACATGTTTAATTTTATGATTTCAAAATTCTCCAGCAACAATAAATTAATATATCACTCAGTTTCCAAAACAATCATGTGGCGCCACCTCACTTTCTACAAAGTCAAAAACTCTAAAATTGTATCACTTCAGAATAATTGAACAAGATTTTTTTTTATTCATTCATGGGATGTGGGCGTCACTGGCTATGCCAGCATTTATTGTCTATCCCTAATTACCCTTGAGAAGGTGGTGGTGAACTGCCTTCTTGAACCGCTGCAGTCCATGTGAGGTAGGTACACCCACAGTGCTGTTAGGAAGGGAGTTCCAGGATTTTGACCCAGCAACAGTGAAGGAACGGCGATATAGTTCCAAGTCAGGATGGTGTGCGACTTGGACGGGAACTTGCAGGTGGTGATGTTCCCATGCATCTGCTGCTCTTGTCCTTCGAGGTGGTAGAGGTCGCGGGTTTGGAAGGTGCTGTCTAAGGAGCCTTGGTGCGTTGCTGCAGTGCATCTTGTAGATGGTACACACTGCTGCCACTGTGCGTCGGTGTTGGAGGGAGTGAATGTTTGTGGATGGTGTGCCAATTAAGCGGACTGCTTTGTCCTGGATGGTGTCGAGCTTCTTGAGTGTTGTTGGAGCTGCACTCATCCAGGCAAGTGGAGAGCATTCCATCACACTCCTGACTTGTGCCTTGTAGATGGTGGACAGGCTTTGGGGAGTCAGGAGGTGAGTTACTCGCCACAGGAATCCTAGCCTCTGACCTGCTCTTATGGCCATGGTATTTATATGGCTACTCCTGCTCACTTTCTGGTCAATGGTAGCCCCAAGGATGTTGATAGTGGGGGATTCAGTGATGGTAATGCCATTGAATGTCAAGGGGAGAGGGTTAGATTCTCTCTTGTTGGAGATGGTCATTGCCTGGCACTTAAGTGACAAGTAACATTTGCGCCACACATCAGCCCAAGCCTGGATATTGTCCAGGTCTTGCTGCATTTCTACACAGACTGCTTCAGTATTTGAGCAGTCGTCAATAGTGCTGAACATTGTGCAATCATCAGTGAACATCCCCACTTCTGACCTTATGATTGAAGGAAGGTCATTGATGAAGCAGCTAAAGATGGTTGGGCCCAGGACACTACCCTGAGGAACCCCAGCAGTGATGTCCTGGAGCCGAGATGATTGTCCTCCAATGACCACAGCCATCTTCCTTTGCGCTAGGTATGACTCTAACCAGCAGAGAGTTTTCCCCCGATTCCCATTGACTCCAGTTTTGCTAGGGCTCCTTGATGCCATACTTGGTCAAATGCTGCCTTGATGTCAAGGGCGGTCACTCTGACCTCACCTCTTGAGTTCAGCTCTTTTGTCCATGTTTGAACCAAGGCTGTAATGAGGTCAGGTGCTGAGTGGCCCTGTCGAAACCCAAACTGGGTATCACTGAGCAGGTTATTGCTAAGCAAGTGCTGCTTGATGGCACTGTTGATGTCACCTTCCATCACTTTGTTGATGATTGAGAGTAGATTGATAGTGCAGTAATTGGCCGGGTTGGACTTGTCCTGCTTTTTGTGTACAGGCCATACCTGGGCAATTTTCCACATTGCCGGGTAGATGCCAGTGCTGTAGCTATACTGGAACAGCTTGGCTAGGGGCGCAGCAAGTTCTGGAGCACAGGTCTTCAGTACTATTGCTGGAGTATTGTCAGGATCCATAGCCTTTGAAGTATCCAGTGCCTTCAGTCGTTTCTTGATATCACGCGGAGCGAATCGAATTGGCTGAAGTCTGGCATCTGTGATGCTGGGGACTTCAGGAGGGGGCCGAGATGGGTCATCAACTTGGCACTTCTGGCTGAAGATTGTTGCAAATGCTTCTGCCTTATCTTTCGCACTGATGTGCTGGGCTCCCCCATCATTGAGTATGGGGCTATTTGTGGAGCCACCTCCTCCAGTTAGTTGTTTAATTGTCCACCATCATTCACGGCTGGATGTGGTAGGACTGCAGAGCTTAGATCTGATCCATTGGTTATGGGATCGCTTAGCTCTGTCTATTGCATGCTGCTTATGCAGTTTGACATGCAAGTAGTCCTGGGTTGTAGCTTCACCAGGTTGACTCCTCATTTTGAGGTATGCCTGGTGCTGCTCCTGGCATGCCCTCCTGCACTCTTCATTGAACCAGGGTTGGTCTCCTGGCTTGATGGTAATGGTAGACTGGGGGATATGCCGGGCCATGAGATTACAGATTGTGGTTGAGTACAATTCTGCTGCTGCTGATGGCCCACAGCGCCTCATGGATGCCCAGTTTTGCATAGCTAGATCTGTTTGAAATCTATCCCATTTAACACGGTGATAGTGCCACACAACACGATGGACAGTATCCTCAATGTGAAGGCGGGACTTTGTCTCCACAAGGACTGTGCGGTGGTCACTCCTACCAATACAGTCATGGACAGAAGCATCTGCGGCAGGCAGATTGGTGAGGACGAGGTCAAGTATATTTTTCCCTCGTGTTGGTTCCCCCACCACCTGCCGCAGATCCAGTCTAGCAGCTATGTCCTTTAGTAGTCAGCCAGCTCGGTCAGTAGTGGTGCTAGCGAGCCACTCTTGGTGATGGACATTGAAGTCCCCCACCCAGAGTACATTTTGTGCCCTTGCCACCCTCAGTGCTTCCTCCAAGTGGTGTTCAACATGGAGGAGTACTGAGTCATCAGTTGAGGGAGGGCGGTAGGTGGTAATCAGCAGGAGGTTACCTTGCCCATGTTTGACCTGATGCCATGAGACTTCATGGGGTCCGGAGTCAATGTTGAGGACATCCAGGGCAACTCCCTCCCTTCTGTAGACCACTGTCCCGCCACCTCTGGTGGGTCTGTCCTGCCAGTGGGACAGGATATACCCAGGGATAGTGATTGCAGTATCTGATTCCGTGAGTATGACTATGTC
Source organism: Heterodontus francisci (assembly GCF_036365525.1). Lineage (NCBI taxonomy): Eukaryota > Metazoa > Chordata > Chondrichthyes > Heterodontiformes > Heterodontidae > Heterodontus > Heterodontus francisci. The sequence continues at coordinate 74,798,430 of NC_090379.1, forward strand.
AGGCTGTTGCTTGACTAGTCTGTGGGACAGCTCTCCCAACTTTGGCACAAACCTCCAGATGTTAGAAAGGAGGACTTTGCAGGGTCAACAGGGCTGGGTTTGCCATTGTCGTTTCCGGTGCCTAGGTAGATGCCGGGTGGTCCGTCCGGTTTTATTCCTTTTTATTTACTTCGTGGCAGTTAGGTACAACTGAGTGGCTTGCTGGGCCATTTCAGTGGGCATTTAAGAGTTAACCACATTGCTGTGGGTCTGGAGTCACATGTGGGCCAGAACAGGTAAGGACAGCAGATTTCCTTCCCTAAAGAACATTAGATGGGTTTTTACAACAATCGACAATGGTTTCATGGCCATCATTAGACCAGCTTTTAATTCCAGATTTATTAGTTAAAATCAAATTCCACCTTCTGCTGTGGTGGGATTCGAACCCATGTCCCCAGATCAATACTCTGGGTCTCTGGGTTACACGTCCAGTGATAATACCACTATGCCACTGCCTCCCCCTATCCACTATCCTAAGCACTATCCAACTGCTACATCAGTCATTTTAGAAACCTTAATGCATTACATGCACTGTAACAAACTTGGTGATGCATCCCCTCCCTTAATATTCATGCCTTCACTTGATCTGTGGTTCTTTCCTGACTTTAAAACTGCTTCACTTGTTAAGTTTTTTTTCTCCAATTTTTGGTTCTGGGGTCACTGCCAAATTAACATGTGTAACCATCACCTACAGGAAATATCTGACAGTTGAATGAGAAGAGGACATATAGAAAAGTCTTCTACATAGAATGAACTATCCTCTGATGTTCATCCTGTTCATAAATATATGCATGAATATTTTAGAGACATTACAAAATTTGTCAATAATACCAAAATATGTCATCAGGCAACAGCATTGAAAGGTACCTGGACCAATTAAGCTGTCCAAGGAAGGGCAAATCGATTACAATGTGAAATAATACACATTCAAAAAAGAAACATGAAATATTTTACATATGGGTAAATTGGTAAAGGTGGAAAAAGGATTCACTGTGATCATTAATTGTTGGGAAAGGAATTCAAAATTAAAACACATGACTAAGAAAGCAAGAATTACCAAGAATTACATGGAATATACAGCACAGAAACAGGACATGCAGCCCAATCAGTTCATGCCAGCGTTTACGTTCCACTCTAGCCCCCTCCTATCCTTCAGCAACCATCTCTACCAGCATAACTCTCTATTCCGTTCTCCTTCATTTGTTTATCTAGTTTCCCCTTAAATCCATCTATAACATTCACCACTCTCTGGGTAAAGAAATTTCTTCTGAATTTCCCATTTGATTTATTGGTGACTATCTTATATTGACAGCTTCAAGTTTTCCTCTTCCTCACAAATGGAATCACACTCTCTGGGCTGAATTTCAACTTTCAGTCTCACTCACAACCAGGGAAGTCGGCACTATGTCAGGAACTCAGAAATTTCAGCAGTGCACTTGTCGGTGGCCTTTTAAATCAGCCATTGCATTTGCATTTGACTTCCAGGTTTCCTGATCAGTTAAAGCAAGTGGGCATGATGCTGACCCATATTAGTCTCTTTCAGCTCCATTATTCAAAGGGACCCTGTGAGGATCATACTTGAAGGATTGTATAGGTATGTAAACAGAGGCAAAGCCAGCAGGATTGGATGTTCAATGTGGCAAGGCAACAGTATGCTTCTCTGATATGTATCTGGAGATAATGATGCTGGCTTTAAGGGACCGCAGGGAGATTCTGTTCCCCATGAATGGGAGGAAGAAGGCTGCAACCAAAAACAAGCAGGTGTGGCTGAGGAGTGTAGAGCCTCGCTTCTGGATATAGTGCTGCAAGAGATTTAGTGACTTAATCAGGGCAGGAATAGTGGATGCCATGGCACATTCAAGTACAAACACTCTCAGACTGCCTTTCTAAGCCTTCTCCTGCACATCACTCCTCAGACTAACATGCCCTGCAAGTACACCATTTCTCAGTGTTTCAGCACCTCCTCCCCATCTGACCAGTCACCACTGACACTCTCTCATCTTACTACACACCTATACCCCACTGTGACCCTCCACAAATGCTGACCTTTCACCTTCTCAAAACATTCATCTCACACTCATACGTCTTTCTCTCCTTGCAGGAGACGAGAGCACAGAACACCAGGGGGAGGCCCATCGCGTAGTGGTAGCATCACTGGACTAGCAATCCAGACCCCCAGCCAAATGTTCTGGAGACATGGGTTTGAATCCCACCACGGCAGATGGTGAAATTAATAAATCTGGAATGAAAAGCTAGTCTAATGACGACCATGAAACTATTGTCAATTGTTGTAACCCATCTGGTTCACTAATGTCCTTCAAGGAAGGAAATCCGCCATCCTCACCTGGTCTGGCCTGCATGTGACTCCAGACTCACAGCAATGTGGTTGACAATTAAATGCCCTCTGAAATGGCCTAGCAAGCCACTCAATTCAAGGGTAATTAGGGATGGGCAACAAATGCTGGCCTAGTCAGCGACGCCCACATCCCATGACAAATAAAAAAAAACCAGAGGTGGCCCTCCAGTCATTGAACCTTGGTAGCTGCAGAAGAGGAGGTACTGACAATAAACTGGTATCGGCATGCCTGGCCATTGGAGATGGAGAGACATTAGCCACTGAAAATTGAAAAAGTGCACATTGATGACTTAGAAACCTCTCACCTGGTCAGTTCTAATTCATATCTTTCATCCCCCACAGATTTTTCCAGCATCCCTCAGGAAGTGGTGTGGGAGGGTGATGAAGACTCCTCAGAGGAGCCCAATCTCTCTGAGGATGCACCATCACATGACTTACGTCCACCCTCCACCAGCTCAGATGCACACAGCTCAGTGGGGTGGCCAAGACAGATAGCTGGGTTGTCAAAATGGTGAATCACACATTACAAGTGAGCAGAAACAACTGGTGGAGACAGGTACAGCAATGGAGAGTCCTCTTTGGAGGGTGCAGGGCCCTCTAAGCACTGCTTAGCTCGATACAAATGCTGAATCTTGGCAGCTGTCGATGAAAAGGACTATACTGGAGCAGCAGCAGAAAATGTGCAAGGTTCCCTCAGCCCTTCCAGAAGAACTTGTCATGATTAGAGAGAAATTGGAGGAGTCCATCTCTAGCACGAGTGCCACAATGTCTCAGGTCTTCGCCTGATGTCTATGCCCATGGAAAAAGTGGCCGCCTGCATGGAGCATTAGACACAGCAGACAACCGAGTGCATGCTAGCCCTTCACCAATGACCTGCAGACTCAAATGCCAACTTATTGAGGATTGAGGAAAACTTTGTCTTGGTGATTTAGTTCTTCAGTGAAATGCAGAAAAGTGCTCTCCAGTTCTTGGTTGGCAGGGAAGTGTGGGTGGACCATGACAGGCAAGATGGAGAAAGGGCATATGGAAGTGGGGACTCTGCTCAAAGCACTTCCACTTATGACTCTTTGTACATCCCCCCACCCCAATTCAGAGCCCCATATATTGCCTCCTGCCCCAAAGACAGAGTCTGCCTTTGCACAGGTGCAGGTAACCCAGTCTTCGGTGAGGCCTTCCCAGCTTCCCAAATCCAGAGGATGTTAGTCATGAGCATCTGAACTGTCAGAGCAGGGATGTGAGCAATTTTGTCTCTAGCTCTGCTGTAGCCACAGGGGTCACACCATGTCAAAGTAACAGAGAAAGGAAGAGAGAGTATTTGTAGCTGCACAGGGATATTCATTTGGGTGTTTAACACAGTGTTACATTGTCACATTTCTGATACATGTTTATGCACCAATAAATTTATTTCACCTCTCCATTGCCCCATCTTGCCCATTTTTGACTGCTGCCTAACAAGTGGTCTTCTGCCTTGTGAAGAGTAATCACACAAGAGTTAAAGATGAGCAATGGGTGCCTGTGAGAGGGATCAATTGTTGGCTGTAGGACTGCTTTGTGCTGGGGGCGAACAGTAGGTTCGGACTTTGTGTGCCAGATGGCTGCACTGCCTCAGTTTAACTGAAGCATGCCTGGATTAGGCCATCTTGGGCATCCATGGCAGCCCTCGCTGTATCACGCTCTTTCTCCTCCTGTTGTTCCTCCTCCTACTGTTGAATATCTGTGGGAGACTTGACTGGTGCAGCATGAACACATCATGGCAACTGTTATGATCCCCATGGAGACTACCAAATGAAAAGAATCAAATTCACCAACTGACCCCAATTTAGGAAACCAATTTCGCTCTTACAAATTTTACTGTAACACTCAAACCAAAATCAACATAACTTAAACACGAACTAACAGTTAACTCCTGGTCAATATATATTATAAAGGTCACACATTCATTTTTTTTATTCCTTCATGGGATGTGGGCGTCACTGGCAAGGCCAACATTTGTTGTCCATCCCTAATTGTCCTTGACAACTGAGTGGCTTGCTAGGCCATTTCAGAGGGCAGTTAAGAGTCAACCACATTGCTGTGGATCACATGTAGACCAAACCAGGCAAGGACGGCAGATTTCCTTCCCTAAAGGACATTAGTGAACCAGATGGGTTTTTATGACAATTGATGATACTTTCATGGCACCATTACTGAGACTAGCTTTCAATTTCAGATTTTTATTAATAAATTGAATTTAAATTCCTGAACCAGTGTCTCCAGAACATTAGCCTGGGCCTCTGGATTACTAGTTCATTGCCATTACCACTATGCCACTGTTTAGTTTAGTTTAGTCTCCCCTTAATTAGTAGAAGCATCAAGGATGGTCTTTATGGATCTTCAGAATAGTCTTAACAGCAAGGTAGCGCTGAACAGTCCATAGTACAACAAAAACAAAATCCTCCTTAGGTAGTTTTTCAAGTTCTGTCCTGTAGGCTGCAGATACAGATGTAATGAGGCTCTGTTGATAGCAAACGATGCAATATTCCCTTTAACTGTTTGGTTTCGTTGCCTCTCAAACCACCTTGGTCTTGTCCAGTACTGTCCTGATAGCGTGGTATTACTGATAACTTTTCAGTCACCAAAGACAACTGCTGTAAGTCATTCACCAACAGTTAGCCCTCTCTCCAGGCATCTTTGTTGGCAGCCAAACTGTTCCAACCAGCTGCTTTTTAGTCTGATTCTCTAGAAGTTCCGAATCTTGCAGCTTTTAGCCTGTCTCCTTAAAATAATTTGGTGATTTACCATCCACTGCAGAGTTCTTCTCAACTCTCCAAATGTCTTCTTTTTACAAAACACAAAGCAGCCTTGCAGATGGCTTCCACTTTAAAAAAAAAACTTCTGGTCAAACAACACACCCAGCTTTCTTTTTAGCAGGCTTAACATTCTATAGAGTTGTCTTGACCAACTGAAACTAAACCTCCAATCACATGTCCTTGGTTAAAAAAACTGCTTGCTTGTTCTCAATCACAGGCCTGTTTGTTTGCCTTCCAACCTGGAAACCCCCAGCTCCAAATCAGGTAGCATCTCAAAAACACAAACACAAGCTGTATGGAACTCTTTATACACGAAGACTCCATAACACAATTCCCTGGGAATCTTGCACAGATATGTATGGTGATCTTTTGGCGGTTACAGACCAGCTGAACATTAATAGAGTGGAATCCCTTTTGGTTGATAAGTTTGGGTGATCTGGGGGTGCCTTGATTGCCACATGTGTACCATCTATGACTCCCTGTACCTGTGGGAATCCAGCCAGTGTAGCAAATCCAAATGCCCACTCGTTCTGACTGGCCTCACCAGTAGTGAAACACATAAATTCAATAAGTATCACCAGCAGATCCTTGAAAGAAGCCAAAGGCGAAGGAATTAAGCAATGTGGTGACCTTGACTGCCACTAGTGATGTGTGCCCACATTGTCCACTTGGCAGAAGGTCTTCCTCCAGGAGGCTGCAAATGTCAGTGACCACCTGACGGGAAACTCCAAGCCTCCTGAGGCACAGGTGCTCAGTCATATCCAGGAAGCTTATCCTTTGCCTGTAAACCCTTTGTCGAGGCTATCACCTCCTGTTAGCCAAAGCTCCATCCCCTCTGTCCTGTGGTGCAGCATGTAGTTTTGGAGAAAGTTGCTGCTGCTCCTGCTGGTGGTTTCTCAGCTATTCCTGTTGCTCCTCATCTAAGAACCAAGACAGAGATGCATAAGCGGCTCCCAGACTGTTCTGAAAGTTGACAGTTAGAGATTGCAGATCAAAGGCAAAAAAAACTCCGAGGTAGTAAAAATAACCTACTAGGTATTGGAAATCACCTCTGAAGCAGTGAAAGCACACTCTCAGAAGAAGTCATATGAGCAAAAGCCTTTCACTTAGGCAAGGAAGCAGGTATCATATCTCTCTATTTAAAGCATGTCTTGCCTATCAATTGCTCAGCCTCATCAATTCCCATTGTCCTCTCACCTTGTTTTCCCTGGCAAATTTCAGGAAGTCCGTGTACACACTGTTAAAAATTCAGAATCCTGGGTTAAAAGAGCAGCTAATGAGCATTGAACATAGTTAAATGGCAGACCTGTCTGTCCAATGGGGGATTTCCGTGCACTCAGGTTAAAAGCAGAAGTTGGCAGGTTCTTGCAGGCTTCCTGACATGCTGACAGTTTCAACTGTTTTAACCTCCTGCCCACATAGAAACCCATCCACCTTGACAGGTTAAAAGTCTCCCCTCTGTGTCTGCTCTATCAAAGGGTTTCCTAATTTTAAAGAACTCTGTTAGGTCACCCCTTAGCCTTCTCTTTTCAACAAAAAAAAAAGAGACCCCGACAGTTCATCCTTTCCTGATAGGTAGAACCTTGCAATTGCAGTCTTATTTGCACCCTCCCCAGTGCCTATATAGCCATTTTACAATATGGCAACCAGAACTATACATAGTATTCCAAGTATGATCTCACCAAGATTTGATACAAGCTTAGCATAACTTCTCTACTTTTCAATTCTTTCCATCTAGAAATAAACCCTGTTGCTTGGGTTGCTATTGTTATGGCCTTATTGACCTGCGTCTTTGACCAACTTTTAGTGATTTGTGCATTTATACTCCCAGATCCCTTTACTCCTCTACCCCATTTGTGACCTCCTAATTTTTAATTAGGGCTCGTAATCTTACATACAAAAATCTAAATATATCAGCCTGGAATGTTACTGTATCAAAATTTTACTGGTTAAGGTGAACACTAAAATGCTTCTGGGTTTACATGGAAGTCATCAGGAATAAATTTCATACACAGCATTTCTCTTCCAACCAATATAATCATTCATCTCTTTTTTTGAAAGTAGAAAGATTTGTACTTATCTTGTACCTTATCACATCTCTCAAAACTTTTCAAATCATTTTACCTGCAATCGACTATTCTGAAGCGCAGTCACTGTTGTGCAAGCAAACATGATAGGCATATTGAAGATGGCAAAATTATGTGATTAAGTTCAGAAGTGACTCAGGCAAGAGTGCTACAAACTGAAGCAAGGTAACTTACCTGGGATGTTGCATTGCCTACAATGTAATTCATTGTGTGAAATGCTTGAGACAGTTTGACTCAATAACATGCTATGTAAATTCACATATAACAGCACACTGCATTACAGGGAGATATAATTCAGCATTGCAGTCATCTCAGCAAGTTAGAGCCCTGCTACTTGCTTGTTGGAGTAGAGTAACAGTGAATGTGGGTCATTCTGACAAGATTTCTACCAGCCAGGAATTTGCAGAAGCTTTGGAGTAGGTTGTACAGTCAGCATTTTGGTCATAGAGGCCGGCATATGATTTTCTTTGCTATATTTATTCTTGTTTAAATGTCAACATGTTGGCAACTTCAGCTTCAAATGTTTTGATTCCAGTATTTATACATCTTTAGTTCAGGGATAGGCATGTTGTACCACAGCCATTTGACAAAATTATTGACTCAGCAACGAACATGGGGGCACTTAATTTGTATATAAAGTGCATAGCCAATCTAACGCCATCAATGCAAATTACTTTTGTTGACAGAATACAGCTAGCATACACCGTGTCATGGGGTGGCAGATGGACCTTATCGGATGACCTCCAAGGATTCACACTGTGTCAGGAGTGCAAATTCATCCAATAAACCATGAAACTCAAGAAGAGGATTGTTATTCTGGTTATTGAGGTGAGGCAGTAAAAAAAATCAGCAGTAGGAAGACAAACCATTTCTACACTGCTACTGTCACAACACAATTTAACCCGTGATGGACAATGTTTGTGCAACTTCTCCATCTGCTTGTAATATGTGTCTGAAGACAGGGCAGCCAACAAAAGTGCAGTGATCTCCAAATCAAGAGAATTTTATAGGATGGAGCAGATAGTACTTCAGAAGAATCATGTACAGAAAAAGCAGAGTGGGACAGGAAGGGACAGAGAGATTAACAGTAGGTAGCCAAGACTAGTTTATTCATCTTTACAGGCTGTTAAACTAAGTCCTGGATTCTAAAATACAGAAACAACAAAATCTCTCTTGGACAAAATGTCATTTTCTCACCAAAGCTGGTGACAAAATTCAATAAACACAATTACAGTTCCTCCAATAAAGCGATTCTCTTAAATTCAATTATGTCTATATCTCAGTCTATCAATGTCGATTCTGATTCAGCTCTGACAAGATACTGATTAACAAAAAAGCTTTTCTGCAAAAAGACGAGTGGTTGATACTGCATGTATTCTTCGGTTATAAAATGCGTGGTCACTATCTGTAAGATTACACTCCAGATTAATCAATTTATGTCCAAGCCAAATCTCTTACCTGTTAACAAAGATGCACTTTTAACATAATGTAATTATATGATACACACAACTTTCAAATGACATTTTTCTCTCAGGTTATCTGCCCTCAAACTGAATAGTAAGTGATGCACATTGCAGTTACTGATCTTTGACAAACTTGTAAAACTTGTCCTTTCATCCAATTCGAAGCAAAAAAAAAGTTAACGACTGTTTCTAACACGTCATTGAAACATAATAAGTTTTTACTATGTCTTTTCCGACAGTTTTTAAAACTGCAACTGCTGCATGGATTTTGTTAAGGAATTGTTGACAGTTCATCATAGATTAAGATTTATTAAAGCTATTCATTACATTGCATTCACTAACTACTGTATACAGGTCAGCAGTATGTGTTTTTCCCAATATTACTCAGGTCCATTACACCGTACTCATTTATTCATGAAGAACTTGCAGTTCTAAATTCTGGAGATTCTTTGGATTTTCCTGCTCATTTTCCCATCAATACAAGTTCTCGAACAATGTGATTCCAAATGGATAGCAGCGGAAATACGACATTTATATAGAAGTAAAAGTCCAGCAAATTTCAACATGCCCCAGAGCTTCTGACCCAAGTGACACTAATGCATGCCAGACATTCCCTAAGTGACTTTTGCCATTTTAAAATGAGTTTACATAACATAAGCCTTTAAACTTGTGTTTTAAAATAACCTAGTTGCTAGGGAGTGGGGGTGGGGGGAGACAGAGAGGGGAACCACAGAGAGAGAGAGAGAGAGAGGGGAAGGGAGGGGGGGAGGGAAGAGACAGCAAGGGAGGGAGTGGGACAAAGAGAGAGAGAGAAGGGGGAACAGAGAGAGGGGGCGGACAGAGAGAGAGGGGTCTCCAACCTTTTCACATGGGCAGGCCACATTACAATTTTAGTCCTACATAGGGGGCTGCTGAGACAATTTCAGAATGACAAAGGCTTTAAAAATTCATCTTACTGTTAATCAAAACAACAAATGTGCATTTTTGTGAAGAAGCTTTAAATGAGAAGACTAATTTATTGACTTACTTTCTCTTCACTATGTTGGACACTGATTTAGTGAGATACCTAGCATTCTCTTTTGCTTGCACAAGTAGTCAATGTCTGCGGCACACTTGTTGTAGCAATGCGGAGTATTCTGACGAGATGTTCATCTGTCAGGAATGATCTTGATCGTTCTCTGTCTCTCCCCCCTTGTGTGTTTCCCCCCTCTCTGTGTTGTTTTATAATAAACTGATAATTTTGTTGTTTATTAAAGAGATTGCATAGATGCTGGACTTTGTTTTTTTTTAAACAAACAAACCCTTACTGGATGGCACATGCCTTAAGCTAAGTAACAGCAGGAGCCTTGGTGACCAGAGGAGTTACATAGAACATAGAACAGTACAGCACAGTACAGGCCCTTCGGCCCACCATGTTGTGCCAACCCTTTAACCTACTCTAAGATCAAAAAGTTGTTTACAGAAAAGCGACATGTCAAGATTTATGGTGGTCAAGAGTTGGTTTTGTTTTGGATATTGTTTTGAGTCAGTTAGGGGTCAGCCTGCTAAGAGAGAAACCACCAGCTCATCCTTTTCCACCCCTTTGAGAAACCCTAAGAAACCAGTATGTGGACTGGAGAAATTGAGGCCGCATTTCTCCTGAAAAGCCTGCCAGACTTATCCTCGACGTCACCTGAAGAGAACTGCTCCAAAAAAGATCCCAGTGACAGCCATCTATAAGTATCTGGACGCTAGACTAAAAGGGCCAGAAACCTGGTTGGTGTATTTTATTCTGGGATAAAGAGCAGAGTATATGATTGACCGCATCAGTAACTGGGTAAACATTTAAATATATGTTGTGACCTGTGGAGAAGTGGAACTAGACAAAGACAGTGCACTCCTCCTGCCTCGGTCGTAACACAGGCACACATGCTTTAGTTTTTTTCAAATACTCAATATTAGTTCTATCTGTTGAAATTGGTCCACTAGTTTTTCTTCAAATAATTTCCCCCAAAAAAACAACCAGATACCATTAGAGGTTGAAAAGAAAATTTTTGTTTTTGGAACAGTGTTGTTTAAAATTGCCAAAATGTTGCCTTCGAGATTTGTAAGGGAAATAAATACCCAGTAAACTGTCTGAGGATGCCAATAAAGCATGGAGTTCAGGGAAGCAAAAAGTGAAGACAGGCTTTTAAGAAATTAAGTTGTAAAGTTATTATCCCTGGCTCAGATCCTGGGAAGAAGCACTTAGTGAGTCATGAACAGATTTCACCCATTCATGTTTGTGTGAGCTGCATTGTAAGGTAGTGGGGGTCGTAAAAGTACAGCCGATGCCTCTGGGAGCCCATGCTTCAGCACTAACTTGATGGGAATGATTGGCAGCCCTTCTGCCTTGTGGGTCACTGAAAAGTAGAATCTTTCCTCAGCTTTGCTAGAGGTCACAAACATATTCTTAGCTTTTCTGATTCAAGCAGAAGAAAACTTTTATTTCCATTATTCTTTTACTGTAAGATCTTTTACCTAGCAGGTGTAAGAGGTGTACCTATCAATACAAGGTACCTTTAAAAACAGACTATCAGAGGTTAGAAACTAAATATTGGTGGCACCAGCTGTTCAGGCAAAGGCATTTAATTGAGAGTGTCTAAAATCAAAAAAGGTGAGATGGAAGCCAGCTTGTGTGTAGGTGTATTCAGTCACAACCGAAAAGTCAAATGAATCAGATAATGCTGCCATGAAGGGGTTCATCAACTCAGCACTCCAGAAGCTAATGTCCAAGGCCTCATGAAAGTAAATTTGCTCGTGAGAAGGATGAGATCACGTAAGATCTAAATGCTGTTAATCATGCACACAGACTTGAGCTATTTGATGATAATTCAAAGGTGTTGATTTGTCTGCTATTTAAGGAATTACTCAATCTCATCAATTTATAAACTTAGATTCTGGTTACTGCTTAGTCGAATGCTTAGTATTTATAAGTGCTAATTTACAGTGATACATCAAATTGCCTGAATAACCTTTGCTACTAAACTTCTTTCTTCAGAAAGTGAAGAGAATGTGAAACTCGCTATCATATGCAATGGTTGAGGTGAATAGCACAGATGCAATTAATGGGAAGCTAGATAAGTATATGAGGGAATAGAGGATATGCTGATGAAGATCAGATGAAGTAACTAGAGTGGGAGGAGGTTCATGTGGAGCATAAAGACAGGCATAGATCACTTGTGCTGAATAGTCTGTCTCTGTGAATTCTATGCACTCATTTTGTCAAGTAACTCTGTCCATTAATAATTTGCTACTCAACTGCCAGGTAACTCTGAGTACGTTTAAGCATGTCTATTAATCGCTTGGGTACCCAATCTTAACTTCAAATTGTAATCAATAGGTTGCAAAACTTGATAACCCCTCGAAAATGGGCAAGGGGATCGTGAGGCGGGTTTAATTCTCACCTGTTGTTTCCGATGCAGGCAGAATGCTAACTTCGGGCTACCTGCCATTTACATGACTGTAGCATGCAGCCAGCACTAGCCACGTGGTTGAGTGGCTGAGTGCCTGAGCAGGGACTCAAAATCATGAGAGAACAGCACAAGTTCAAGCTAGTCAACATCATTTAAAGCCAGCCTGCACCTCATAAAGGGAATCCAGAGTTTGACTCCAGCAGCTGTTGGAAGTCATCCTAAGATTACGTTTGGCCTGGGAAAGTCACAAGAATGACACAACTTGGTAGACAGCATGCTCCAAGATTCACTCTCGCAGCAGTGGAGGAAAGAGGTCCTCTTTCCACAGGAGACCAGGAGGCCCTCTGGACAGACACTGCAAAGCCAGTGGAAGTGGTTAGCGTCATGGTCAATGTCAGCCATGTAGCCTTGAGGACCTGGATGTATTGCTGCAAGAAGTTCAATGACCTCACGAGGTCAAGGTCAGTGAATGCATTTTTAAATGCCATATCCTTACAAATGAACCACAAGCCTCACACACAACTCAATTCACCATCTCTATCCCTTCATTCACCTACCAACAATCTCTATCAACCATGACTTATATTTCAAATTCAAAGGGCTGAGTTTTGCAGAAAGCCCTGGGGTACCGCCGCCGGGACCAGAAGCGGGAGCCGCTGCTGCTTGGGCAGGGGTCATACTAGAGAATGTGGTTCAATGACAGCTGGCTAACTAACTGTCAGAAGGTGGAGGAGCCATCCACTCAGGTGCGCTGGAAGTGCTGGCACCATATTTAAAGAGCTGCCAGCACCCAGTCAATTATATCCAGCTACAAAGGCAGTAAGTGAAGCCCCAAAGGCGGTGGCAGCACAAGGAATGGCTGAACGACGATCCAGGGTCGCTCCACAGTTCTGTGATGCCTCCTTGCAGGTTCTCCTCCAGGCTGCTCGGTCAAGGAGGGAGGCCCTCTTCCCTCGGGATAGGAGGAGGAGACCGGCCTGCCAGACGAAGCAAGCCTGAACAGAGATTGAAAAGGAGCTCAATACCTGTGGGGCTGTCCCTCAAACATGGCTGCAGTGCTTAAAGAGGCTTAATGACCTCATGCGTTTTGTCAAGGTGAGTGCACCACCCATTGCTTACCCTACAGCCGTACAAGTGACTAGGTGTGAATGTGAGATTGGTAGAAAGGACATACCACCCAGCCACCAGCAATGGCCAGGCACCAGAATTGCCCGTCAGAGGCATGGCAGCCTCTCTGTGAAGGGCCCCAGTCAGTAAGAGTTGACTCCTGCATTGCCACTACTGAGGGGCCACATGCAGGAGGCATTCCTGTGGCACCACCATGGACAGTCAGACTGCCACCAGCATCGGTGTTGTGTGCATCTTTGGCGGGCGACTAACAATGGACATTTATGTGCATGCAGGACATGGCTGCCCGCAAAGCCAAAGGGCCAAGACCGGCAGCTGCATCCCTTATCTGGCCCTCCCGATGCCGATGGAGGAGGCTCTAGAGCTTGGAGGCCAGCACACGGGTTGGTCCACAGCAGATGGCAAGACAGGAGTGGAGCCCCAGACAGTAAGTGGCCTAATGAATGGGCACAAGAGAGCCTCTGGCGAACATGAGGCATACTGCTCATGTGTCCACCACTGGTCACATATACCTCCATAGTAGGAGTAGCCTGAAGGACATGATGGAATGCGCATTACCCTCTAATTAATCTTCCCTCTCACGCAGGTCAAAGACAAGAGCAGACAGCAGCTGTGACTGGGGAACAGCATCCACCTCTGAGGAGGAGGAGGAGGTGACCTCAGAGGGTGCACCGTCACATCACTCCGCGCACCCTCCACCAGTGCAGATACTCTCACATTAACAGGTATCCGTTCGCGTGTAGATTTGGGGTCACAACCTAGTGAACACCCCACAGACGCGCCCGTGCAGCTGAAGAAGGATGCGACAGCCAAGGCCACTGACATTGAGGACTGAGAGAGGCCAGGGCAATTCTGAGCCTCAGACTGATGACATGCCTCTGGAGTCATCAGCAAGGCAGCAGATGCTGGAGCTGCAGCATGAGGTGTGGGAACATCTGGCGGAACTTCCAGAGGCTATGCGCACCCTGGCACAGATGATGGGGGAGTCCATCCAGGCCATGAGTGCTGTCATCTTTCTGCCGCATCCGTGCTTAGCTTCCTCCATCGAGAGATTGGTGACCTTTATGGACAGCCATATCCAGCAGACCACTCAGTGGATGCAGGAGGTGTGCACGGACTTGCCTGCCATTGCCACCTCCATGAGCTTTGTGGAGCAATGGCTGGGTGAGGAGGGGCAAGGTGCCTAGAGTCACCGCCAGGTCCTTGAACTTCTCAGGTGAACAGGGAGGTACAAGTGTGCCTTGAAAGGGAGGAGGTGCGGTTGCCTGGTGCCTCTGGCAGGTCCTCAGAGCGCTCCTGGCATGGGTAGCGGCTCTTCAGCCCATCAGTGACACCAGCACCTCATGTAGCTGTGATGACAGAGGTGGTCCCTGTTGTTCTGCAGTATGCCAGGGCCCTCCAGGCCTCAGGCAGTCAGAGGACGACCACCAAGGTCATCAAAAGTCACAGGGCACTGAGGCTGGCAGCCTGCCACCACCTCAGCTGACAGTGCAGGGGGAGCACCACATGGGAGATTTAGGAAGATCACGATTGCACTTGGGTTTACGGATTTAAATTCTGTTAATGCATGCAGCCTTGCAATTTCTATGTTCTCTAATAAATGTGTAATGTTGCAAGGCAAGAGGAATGCTATCATTTCTGGCAGCCCGCTGGGCCTTCAGCAGTACACTGGCTCCCTCACAGGGTGTGATGGGAAGAACCACACCAAGTTAGGTCAATGTGTCAGTCTTGTGTCTTAATAGTTACAGGTAAATGGTAAGAGGATCATCTGAAATGTACCCGTATTAGCGCGTTGTGAGCCTCGTGTGTGTGTGTATCGCATTGCACCGTGCCTGTGGTCCCTGGGTTCTACATCATGCAGCGCCTGGCCATATCCTCCACATCCTTATCGTTGAAGGAGGTATTACGCTCCATGATATCCTTATTGTTCAAAGCCTCTCGCCTCTGTAACACCAGGTTGTGCAGAGCACAATACGCCACCACGCTGCGTGAGACCCTTGCTGCGGGATACTGAAGGGCTCCACTGGATTGATCCAAGCATCTGAACCACATCTTCAGAAGCACGAAAGCCTATTCAATGGCTACTCAGGTTGTCCCGTGGCAGGTGGTGTAGCTCTCCTCTACATCAGTGCTTGGGTTCCTCAAAGGCCTCAGTAGCCACGTCTTCAACAGGTAGCCCTCATCACCCAGTATCCATGCTTAAAGGCCCACGGGGTGGAGTGGTGGGGGGGGGGGGGGGGGGGGGGGGGTGTCGCCTGAAGAGGTCTGGTACCTGGGACTGCCTTAGTATGTAGGAATCATAGCTGGTTCATGGGAACCTTGCACAGACCTGAAGGAATCATTTGCGGTGGTTGCATACCAGTTGTACATTGAGTGAGTGGAGGTTCTTCCTGTTGATGAAGACTTGTGCCTGATCTGTGGGAGTCTTGATTGCCACATGCATGCAGTGGATGACACTCTGTACCTGGGGGAATCCAGCAATGACCACAAACCCTTTGGCCCTCTCAGCTTGACTGCCCGGATTGGTAAACACACATATTGGTTGGCCCTCTTCACGTAATCACACAATCACAGAATTGTTACAGCACAGGAGGCGGCCATTTGGCTCATTGCGTCTGCACCAGCTCTCTGAGTGAGCAATTCACTTAGTGCCATTCCCCCACCTTCTCCCCATAGCTCTGCACATTCTTCCTTTACAGACAGCTATTTAATTCCTTTTTGAATGCCTTGATTGAACCTGCCTCCACCAGTCTCTGGCAGTTCATTCTAGATCCTAACCACTGTATGAAAAGGTTTTTCCTCATGTCGTTTTACTATTAATATGCCCATAGAAGACTTCTGGATTCCCTTTTATTTTAGCTGCCAGTCTCTTTCACACTCTCTCTTTGCTTCTCTTATTTACTTTTTCACTTCCCCTCTGAACCTTCTATATTCAGCCTGTCTCTCTGTTGTATTATCTACCTGACATCTGTCATAAGCACATTTCTTCTTCTTTATCTTAACCTCTATCGCTTTCGTCATCCAGGGAGCTCTGGATTTGTTAGTCCTACCTTTCGCTTTTGTGGGAGTATGCCATTTCTGTGCCCGAAAAATCTCTTCGTCAAAGGTAGTCCATTGTTCAGGTACTGTTTTCTTATTCATATACCACATTACTCATTTGTGTTGTAGGCAGAATGTCTTTTTGGCTTGATGGCAGCAACCTGTTAGTGGAAAATACATTGTGTTGCTACTGCATCGTAGCAGTGTGAAACTGCTAGCTT
Source organism: Heterodontus francisci (assembly GCF_036365525.1). Taxonomy (NCBI): domain Eukaryota; kingdom Metazoa; phylum Chordata; class Chondrichthyes; order Heterodontiformes; family Heterodontidae; genus Heterodontus; species Heterodontus francisci. Next base: position 74,814,986 of record NC_090379.1, read on the forward strand.
CACCTGTTGCTCAAATTTTTGAGATAACAGTGCTGGTGCGATGCCAGGTATGTAGGCCGTACGTCCCAACGACTGATGAATCATATCAAACAGCATGTCCCTTCAGCTGTTCGCAAGAGGCAGAGTCATGACTGTACTCAACCAGCCCTAAATTGCAAATCTCAGAACGCAATGTCTAATGTCTAATCTCAGATCCGCGATTGAACAGCACTTACTAAACAATCCCGAGTGTGCTAAGAATTACACTAACAACCAATTTAAGATTATCAGTTGAGCTCGCCGTGTGGCTCACTTATGCTTGCTAGAAGCTATATATATTCATACACAGGGACCTGTCCTCTGCAGGCAAAAGGAACATGTCAGGCGTTGAGCCTTTTTTGAATTATGCAAAAACATGGGGGACAATAGTTCCCTGCTGCATTCACCATGACCACACTTCGACCAGAGTCAACTTACCAATCAATCAGCACCCTTTTCCATGCAGTATAAATTGTTGCTCCCCTTGAAATTTAGCATTCTTGCATCTGTCCTGATGTGCACAAGACGAAAAGCTTCAACAGCATGTCTCTTTTTCAGCAATACTCAAATAATAATAAATAACATATTAATTAATTATTGGTTCATTTTCCCCCTGTTGCAACAGTACATATGCTATTTTCATCAGTTGTTTTTGCTACAATTATGTTTTTATTAGTTTCTACTTAGCATTAAGAAGTAAGATTCACCTGATATATCACTCAAAAGAATGAGTAGTGTAGTGTACACTGATGTTTTATGGATGAGGTAACAGTTGCCAGCAATAGAAGACAACATGTTAAACAAATTCATTTTTATGTAACTGAATTTGAGATATATGCATGAAAATTTATGGTTTCATCATCTGGTTATGCTACAGATTTAATACCACTTCTGCTTTCCATTTATTATGACTTGAGGAATATATTACCACCAATATAACTGTAATACAATTCTTGGCTCTCATAGCACAGATGCACAAGCTTTTATTTCCAAACAAGGAAGTAACTAGGTTTTCATGACTCCTATTTTTGAAACAGATTGCAGGCTGGAAAGTATACAATTCTTTCAATCACAAGAGTTGTAGTTCCTGCTTCACTAAGCTCAAAGTTGTAGTAATTTATCAATTAGAAGAGAGTGGCATTTCTTGCCTGGGAGCATTTTATGGCTGGCTGTTGTGTACTATTTTGACACTGAACCAACAATCTTTCCCCTTCAATGTTCAATTCCATATCCTTGAATCAGGTATGCCAAGCAGCAATGAAAATGGAAAAGTATTATCAGAACCCCTGAATCTTTAGTTCACCAAATATGAAAGCAGCTGGCCAGACTCTCCCTTGAATATCTGGGAGCAATCACTATGGTGAAAGTATAATGTGGTGCCTTATTGTTGAGATTCTTGACACATTCTCTGTAAAGTCTAAAATGACAGGATATCAGAAAACTGAAGCAATATCCAGCTCGCAGAACTGTTCGCAGGCTTTCTCTTGTGCTCCTTTGGAGCGGGATCGGTCCAAGACAACTTGCGCTTACTTAAGTATATTAACATATGAGTTGTGATTGCAGGAAAATCTGTGGCGATGGACACAGAAACCCCAAGATCCATGCTCAAACCAAACATCAGGAAAATGCAGACACTGGGGAATATGAAAGAAACTAAATTTATAACACAGAAATGCAAGAAACATTAGAAATAAAATGTCAGTACCAGAAGTTGTTGTGGTAGCAGGGAAATATGATGTAATGGGAATATCAAAAAGATGGCTAAAACCAGAGTTTGAACATAAATGCAATCATAGCTTTGAATAGGGCCACAGTTTTGCACTCTATATGTTTCCAGTTAACTGGTATGTTTGTAGGTGTATCTGTGTGAGGGGCTAAGATAAATACGGTGCTTTAAAATTTCAATTTGTCTGTGTATATTTTACTTCATTATTGGTTAGGACATGGCTTATAATAAACTGATAATTTTGTTGTTTATTAAAGAAACCTGGTTGGTGTGTTTATTCTGAGGAAAATAGTGTATCAGTAAGTGGGAAAATGTAAATATATGTTGTGACCTGTTGAGAAGTGGGACTAAAATAAACAGTGCACTCCTCCCGCCTCAGTTGAAACAATAGGATAAAAAATAATGAGAATGTCATAGAGTCATATATGGCACAGAAGGAGGCTATTTGGCAAATCGAGTCCATGCCGGCTCCCAACGGAGCTATCCAGTCAGTCCCACTCCCCTGCTTGATCCCCACCCTGCAAGTTTATTTCATGTGGTCATCCAATTTCCTTTTTAAGTCATTGATTGTCTCTGCTTCCACCATTTTTGTGGGCAGCAAGTTCCAGGTCATTACCACCCGCTGCATAAAAAAGTTCTTCCTCATATTCTGCCTGCATCTCTTGCCCAAAACATTCAATCTGTGTCCCCTAGTCCTTATACCATTATTTAATGAGAACAGTTTTTCCTTGTCTAACTTATCTAAGTCTGTCATAATCTTGTACACTTCTATTAAATCTTCCCCCAATCTCCTTTGTTCTACGGAGAACAGCTCCAGCAGTTCCAACTGAACCTGGTAGCTAAAATCCCCCATCCCTGGAAACATTCTGGTAAATCTCCTCTGCACCCTCTCAAGAGCCCTCAAATCATTTCTGAAGAGCTAGATTTTAAGGAGACCTCGATGTCAGGATCCATGGCAGAGGGGGGCTGAAGATGGCCCCAGCTGAGACCCACCACGGACCTCGATGCCTGCAGGGCCCGGCCCGATATTACCAGCAGCGGTGAGGCCTGCTGGTCCCTCCCCCTGCTTCCACCGCCACCCCCCCCAAACCCCACTTGGAATCGAGGCGGCTCTTTGGCCTGTAGCCCGCATGGGTAGGCCGCCATTTTTTTCGCCTGCCACAGCATGTTTATAAAATTCATCCTAAAGCGTAGGGACCAGAATGGGACACAATACTCAAGTTGGGACCAGAAGTTCAGCATAACTTCCCTGCTTTTGTGCTCAATGCCCATTTATGAAGCCCAAGATCCCATATGTTTTACTAACGGCCCTCTCAGTATTTCCAGCTGCCTTCAAAGATCGATGCACATGCACCCCCAGGTCACTCTGTTCCTGAACACTCTTTAGAATTGTGCCATTAGGTATATATTGCCTCTCCATATTCCATCTGCAAAAATGCATTACCTCACATCTGTCATCATTAAATTCCATCTGCCACCTGCCTGCCCATTCTGCTAGCTTATCTATGGCAGTTCATATCATCCTCACTGTTTGCCACACCTCTAAGTTTGGTGCACTTAAAAGACTGGCAGTCCTCAAAGTAGAAAATCACCCAGTCCAGATGGGATGCATCCTAGGTTACAGAGAGAAATAAGGGAGGAAACTGTGGAGGTTCCGGCCACAATTTTCCACTCTGCTTTGGATATGGGGGTGGTGCCAGAGGACTGAAAAACTGCAAGTGTTTGCACCCCTGTTTAAAAGTGGGGAAAGGGATAAACCCCGCAACTGCAGACCAGTCAGCCTAACATCGGTGGTAGGGAAACTTGAAACAATAATCCGAGGCAAAGTTAATTTACATTTGGAAAAGTATGGGCCAATAAATGAAAGTCAGCATGGATTTGTTAAAGCCAAATCGTATTTGACTAAACTGATTGAGTGCTTTGATAAAGTAACAGGGAGGGTTGATGAGTGTAGTGTGGTTGATGTTGCGTAGATGGACTTTCAAAAGGCATTTGAAAGTACCACATAATAGACTTGTTAGAAAAATTGAAGTCCATATAAAGGGACAGTGGCAGCATGAATACAGCATGGGGCGGCACAGTGGTTAGCACCGCTGCCTCACAGCTCCAGCAACCTGGGTTCAGTTCTGGCTACTGCCTGTGCGGAGTTTGCAGGTTCTCCCTGTGACCGTGTGGGTTCCCACCGGGTGCTCTGGTTTCCTCCCACAGCCAAAGACTTGCAGGTTGATCGGTAAATTGGCCATTGTAAATTGCCCCTAGTGTAGGTAGGTGGTAGGAGAATGGTGGGGATATGGGATTAATGTAGGATTAGTATAAATGGGTGGTTGTTGGCTGGCACAGACTCAGTGGGCCAAAGGGCCTGTTTAAGTGCTGTATCTCTCTATGACTCTAAAACTGGCTAAGGAGTAGAAAGCAGACAGTCATGGTGAATGGCTGTTTTTCAGACTACACGGAATTATAAGGTGGTGTTCCCTTGGGATTAGTATTAGGACCACTGCTCTTTTTGGTAAAGAGGAATGAGACAGACATGGGTATATTTTCAAAGCTTACAAATGGTACAACACCCAGAAATATAGTAAACAATGAGCAGGATAATATCAGACTTCAGGAGGACATGGAGTGGTAAAATGGACAGACACATGGCAGAATCTAGTGCCAATTAGGCACTTAACTGGATAGCGGCAAGCCTTCCATGCGATCAAGGACACTAGCGATGAAAATCCCGCCCTCTGAGAACTGCCGGCCAATCAGAGGCTAACAGCTCTTTAACTGAGCAGCGCCACCACAGAGGCAGTGGCTGCTGTCTGTGGAGCACCTACCCAATGCCCAAGAGCGGTGCTGGACCCAGGCCACAGGTAGGTTAGGGCGCAATGGATCTTGCGAGGTGTGGGCCATGGGGGAGGGGGGGGGGGTGAAAGGGGAGTTGGCAGGAAGGACAGGGGGGTGGCCTCTAGCAGGCCTTCCCCCTTCCTGATGCTGGGTCCCTCGTTCAGGCACTAGGTGACTTTTAATGAGGGAGCCCCCCCCACCCCTCCTCCTCCCCGCAGCCAGCAAGCAACCCGCAAGGTTTTTCCTGCCGTGCTTCCCATTCAGCAACAGGCCCGCCGACCGCTTGGCTAATTGTGGCGGCGGTGGGATCAGCCCCTTAATTGGGCATTAATTGTTCTCTTAAGGGCCTCAATTGGTGGCAGGGCGGGAAGGTGGCGGGGTCCCCCCCACCACCATCCCACCCGATTATTTGCTCTATCTGCCTCTGTATAAGAGAATAAAATTCCCCCCATAGTTTAAAAATAGACTAGCGTAGTACCCATATGCAGGGCAAAACAGATATAGGCCTCTACAATTCGTTATGTTATGTTCATGTTCATGTTATATCAAGTTATGGAATATGTTATCAAGAGTAAATCTGAGGTTTGACAATACAAAACTATCTGTGCAATAATAATCTGTTATGTGCATTGCATACTGCAGGCCTGAATAGCTCTTCTTTAAATATTGGGGCCTGAACAATGAATAATCTCCTGATAATTAGCTGGCATTAATTGCACGTAGACAGTTGTTCTGGTGTTGCCCACAGCTTTATGGAATAAATTTGACAGCCAGCAAAGTACCACATATTACAAAATCTTTTACATCTAAACTTGAAATTAGATCTCCAAAATCAGATTTTGAGTCTTTTTAAGTTAAAGCCAAAAACAACACAGATCAGATCTATGAAGAAATAACGTATAAATATCATCCCCCTGCTCCTCAAAACTACTATGTTGGGTATTTTCTATTGATCAATTACTTGTTGAAACTACCATAATTGTTTGGCCAATTACTACTGTTACGAACATACGAATTAGCAGAAGTAGGCCTTTCGGCCCCTCAAGCCTGCTCTGCCATTCAATAAGTTCATGGCTGATCCGTTTGTGTCTCGAATTACACACTCCCATCTACCCCCGATAACCTTTGATTCCCTTGCCTAAGAAGAATCTATCTATCTCCGCCTTAAAAATATTCAATGACCACGCCTCCACCACCTTCTGAAGCAGAGAGTTCCAAAGTCACACAACCCTCAGAGAAACAATTTCTCCTCATCTCTGTTCTAAAAGGGCAACCCCTAATTTTAAAAGTGGTCCCTAGTTCTGGACTCACCCACAAGAGAAAACATCCTTTCCACATCCACCTTGTCAAGACTGTTCAGGATCTTATATACTTCAATCAAGTCTCCCCTCACTCTTCTAAACTCCAGTGATAACAAGCCCAATCTGTCCAACCTTTCCTCATAAGACAACCCGCTCATACCAGGTATCAATCTAGTAAACCTCCTCTGAACCGCCTCCAACACATTTACATCCTTCCTTAAATAAGGAGACCAAAACTGCACACAGTATTCGAGATGCGGTCTTACCAATGCCCTGTATAACTGAAGCATAGCATCCTTATTTTTATTTTCAATTCCTCTCGTAATTAAGGCTAGCATTCCATCAGCCTCCTTTATTACTTGCTGTACCTGCATACTAACTTTTTATGACTCATGCACTAGAACACTTAGATCCCTCTGCACCTTGGAATTCTGCAGTCATTCTCCATTTAAGTAATACTCTGCTTTTTTATTCTTCGTGCCAAAGTGAACAACTTCAGATTTTCCCACATTATTCTCCATCTGCCAGATTTTTGCCCACTCACTCAATTTATCCATATCGGTCTGCAACCTCCTATGTCCTCTTCACAACATACTTGCCTACCTATCATCTGCAAACTTAGCTACCATGCCATCGCTCCCCTCATCTAAGTCATTGATATGAATTGTAAAAAGTTGAGGCCCCAGCACAGACCCCTGTGGTACTCCACTCGTCACATCCTACCAATCAGAAAAGGACCCATTTATGCATACTCTCTGTTTACTGCCAGCCAGCCAATCTTCTATCCATGCTAATGTGTTACCCCCTACACCATGAGTTTCATTTTGCACAATAAGCTTTTATGTGGCACCTTGTCAAATGCCTTATGGAAATCCAAGCACAGTATGTCAATGGGCCCCCCTTTTTCCACAGCGCATGTTACTCCTTCAAAGAACTCCAGTAAATTGGTTAAACATGATTTCCCTTTCACAAAACCACGCTGACTATTCCCGATTACCTTGAGTTTTTCTAAGTGCCCAGCTATAGCCTCCTTAATGATTGTTTCTAACACCTTCCCCATGACAGAAGTCAAGCTAACTGCCCTATAGTTACCTGTTTTCTGTCTCCCCCCCCTTCTTGAATAGAGGGGTTATATTTGCTACTTTCTAGTCTGAAGGAACCTTTCCATAATCTAGCGAATTTTGAAAAATTAATACGAATGCATCTACTACCTCATTTGCCACCTCTTTTAAGACCCTAGGATGAAGGCCATCAGGACCCAGGGAGTTGTATCCTCTATAGTGAAGACAGAAGCAAAATATTTCTTCATTTCACCAACATTTCCTTATTATCTACTATTAACTCCCCATTCTCACTCTCTAGAGGACCAACACTCACTTTACTTACTCTTTTCCTTTTTAAATACATGTAGAAACTCTTGCTATCCATTTTTAAATTTCTAGATAGCTTCCTGTCCTACTTTAATTTCTTTCTCCTGATTAACCTTTTCGTCATTCTCTGCCGTTCTTTGTATTCTGACCAATCAGACCTGCCACTCATCTTTGCGTAATTAAATGCTTTTTCCTCAAGTTTGATGCTTTCCTTAATAAATTTAGTTCACCATGGATTAACTAAGTAGGAATATACTTATTCTGAAATATCCCTTTAAGTGTCTGCCACTGCTTCTCTATTGATCAATCTCCTAGCCTAGTAACCCAGTTAACTTCAGCTAGCTCAGCTTTCATGTCCACATAGTTGCCCTTACTTAAGTTTAAAATACTTGTCTTTGACCCACTCTTCTCTCTTTCAAACTGCATGTAAAATTCAATCATATTGTGGTCACTACGACCTATGGTTTTAGAATCATAGAGAGATACACTCTGAGGTCATCAATTAATCCTGTCACATTACACAATACCAACTGTCATGTTAGGCCCCCACCTGCCAAGAATGAGACACATTAATTTTGTCATGAACAGTGATTTTAAACTGTTACTGGAGTGAAGAAAGGGCTTGTTAAACATATCAGCCATGGCTGGAAAGACATTTGCATATCAACAGACAGTGCTCGGAAAGGACAAAGGACTATTCCCTGACACATTCAACCCACAATGGACTTTTGATCACCAGACGTTGAAGGTAGGGGAGCTCACTTTCCAGGTTGACTGCTAAGATGGCCAAATACACAAACGAACATGGTCAAACCAGCTAGTCACATGACCAACCTGCTGGGCAACCTGAGTTTTTTGAATTTGTACAGTTTGGGCAGAAAGTCTGTTTGCTCCTGAACTGAGAAGATCTCTCCTGTCTGCTCCCATCTCTTTCTCACAAGCTTCTGAATCCAATGAAGACACATGAACCCCAAGAGAGTAAAGTCTCCTACAGCGAACAAGGTTTAAGAAGAATACTGGGTCCCAACGAAAAGCAAGATCTACCTACAATCAAGGACTCTACAGTGAGCTCGAAGAACTGTAACAAAAACTTCAGATATTGCCTTGAACTTTTCCACTTTATTTCTTCAGCTCTTTTCTGTCTCTATTTGCATGTATGTATCGCGTATGCATGCTAGCGTGGAAGCGTCAACTGAATTAGAGTTTAAGTTCACGTTTAATAAATTTCAACTTTTCTTCTTTAAACCTAAGAAAGCCTGTTTATTATGGTTTCTTTGCCTTATAATTGGAAAGCGGTGAACAAGGAGTCACCAAGGGGGAGCTAAAAACACGGTGTGTTTAAAATTAAACCCTGATACAGTAAGACCAGGTTGAAGGCTAAGAGGGACCCCTAGACACCTTTCTCACCTGGCTGTAATGCAAGTTTAATATAACGCTCTCTGGTTGGTTCCAGAACGTGCTGCTCTAAGAAACTATCTCAAAAGCATTCTATGAACTTCTCATCTGAAAAATACAAATTAATTTATAAAGGTACAACTGACTGTGAAAAGATACAGAATAATCAACCAGAGAATGAAGTGACAACAAAAAGCAGTAGGTCAAGGATAAGCCAAGATAGTCACATTTCCAGAGATGTAAGCAACCTGGTGTAAATAGAGGTAGAAAGCACAACACTTACAAGCATGAAAAGCCAACAAATTAACCCTAGGCATGGATGAGATGATTTTAAGCGTTGATCTGGGGGAGAAAATTAGACACAGGAGATTGAAAAAACATGTTGTATGCATTGTATGATGAAGGAGTGAACCCGGATAAGAAATATTAATTAGTTACATGCATAGTTAATAAAGTTTAATAAAAGAAATAAGAAAAAAAGTAATTTACTTGACAGTATTTTAGTCATACACTAAGAGGTGAAAATCTAGATGCTAGACTAGAAAGTGTAACTCCACAGAGCATAAACAGTTAATAAATCAAAGATTGTAGTGTGCCAGTTGCAGGATACAGATAAATAATTCAACAAACAATTCATATATTTTTAAATATTAAACAAAACAATGAATGACCAGTGGTTAATTATTTGTTTTGGATATTGTTTAAGTAATTCATGGCTTTGCCACCAATGTAGATAACAGTCCCAAAATAACCACTAATCTTTAATTCACAAAGATCATCTCCTATTCTATATGGGATCACTACATATGTTTCATAACTTTTGAGCTGAAATTGCATTTGATTCTATACAATAATTATCATACATTTATTTACACCCATAGCTGGGCTTCTCTAGGTTCAGTCTTACATTGGCCCGAAGTAAAAGCATTGGCCCGGATTTTACAATCACCGGTGAAGCAAGGTCGCTCGCCGCTGACCTCAAAGAAAGTTGCCCACAAAGATCTAGCCATCTCTGTAGCGTGGTTTTCCCCGCTACCTACAGCAGTTTAAATCTGGCGCTGAGTCAAAGGAAGCCATGTCGGCAAGCAGGTAAAGAATTGAAGTATTCACATACAACAAGCCAGAGGGTTAGAACTACAGAATTCCTTCACTTTTAAAGTTAGATTTTCAGAGAGCTAAATAAATGACTATAATTGTATTAAGAAGCTGAAATAAAGATAAACAAACTTGTTAAAATAAAAAATATATTTTTAAAAATATAAAATATGTTGAATTTATTATGGAGAAATTTGACATTCCACAAATGTAAAATTAGCTTTTCAGGGCCAGTAAATGTGTTTTAGCAGTAATTATGAAGTTAGCATGCTGTTAAAAACCCAGCTATGCTTCATTCAACATAGTGTAAACTTTATCATGGGTTTTCAACAGTGAGACAAAGTGTAGAAGTGAAGTTTTCGACAAATCATGATTGCAATGGAGAGTGCAGTCTGTGGCAAACTCTACAGTGCACCCCCTGGAGGAGCATAGCCTCACTGACATCAACATCTGGATTTCCGCCCTATTATGCACATGCATGGACCCTCGAAGTTGCTGTCAGTTTCAGTGGAGTAATGACAGCAAATGCTGACAGTTCTGGCTTCATTACTATGGCAAAATCTCAGCCAATAATTATTTTAACTCTTAAGAAATTGTCACAGCATTTGTTGTGCAGATAATATGGGATTCCTGATTACTCTGGAGCATGAAGTTTATGATATAAACAAACACATAACTACACAGCTGTTCTATAGTTAATAAGCAATAGCTCTTTATAAGCTAACCAGAATGTTATTAACACTTGAGTATCACTGCATAATTATCAATTGCGTGGCTGTTATTCATGTTTGATTACAGTAGTAGACTGAAAATTGTACAACATATACAGAGGTACTATAGCCCAATAAGAGTAATTTATTTTTGCTAACACTCTTTTCCTGGTTCTATATATTGTTAGGACTAAGTCCAACATCATAAACATCCAAATGAAATAGCTCTTGACCACGAGGTGATATCCCATAAAAACACTCAAAGTCACAGAATGAGAACAGATCATTTGCTGTATCTTTTACTATGGACCATTTACACTCTATTCAACCTATTCAATTTTCTGAAGGAAAGTTCTGTATGAACACTTCTCTCATCTTCCAGAAGTATTCAACCAAAATTCAAGAATATCTGTGATCCAAAACCTTTACTAACTAATCCTAGCCAGTTTCCCTTTAAAGGACAACACAAACACCGACCTGCATCTAAACCAACTAGCGCAGAAACTATTCCAAATAATATTTGATTATTTCTATCTGCATCTATTCCAAAAATCTCCTATTTAACTTCCGACCAAACATTCATCCAGCTCCTTTTCAAAGAGTTAATTGTCAGCTGGTTTTGCTGAAAGTCAATTCCACATGGTAGTAAATGTGAATACTCATCATTTCCTAATTGAAAGTAATGGGGAAAAAATTGGTTAATGCCCAAAAACGAGCATGGGGATCACGTAGGGTTGCATTTGGTTCTCTTGTTGGAGGTGGGTTCAGTGGCATGGACCGGTGGGAGGCGATGGCGGAGTCAGAGAATCTCCATGGAGCCATCTGCCACGAAACCCAGCAATGTACTGCAGTGTGCCAATTCTGTCAGAGATAGGGAAGTACCGTGGCGGTGTTGACTTCCCATCGCGACGGCATCATAATTCATATGTTTGAAATGCTGCTTTGAATAAATTTGAATCTAATTCACTGCAATCCAATGAAGGTTCCTCAACTTTGTGGTTGATATGTGGCATTCACATTCCTTCAGTTTTGAGACTTTGGAAAGCTGGCATAACTGAGGCAAAAGTCCTCAGTGCTGCGAAAGGGAAGGTAGCCTAATTAAAGTAGCATGGGGAAGTGGGGTTTACAACTGCCATTGCCACTATGCTGAGTGTCCAAGGGACTTGTGTGTGAATGGGGGTGCATCAGGTTACGTCATTAATGGCATCGCCATTGCCACCCCGCCACATTTTTAGGGGTGACGGTCACCACCATTATGCAAAATGGCCACCTGCTGTGATTGCGCAGCTGCTCACATAACAAGCAGGACCACTACCTTTTTGAGTGTATGTGTATGGGGGAGTTAGGTTAAAATAAGAAGTTATAAGGTCTTTAGACGTAGGTTTATTTTAATAGTGTTTAAGAGTTAGTTTTTTAATAAATAGTTAATTTGTTGTTGTCTAAAGATACCTTCCATGACAATATGAAAGGCACAATTCAGCATAGCGGCGCCTTATCAGACCCCTTTCCTATTCGGAGTGGTGCGAAACAGGGCTGTGTTCTCGCACCTACACTGTTTGGGATCTTCTTCTCCCTGCTGCTCTCACATGCGTTCAAGTCTTCAGAAGAAGGAATTTTCCTCCACACAAGATCAGGTGGCAGTTGTTCAACCTTGCCCATCTAAGAGCGAAGACCAAAGTACAGAAAGTTCTCATCAGGGAACACCTCTTTGCTGACGATGCTGCATTAACATCTCACATTGAAGAGTGTCTGCAGAGACTCATCGACAGGATTGCGGCTGCCTGCAACGAATTTGGCCTAACCATCAGCCTCAAGAATACGAACATCATGGGACAGGACGTCAGAAATGCTCCATCCATCAATATCAGCGACCACCTCTGGAAGTGGTTCAAGAGTTCACCTACCTAGGCTCAACTATCACCAGTAACCTGTCTCTCGATGCAGAAATCAACAAGCGCATGGGAAAGGCTTCCACTGCTATGTCCAGACTGGCCAAGAGAGTGTGGGAAAATGGCGCACTGACACAGAACACAAAAGTCCGAGTGTATCAAGGCTGTGTCCTCAGTACCTTGCTCTACGGCAGCGAGGCCTGGATAACGTATGTCAGCCAAGAGCGACGTCTCAATTCATTCCATCTTCGCTGCCTCCGGAGAATCCTTGGCATCTGGTGGCAGGACCATATCTCCAACACAGAAGTCCTCGAGGCGGCCAACATCCCAGCATATACACCCTACTGAGCAAGCGGCGCTTGAGATGGCTTGGCCATGTGAGCCGCATGGAAGATGGCAGGGTCCCCAAGGACACATTGTACAGCGAGCTCGTCACTGGTATCAGACCCAACGGCCGTCCATGTCTCCGCTTTGAAGACATCTGCAAACGCGACATGAAGTCCTGTGACATTGATCACAAGTCGTGGGAGTCAGTTGCCAGTGATTGCCAGAGCTGGTGGGCAGCCATAAAGGCGGGGCTAAAGTGTGGCGAGTCGAAGAGGCTTCACAGTTGGCAGGAAAAAAGACAGAAGCGCAAGGGGAGAGCCAACTGCGTGACAACCCCGACAACCAATTTTATCTGCAGCACCTGTGGAAGAGTCTGTCACTCTAGAATTGGCCTTTATAGTCACTTCAGGCGTTGCTTCACAAACCACTGACCACCTCCAGGCGCTTACCCATTGTCTCTCGAGACAAGGAGGCCAAAAAAGAAGGATACCTGGTTTGGTCTCCTTTATTCTGGGGGTTACTAGAGTGTTTAATTTGGCTGTGTTCCAGTTGGGTGGGAAATCTTTAATATTATGCTGCGACCTGTGGAGTGATGGGACAGAATTGACAGTGCATTGCTCCCGCCTCAGTCGTAACACTGACACACTTCCCTCTCTCATGCGGGACAAGAAGGTGCATAACTGCAGACCGCAACACCTAACCTGCTGGGGATTGACACGTCTGCATGTTCTCACCCCGATGGAGAAGATGGTGCTGGCCATTATTGGAGTAGCCACGGTTGAGGGTGCGATCAGCAGCAGAGCTAAAACCATTCAAGCTGACTGTATATTCCTACCTAAACCACCTTCTCACATCCCAGATCCCCCTCATCCCACAATCTCTTCTGATTTACAAACTGCAGATGGTGTAAACATGCATCTCTTGCTTTCCACTCCCTGCTCCACCACCCCTCTCCCCCCCGCCCACTTCCCTCACTGCAACCATATCCTTGTGCCTTTCTCTTCTCAGATACCCAAGAACTGCCACCTGGTCAGGCACTGCTGCAGGACTGTGAAGTCCAAGACGAACAACAGACTGACAATGATGAAACACCATCTTAACCTCAAACTCGCAGCTTAGCATATGCTTTAGAGGGCAGCATAGAGGCACATGATGAGTCCCCGGAGGTCGAAGCTGCACACAAGGTTTGGTGCAGGGGACTCAGATGAGGACTTCAATGGGGTGGCCTCCAGAAAAAGGCTGACAGGCCTTCACAAATGCTTGATGCATTGGCAGGCCTTCCAGAAAGCATCCTGTCACTGTCAGGGAGCATGGAGGAGTCTGGCACCAACTCGGCACAGGGCTTTGCACAGAGCTTGAAGTCCATTCTTCCAGTGACCAACTCGATGAGAATACTTGCAGACCCAACTATGATGCAGCATCTGATGGTTGATGCCTCAGTTTCCACTGCAGCACAAGCAGAAGTCACTCAACATCTGAGTGCTGCAGTTGAAGCTGAGACAGAGGTCATGCAATTTCAGCTTGCTGCCACGATGACTGCGGATACCAGTGCTCAAGGGGGCTTGCAGGCAGTCTCAGCAGTTCAGCAATCTGCCTTCAATAGATTATTAGGATTGCTGAGCAGCTGCACAAGGGGAGTGGCAGTGTTTGCATGGAGCACAAACCTGTATCCTCTCTCAGGAAGATGCATGCATCCTCCTGCAACTGTGGCTCCACCAGTGCCCTTGTTGTTGCCCATCAGCCAGATAGCTGTCATCCATGCCATGGTGGTGCAGTCCAAAGCCAGGCCTACCAGGACCAGAGCTGCTTGAGATGGTCCTGCAAGGTCATCTGCAATCTCCTCCAGTAAAAGTCAGCAGCCTCCTGCCAGCTATGCAGCAGCCTCTGGGATAGCATTGTGTTCACTGGTACCGTAGGTGGCTGAGGTGATCATATATGTGGTCAGGTTGGGTACCAGAGTCATGAGCCAGGTGGTCAGCAGATAACCCGAGTCACCCAGCAGTCTGGCGGTAGCGTAGTGGTAATGTCACTGGACTGGTAGCCCAGAGGCCCAGGCTAATGCTCTGGGGACATGGGTTCGAATCCCACCATGGCAGATGGTGAAATTTGAATTCTATTAATAAAATCTGCAATTAAAAAGCTGGTCTAGTGTGACCATGAAGCCATTGTCATTGTTGTAAAAACCCATCTGGTTCACTAATGTCCTTCAGGGAAGGAAATCTGCCGTCCTTACCTGGTCTGGCCTATATGTGACTCCAGATCCACAGCAATGTGGTTGACTCTTAAAATGCCCTCTGAAATGGCCACTCAGTTCAAGAGCAATTAGAGATGGGCAATAAATGCTGGCCTAGCCAGCGATGCCCACATCCCATGAATGAATTAAATAAAAGTCACCCTCCAGTGGCTTGAATACTGAGGGAAGAGTGGAATGGCGCAGAATAAAGGCATCATGATTGCTACATTATGTGTATATGTAGGAACAACAGTATCCCTCCTGGTATTTGATAAAGTGTCTACCAAAACTCGTTTTCACAGCCACATCTCCTTCCTCAGTGACTGTCTCCGGCTCTGACTTATTCCACGTGGATTCCAACTGCAGTTTCACCCATCATGTTTTGAATCCGAGAAATACAACGTTCCTCGGACTGCTACTCTTGCCGCATCCTGAGATCCACACTCAGTGCTATGCGCTGCCACATGCACACACCGAACCTCTCTCCAGCAGCACCGCCTCACCTTATCTCAAAGCTGTTCTACTCCGCAGTTTCATTTCATCCTTCGTCTCATCCGACGCATTAACAAAAAAATTTTTCTTCCTTTCAGATGTCAAGGAACGCAAGCTCCAGCAGCTGATGGGGACGAATGCTCCTCCAGATCCTCCTTTTGCTTCACTTCCCCCTGACCCCACCCCTTCTGATCTGACCCCTTGCCGTGTATTCACTATACCCTCGGACCTCCCCCTCTCTGATGCTGAACGTTCTGTACTCAGCAAAGGTCTCAGTTTTATCCCCTTACGTCCCCACCTCAATGAATTTTGCGCTCGGCATGACGTTGAGCTCTTCTTCCATCGCCTCCGCCTCCGGGCTCACTTCTTTGACCAGGAGTCCGCCCCGCCTCCAGCATTCTCCCTCTACCTGGACCCCCTCCCCTCGGCCTCATTACCCGCTCTTGATCTCTTCATTGAAAACTGTCGGCGAGACATTGGTCATCTCAATTTCTCTGCCCCCCTCACTCACTCTAACCTGTCCCACTCTGAACTTGAGGCACTCCGTTCTCTCAGGTCTAACCCCGACATGGTTATCAAACCTGCAGACAAGGGTGGTGCTGTTGTTGTATGGCGTACCGACCTCTACCTTGCAGAAGCTCAACGCCAACTCACAGACACTTCTTCCTACCTCCTTCTGGACCATGACCCCACCACCGAACATCAAGCCACTATCCAAAGGACTGTCACTGACCTCATCTCCTCTGGAGATCTTCCCTCTACAGCTTCCAACCTCATAGTCCCGCAACCCCAGACAGCCCGCTTCTACCTCCTTCCCAAAATCCACAAACGGGACTGTCCCGGCAGACCCATTGTGTCAGCCTGCTCCTGCCCCACTGAACTAATTTCTTCCTATCTTGACTCTATCTTTTCTCCGCTGGTCCAGTCTCTTCCCACCTACATCCATGACTCTTCTGACGCCCTACGGCATTTTGACAATTTCCAATTTCCTGGTCCCAACCGCCTCCTCTTCACTATGGATGTCCAATCGCTCTACACCTCCATTCCCCACCAGGATGGTTTAAGGGCTCTCCGCTTCTTCCTTGAACAGAGGCCCAACCAGTCCCCATCCACCACCACCCTCCTCCGCCTGCTTGAACTTGTTCTCACATTGAACAACTTCTCCTTCAACTCCACTCACTTTCTTCAAGTAAAAGGTGTTGCTATGGGTACCCGCATGGGTCCTAGTTATGCCTGTCTTTTTGTGGGATATGTCGAGCATTCTTTGTTCCAGTCCTACTCAGGCCCCCTCCCCCAACTCTTTTTCCGGTACATTGATGACTGTATCGGTGCAGTTTCCTGCTCCCGCCCCGAACTGGAAAACTTTATCCACTTTGCTTCCAATTTCCACCCTTCTCTCACCTTTACATGTCCATCTCTGACACTTCCCTTCCCGTCCTTGACTTCTCTGTCTCCATCTCTGGGGATAGGATGTCTACTAATATCCATTATCAGCCCACCGACTCCCACAGCTACCTCGACTATACTTCTTCACACCCTACTTCCTGTAAGGACTCCATTCCATTCTCCCAATTTCTCCATCTCCGACGCATCTGCTCTGATGATGCTACCTTCCATGATGGTGTTTCTGATATGACCTCCTTTTTCCTCAACCGAGGATTCCCCCCCACTGTGGTTGACAGGGCCCTCAACCGTGTCCGTCCCATTTCCCGCACCTCTACCCTCACCCCTTCCCCTCCCTCCCAGAACCATGACAGGGTTCCCCTTGTCCTCACTTTCCACCCCATCAGCCTCCATATCCAAAGGATCATCCTCCGCCATTTCCGCCACCTCCAGCGTAATGCCACTACCAAACGCATCTTCCCCTCCCTTCCCGTCAGCATCCCGAAGGGATCGTTCCCTCCGCGACACCCTGGTCCACTCCTCTATTATCCCCACCACCTTGTCCCCGTCCCAGGGCACCTTCCCCTGCAACCGCAGGAGGTGTAATACCTGCCCATTTACCTCCTCACTATCCCAGGCCCCAAACACTCCTTTCAGGTGAAGCAGCGATTTACTTGTACTTCTTTCAATGTAGTATACTATATTCGCTGCTCGCAATGTGGTCTCCTCTACATTGGGGAGACCAAACGCAGACTGGGTGACCACTTTGCGGAACACCTCCGCTCAGTCCGCAAGCAGGACCCTGAGCTTCTGGTTGCTTGCCATTTCAACACTCCCCCCTGCTCTCATGCTCACATCTCTGCTCCTGGAATTGCTGCAATGGTTCAGTGAACATCAACGCAAGCTCAAGGAACAGCATCTCATTTACCGATTAGGCACACTACAGCCTGCCGGACTGAACATTGAGTTCAATCATTTCAGAGCATGACAGGCCCCCCATTTTACTTTTATTTTTAGTTATTTTTTCTTTTTTCCATTTTTTACAACTTTTTTTTCATGTTTATTTCATTTCATCTTAGTTTGTTCAGTTTGCTTACCCACTGTTTTTTTTCATGTTTGGACTTGCTGCTGTTCAACCTTCAGTCCGTTAACACCCTATTTGTACTAATGCTTTGTCTTTCAACACACCATTAACATATTGTTTGCCTTTGCTCCATGACCTTTTGGCCAGCTATGCGGCCTTGTCCAATCTACACCTTCTCCTTTGTTATCTCTTGCCCCACCCCCGCCTCACTTGCTTATAACCTTTGACATTTCTAATATTTGCTAGTTCCGAAGAAGGGTCACTGACCTGAAATGTTAACTCTGCTTCTCTTTCCACAGATGCTGCCAGACCTGCTGAGTGGTTCCAGCATTTCTTGTTTTTATTATTACAGCAACATCAATTGCAACATCAGACACACATATTTAAATCAAATGTAGAAACTGGCATATAGAAATTGACATGCAGCAAGAGAACATAATTTCTACATCAATAATTTCAGCAAGCTACCTTAAGGTGTATTTCTCAAACAAAACTTCCAGCTTTCTAAAAGTTTATATTATCGGCAACAGCAATTTGACATTCAGAGTAACTGATGAAGTGCATTAAGGGCAAGACAACTTAAATGCAGATTTTTGTAGATAGCATTATATTGAATGAGACTGGCACTTTTAAAGTATGCTGGAAGCCAATTAACCGAAAGGCTGGTGATTGAACAAACTGGCACTCCTATGAAATACGCAAGCAAGCAGTTAAAGTGACAAATACCACTGTAACACAGATAGCTATGTTTGTCCAATTCTGTTTAAAGCAGTTTATCAATAGTAACAACTATCCTGCCAAATTTCAAGCACTTCTGGAACTTTGAAAGATCCATTCTACACAGTATGTTTCCATAGCAACAAATATGCTACTTTGTAACAAAGAGTTTGGGTGTTTTTGAGTTATCTTGCCCTTCTGGGATTTCCCTTGGCAAATGCATGTCACCTGTTCCTCTGATTATCATTATGTAATGAATTGGTTTTTGAATTCATAAAAGTCACACTAAATACTTAA
Organism: Heterodontus francisci; assembly: GCF_036365525.1. Classification (NCBI taxonomy): domain Eukaryota; kingdom Metazoa; phylum Chordata; class Chondrichthyes; order Heterodontiformes; family Heterodontidae; genus Heterodontus; species Heterodontus francisci. Next base: position 74,833,852 of record NC_090379.1, read on the forward strand.
TAATATAGTTATAAATAGTAAATTATTGGCATCACAGAATTTTCTAAGTTTTGTAATTAGCTTAAACCATGATATGGTTTATAAATGGCACGAACATATATTTTAAAATAAAACTGGTAGTTGATCTACTAAACATTGTTTTTACTGTTTAACAAACTGCAATGGGTTTAATCAAAGCAACCTTATTTGTTACAAATTTGGGTCTGCACAAGCTATTCACTTGGGTTTAGCATCATCAGGTTCTCCTCTATCGGGGCCCTGTTGCCGTACAATCAAGACTTTACCTTTATTGCCCAGTATTAAGTCATACAATGCTGTGACCTGGGTGGGGGGGGGGGGGGGGGGGGGCGCAGTGCGGGTAAGGTCATAACATTAACCCCTCATTACATTAAGTGAATAAGGCAATCACATATGTCACCCCACATATGTTTCTCCTATCTTCCAAAAGGTGGTCTGATGCATACTCTGGTGGATCAAGGCCAACTGTAAACCAACAGGTTCATTTATTTTACAAATATGGGAACAAAAACATTTAGAGTGAATTTTACTTTATTTCATTAAAGGCTTTTTTTTAAACTCTACTGCAAACTGCCTTCTTGCACCCCTCTCCCCGCCTCCTCCCCCCTCAAGCTCACCTCCAACAATAAGTGCGAGGAGTACATGGAATTCTTCGACGATTGAGACCATCTAATCAATTGCCTCTGCCACTTCCTTCCCTTCCCCAGCCCATTGGCCCAAACCTCCTCTAAAGTTTCCCTCTGTCCTAGCCCTGAATTCCCATCATTCTCTAGTCTCTCTCCTATCTTCCCTCTAGCCCTGTCTGAGCTCATCTGGTCCATGAGATCCACTTCATGCTCTCTTGACCCTAGTCCTACAAATCTACTGACCACCCAACTTCCCTTTCTGGTTCCCATGTTAGTTGATACTATTAACGGTTCTCTCGCTTCAGGCACTGACCCTCTCTCCTCCAAATCTGTTGTCGTCACCCCTCTCCTTAAAAAAAACAATCCTTGTCCCCATCATCCTTGCAAACTACTGCCCATCTCCAACGTTCTTTTCCTCTCAAGTCCTTGAACGTGTCTTTTTTATTCATTCACGGGATGTGGGCATCACTGGCAAGGCCAGCATTTATTGCTGATCCTTAATTACTCTTGAGAAGGTATTAGTGTGCTGCCTTCTTGAATGCAACTGAGTAGTGTAGTATTTATTTGATCTGGGTTTGATGGTTTTGTTCTGTGTTCACTAGTTTGATTGCCTAGGCCTCCGGGTGCAACTGGAGAGAGTAGAAGCTTCCGGAACACAGACAGTCTCACAGCCAAAGGCTGCTGTCAAGACATGTGCCGAAATCTGTAAAAACCTTTATAGTTAATGTTAATGTGCTTTAAATAAACCAATTGGCTATTTCACACAAGTGTGATATTTGCATTGCTAAGAGTTAAATCGGATATCAAAATTAAACCCAGTAACTCAGCGTAAACCATTTCAGAGGGTAGTTAAAAGTCAACCACATTGCTGGGGACAACAGTCACATATAGGCCAGACGAGGCAAGGACATCAGTGAACCAGATGTGTTATGAAATACCAGCTTTTTTAAAATTCCATATTTCTTTAACTGAATTTAAATTCCCCAACTGCTACATTGGGACTTGAATTCATGAGCCCGATTTTAACCCATTCAAAACCAATCCACTTGTACAAAGTTAAAATTAGTCTCTCGATCATTAGCCCAGGCTTCTGGATTACTAATCCAGTAACATAACCACTATGCTACTGTACCCAAATCCATGCCCATCTTTCTGGGAACTCCATGTTTGAATCCCTCCAATCAGGTTTCTGCCCCTGCCACAGCACTGAAATGGCACTGATCAAAGTCACAAGTGACATTCTGTGTGATTGTCACAAAGGTAAAATTATCCCTTCTCGTCCTCTCTGCAGCCTTTGACACAGTTAACCACACCATCCTCCTCCAAAGTCTCTCCACAGTCATCCAGCTGAATAGAATAGCACTCGCCTGGTTCCATTCCTATTTATCTAACTGTAGACAGTGTGTCACCTGCAATGGTTTCTCCTTTCACTGCCGCACCGTTACCTCTGGATCTATCCTTGGCCACCCCCACTATTTCTCATTTACATTCTGCCTCTCAGCGAAAATATCTGAAAACACAGCATCAGTTTTCATATGTACGCTGATGACACCCAGCTCTACCTCACTACCAGCTCTTTCGACTCCTCCTCTGTCGCTAAATTATCAGACTGTGTATCCAACATCAAGTACTGGATCAGCAGAAATGTACACCAATTAAAATTGGGAAGATTAAAACTATTGTCTTCAGTCCCTGCTACAAACTCAGTTCCCTAGCCACCGACTCCATCTGTCTCCCTGGCAACTGTCCAAAGCTGAACTAGACTGTTCGCAATCTTGGGGTCATATCTGAGCCAGAGATGAACTTCCAACCACATATCCACGCCATCACTAAGAGCACCTAGTTTTGCCTCCGTAGCATTAGCTGACTCTGCCCCTGCCTCAGCTCATTTGTTACTGAAACTCTCAGCTATGTCTTTGTTACCTTTAGGCTTGACTATTCAAATGCACTCTTGGTCAGCCTCCCACATTCTACTCTCTGCAAACTTGACGTCATTGAAAACTCTCCTGCATGTGTCCTTACTCATATCAAGTCCCGTTCACCCAACACCCCTGTGCTCACTGAACTATAATCCTCCTGGTTAAATAACATCCTGATATCAAAATTCTCATCCTTGGTTTAAAATGCCTCCATGGCCTTGCCCCTCCCTAACTCTGTAACCTTCTCCAGCTACACAACTTTGAGATACTTGTGCTCCTCTAATTCTGGCCTCTTGAGCATCCCCAATTTTAATTGCTGCAGCATTGATTGGTGTGCCTTCAGCTGTCAAGGTTTGAAACACCAGAATTCCCTCCCTAAACCTCTGTATCTCTCTACCTCGCTTTCATCCTTTATGACACTCCTTAAAAACTACCTAATTGACCAAGCTTCTGATCATTTGACCAAATATTGCCTTATGTGGCTTAATTTTAAATTTTGCTTTATAATGCTCCTGTGAAGCCCGTTAGAACATTTTATTATATTAAAAGCACTATATAAATTGTTGTAAAATAAAAACAAGAAATGCAGGTCTGGCAGCATCTGTGGAGAGAGAAGCAGAGTTAATGTTTCAGGTCAGTGACCCTTCATCAGAACAGACCTGCTGAGTATTTCCAGCATTTCTTGTTTTTATTTCATATTTCCAGCAGTGTATCACCTGCAATGGTTTCTCCTCTCACTGCCGCACCGTTACCTCTGGATCTATCCTTGGCCACCCCCACTATTTCTCATTTACATTCTGCCTCTCAGCGACAATATCTGAAAACACAGCATCAGTTTTCATATGTACGCTGATGACACCCAGCTCTACCTCACTACCAGCTCTTTCGACTCCTCTGTCGCTAAATTATCAGACTGCGTATCCAACATCAAGTACTGGATCAGCAGAAATGTACTCCAATTAAAATTGGGAAGATTAAAACTATTGTCTTCGGTGCTTTTATATAAATTGCTGTTGTTGATTATGTTCTCGCAAGATAAAGCACACCACACTACATAAGAAATAGAAGCTGGAGTAGGTCATTTGTCCCTTTGAGCCTGCTCCTCCATCCAACAAGATCATGGCTGACCTCAGCTGCACCTTCCTGTACTATCCCCATATCCCATAATTCCCTTAGTAGCCAAAAATCTATTGAGCACTGTCTTGAATATACTCAACAACTGAGCATCTACAGCTCTCTGGGCTAGAGAGTTCCAAAGATTCACAACGCTTTGAGTGAAAAAATTTCTCCTCAGTCCTAAATGGCCACCCACTTCTTCTGAGACTGTGACCCCAATGCTCTAGATTCGCCAGCCAGGGGAAACATTTTCTCAGCATCTATCCTGTCAAGCCCCTTAAGAATTTTCTATAGCCAAAATTTTACGACCCCCCCCCCCCCCACCCCACCACAAAGAACGGGAAGGTGGTGGTGGGAGGGGTGACGTAAGATGGAGCGGGAGGCCCCTTCCCGACCTGCTCCTGCCGCCACATTACAAAGGGTGACAGCGGCGAAAAATGGTCCATCCGCCCCAGGCCAATTAAGTGGCCACTTAAGGGCCTCCGCCTGCCGCCACAAGGATTTTACCCATAGCTGGCCGGGCGGCCCATGCCCAAGAGAAGTCGCCTGACAAAAGCAGATGGCTCTCTGACGGTCGGGGTGAGGGTGCCATCATCATCAGGCATCCTGTGCCCAACGGAGAGCCGCCCCCACTGCCCCAATCACCCCCAACACCCAACCGACCGATCACCCCCGGCGAGGCCCCAAAAACATACCTTCGTTCCGGGGCTCCCCGACATCTCCTTTACGATGGCAGGGTTGCAGTCCCAGCAGTGGCCACCGCTCCCAGTGGTGCTTCTGGGACAGAGAGTTGCTGACCCGCTGACTGGCTGGCAGCTCCACTAGGCAGGACTTACTGCCTCAATAAGTTTGAAGTCCCACCTCAGGCCAATTCAAGGTTTGGGGACCGCAAAATGCAGATCGGATCCCCAGGCCAGGCGGAGGCAGGTGCGCCACCACCTTTTCAGTTGGTGGATGGCTCCCGTTCACCAAGGGTAAAATTCCGGCCTATGTTTCAATCAGATTACCTCTCATTCTTCTAAACTCTTCAAAAATATAGGCTTAGTTTACTCAATCTCTCCTCATAGGATAATCCCCTCAACCCAGGATCCAGTCTAGTGAACCATTGTTCATTTAATGAGCTGTAAATACTTTTCTGATCAGCAATTCTCAAACTAGTTAGCATTAAATGTAATTATGGATCAGTCACCCTCTGTCTGACTTCGAGTCTAGATTTCTCTTGATTGCTTTCCTGTCCACCTGTGACAAGCTGCCACAAAGATTTGACTGCTGACCCTCCCTCAACTCTGGTCCAGGGATTGGCCAGTGGGGCTGCCAATCAAATGGGGTACAGGCTTCCCAGACTGTTACTCCCACTGAGCTCACATGAAGTGAGTCATCAAACATAATAAATTACATTTTCTATTGGAACCTGTTCACGTACCTCCTTGTCATAAACTGATATGACATGCAAGGAGTATGGGGACTGTCATGTTAATGGACTAATAATCCAGAAACCTGTATTAACACTCCGAGGCATGGTTTGAGAATTTGAATTCATGTAATAAAATTCTGGAACTTAAAAGCTGGTATCAGTAAAAGTGACTGTGATTGTTATAAAAGCCCAACTTTCCTTTTGGGAAATAAACCTGCCACCCTTACCCAGTCTGACCTACATGTAACTCCAGGCTCATACCAACGTGGTTAATATAAGTGACCAAGCCAGCCACTCAGCTGCATCAAGGAACTATCCATGAATACCCATCAAAAATGGTCAATAAATGTCAGCCTTGAATGCTGTGCCAACATTCCAAGAATGAATGTTAAAAAAATTTTGCTAACATATTTTGACTGGGTCAATTTCACATGCCAACAATGTGTGCTTTTTGAGAATTTCATCCTTTGTTAGTCAAATTTGATTACAGTTTCTGGATTAAATAGTCAAAAATCCTAAAATGCGACAGCTGTAAAATTCAAATTATGGCAGTCAAATGTGTGACTAGACACCAAAAGAAGTTAATAAAAGCAAAATGCTGCAGATGCTGGAAATCTGAAATAAAAACAAGAAATGCTGGCAATACTCAGCAGGTCTGGCAGCATCTATGGAGAGAGAAGCAGAGTTAACATTTCACGTCAGAGACCCTTCATCAGAACTGACAAATATTAGAAATGTAATAGGTTTTAAGCAAGTGAAGCAGGGGTAGGACAAGAGATAACAAAAGAGAAAGTGCTGATAGGACAAGGTCACACAGAAGAACTGACCAGAAGGTCATGGAACAAAGGCAAACGGTACCAAAAGAAGTTACAATCTACAATGTTAGAAAAACAAATTTCATTCAGGTCCAAATTCTGAGCCTCCAACAACTAAAAAAAATTCCACCAATTTATATTACATATTTAAATTTGGTATATGTAACCTGCGTTTCATCAAGAACTTTCATGTCCATGGGAATCAGACATTATGTCAGTTATGCCTGTAGATGTTGCTGTGATGGAAGTTTCAATGTTAAAGATGCCAGGAACATTGGAACAGGAATTGTTTATTCTGCCCATCATGATTTGCCGGTCATAGATTCATTCATATCTGCTGTCATTTATAGCAGGTGCTTATTTTATGGAGAGAAGTTTACTGTAACTACATATTAATTTCTGATAAAACTATTTTAAAAAGGTTAAAATAAGTTAAAGTGTTATTTGTATCTTGCCACTTCAAAGCTTCCTGGTCCCAATTCTTGCCTCCCAGAATAGGTATATTAAAAATTACCTTATGTACTACTCCATCTCCCTTTTTAAATATATGTTACTTTGTGGGAAATGATTAATGCTGAATCTTGCCTTAAGAAACTGATCACTTTTAGTTCCACCTTCCTCTCCAGTCACTGATACCACTGTTGACTGCCCACACTGATAGTTTGCCAACATGCCAGAACTTTTGCTCATTAAACCCAAGACCCGAGGGTCCAGTTCTGCTGTGGTAACTGCCTGTATATTTTCCAAACTGGCCCAAAATCACAGCAACATTACACTCACATCCAGGAACAAGAGTGTCACTGGGACTCAGATCAAGCAGGATTGGAAACATGGGGCAGGTATCAGTCTTTGGGACGTTACATTATAAAGTTGACTGATGCTACAATCACCATCCCAGACACAGCATACAGTCTTGTTCAGTTCTTCATCTTCCAATTTATCCCCAGTACTCGAGGAGCTCTCTTTAGACATTTATGTTTCACTTAGCTAATAAGTATAGATCATGGGGATCCAGCACACCACAGAAATTGATGTTCAGTTTTACAAGCAGATGCCAACTCCATGTTCTCCTGACAGTTACCAGCCAATTTTCCAGTTCTTTGTCGTTGAATCAGTTAAAATACCAGTTCAAATTAGTGTATTATACTTGACTTTAGTAAAAGAATATGGTTTCAAGAAATCATAAAGTTCACAATATTCTAAGATCAGATGAACAATCTGAACCAAATGGGAAAGAAAAAGCACATCACAAATCTCTGACGCACCAACAAGCATTTGCACAGACCATGAACAAAAAAAGTTGTTTATTTTGCCATACGAAAGGTCAAAGTTATATCCCCAGAATCTCAACAGTTTGGTATCGGTAAAATGTAATTTTTTTTGTCCATTTTAAATCAAGCCCCTATACACTACAACTAGCTTGAAACCATTGTTCATAATGTTGCCCTTCATTAGTTTAACAGTCTGCACATTAAGTAGTTCATATGAAGAAGGTCCTGCAACCATATTCCTCAGGTGCATTCGAACTGCACACATTCTCTCTCTCCAGCATCTGCATTCATTTACGACATTTCAAGTGCATTTGGAGTCCAAAGAGATTAATGAAATAGTGTCCTTCATTCATTGACAGATGCAGTCTTCGTATAGTTCCAGTATATTCTTTCCTGCAGCTATAAATATTTCAGAGAACTAGGCACATCAAATCATTGGGCAATGAAGAGCCATCATCAAAGACACACTGCCCAAACACCAAAATCGGAAAGCAATGAAAAAACAATTCACCTGCCATCAGATTCTCCATACGGCCTTCTCTAATGTATAAAAACAAGCTCGGGAGTCGGCAAAACCAACTGAGGAATGCATCAGCTGGAAGAGATAAAAACTGTCCCTCCACAGAGGGCACAACAGTCCTACAGACTTTTTGTAGGAGAATATACTTGTGTTTAATGAAGGCATTAACAATATTCATGCTAGTGTATAGGCAGGAAGAACCCAATTGCAGGTTGACACATGCCTTACAAATTATGTTAGAAGGCTTAAGTACTGTTGGCAGAACAGATTAACTCTCTAGTCAATCTGCTTACCAAACTAATGTGAAACTAGCAACCATTTCAGAATGCTGCCATTCAGAACGCAAGTCTTCTAAAGGCATTTCTTGGGGTATCTTGGGCCAGCATTCAGTTCTCTTGCACCTGAGGTGGCCCCCAAACTACAATGTTATCCTATGAAGAATCCTTCTAGTGCCGAGCACTCCTAATGCTCAGCAGCCAGTATTTTGTAAATCTGTGAACAAAACAAAATGGCATAATTTTAGTGCATAAGTCCAACTAAAAAAAGAGCAAATGTTTTATAGTGGCACAGTTTGTTGCAGTACTGAATAGAATTACTGTGGCAATGCAGACATTGCACAAACACATAATTCAAAAATTATGCATGTGGCAGTTTATATTTATTGCCCAAGATTTTATTGGCAATAACGACAATGATACATACACTGGCATTACAGTAAAACTTGATATTTAATTTACCTGTAATATTTTTCTAGCGGAAGTAAGAGACTTTCATTTTACTTATGTCTCTAATCTTTTCTTTTCCCCTTCATCACGTTGAAGGTAACCTATTTTAGATAAACCCGCCTCCACTCAGATATGCCAAGTGTCTCCCCTTAAAGGGGAAACATATTGTTTAAGGGTTGGCCCCACTGTCAGTGCTGAAATAGGCAGTTGGAATCTGAAGCCAAGGTTTCCTGTGCACAGGCAACTTCTTTGTCTATTATGCTATCTGCTAAGCATTATGAAAATGTCCCCATCAGTAAAGATGGAAAAGGGAAAGGAAGAAGATGATTCACTGATCATTCACGTAATGTTTCCAGTCACTTGAAGCTACTGTCAACAAAACTAACCAAATAATGGGACACATCTTGAAGACATTTGACTATTTTGATTTAGATTTAGAGATACAGCACTGAAACAGGCCCTTCGGCCCACCGAGTCTGTGCCGACCATTAACCACCCATTTATACTAATCCTGCACTAATCCCATATTCCTACACCTGTCCTATATTTCCCTACCACCTACCTATACTAGGGGCAATTTACAATGGCCAATTTACCTATCATCCTGCAAGTCTTTTGGCTGTGGGAGGAAACCGGAGCACCCGGAGGAAACCCACGCAAACACAGGGAGAACTTGCAAACTCCACACAGGCAGTACCCAGAATTGAACCCGGGTCGCTGGAGCTGTGAGGCTGCGGTGCTAACCACTGCGCCACCCTATAAGACAAAACAAATTATTCTAACCCAGTACAGATCATCCATTCATCCAGTAGTGAAGCAGGTTATGAAGATAGAGATTATCGTAAATTTCAGATGTTGGGAGACCGAGAGCCATTGTCAATTAGCAAGGACTGGTGTGCATAACGGGAGATGTGACATAGTATGGAATAAGACACAGATTGCAAAGTTTTAGATGAGCTGAAGGTGAGGGTAGAAGATGGAAAACCAGCCAGGGAAATCAAGGCTGGATGTGATAAGGACACGAAGAATGGCTTCCAGAGATGGAACGATGTAAGGATAGATGTCACAGAGATGGAAGTAGACAGTCTTTGTCATGGAGAAGATGCCAGGTTGGAAGCTCTAGAACCTCTATTACTGCAGGACAAGAAGTTAGCAACCTAGTGTACTAGTCAGGACATCACTCACTATGAACTTTGGAACGCAAGAAGATTGGTCATACAGAATTGTTAGAATTTTGGGGAGTTAAAAATATATTTCATCAGCATAGAACTGTCTTTTTTAATTATTTCCTTTGAGCAATATTTGGTTCTTCTTCCCTATCTATTTTTGGAAATAACCAATATTAGTAACTTGAAGCTGTGTCTGCATGGGATGGATTTGTGCATGTTTTCAAACAAAATGCAATGGCCCAGGCCACCACCAGTCACCGTTATTATGGAGTAAATCAGTCAGCAACTTTTGGCTTCTGCACATGTGCAGTTAAAACTGAGATCAGGAAGTTGCAGTCAGACTCACCCTGCTCCTCCATAAGCTTCACTACACTGTTACTTCACTAAGAGATTTGGCATTAAAACATATGAAGGGTATGAAGTTGCAATACTTACGCATGAGATATGCCAGAGTCAGGGCTTGTCCTTTCAAGTTTAAGTGAATTTTTAATGGCATGATAAGTCTTGATTACTTCCAAACAGCCTCTCTGGCACAGAAAATGTACATTGACAAGCGTGGAGGCCCATTCCTTCATTTATAATTTGTGTTGAAGATTTTTATTAAAAAGTTAATTTTTTTTAAATTTTCTGTGTGTCTTTTATACCTCTCTCTTAATCCAATCTTTCTTTCGTTCTCTTTATTTTGCTTTCTAGAAATGATTTTACATTAAATATGCTAATTTACACTTCCTTGTTTAGACTCTGCAGGTTTCAGTAAGGATTCTTCAATCTGATTGGTTGAGGAGACACGCTATTGCTTGGCCTTCTCACACAGGTTCCAGATCCCCTGCAAAGAGCATCATGCTTAAATGGATTGCTAATTACCATAAATTGTTGCATAAAAGCCCATAAAAAGTCTGTAAGCAAAATAAATAGTGAGCACAGTTCATTCATCGACGACTGCAAAGTCTGGGACAATATGCAATGCCAAGAAAGAACTGTGAATTTTTTTTTTAACAATCAGAAGAATATTCTAAGTTATTGGGATGACACATTTTAACTAATGTATGAAAGGGATGAGCAGATTCGTCAGACTCCACCAGGACAACTCCTGTGCACGTGTGTTATCAATTACACAAAGAGAAATTATCTGTTCATGAAATTACAACATTCTCCTAGAATTTGGTGGAGTGGAGCATCTGCAGCATGTCCCATTAGTTAAACCTTTTCCTTCACCCTTCAGCTCAAAAAATGTTGCACTGCAAATTGTTGAAAATGTGAGCTCATAACGGTGTGACAAGGACAATGTAGTATCTGGAACCTTAGAGATTTAAGGATTGAGAAAAATAGAGGAATGACAGAGAAGGAAATAGAAGAGGCAGAAGAATCATATTCAACTCAAAACATCAACTCTGTATCTCTCTCCACAGATGCTGCCAGACCTGCTGAGTATTTCCAGCACTTTCTGTTTTTCTTTTGGAGAAGGAAATAGGGTGAATTAGAGTCAAATCAAATACAGAAAGAGAAATAAAGAGAAAGAAAAACTGGATTAAGGGAGAGAAAGAGACAGAAAGGTAAAGAAAAAGAAATTGAAGTATTTAACATTTAAAATGTTTAAAATCTCCAAGACAATTTACGACCTGCAGGAATGAAACTCCATAGTTCCAATTGTTCCCTTTCCAGGCTTGAGAGGGTGAGTGACTGTGCGGGTATATAAATCTCATCATTAAAAGGGTCCTTATGCTGTTAAGTACCAACCTTAAGTTGCTGAGACGAGTTTAATTGGTAATGAATGTACACTGCTGAAATTTCTTCTTCACAGGGAGGTTGACAGCAAGGTGCTGTGTTCACAAGTCCAACAGCGGAGTGACACAAATTGTCCAGCAATTTGTGGTGATTCATAATTCAATGGGGTATCACTTCCTTGCCACAAATTGATGGACTATTTACACATTAATAATGGCGCATAAAACACATCGTTATTTTGCCAGAACGTTCTGGCCAATGTGTTTTCCAGCACCAAGGTGAAGTCCATTGTTTGTGTTTGTAAAGAGCTCTCTAGGAAGGACATTTCCCAAGCACTATTATAACATTTGGCGGAGAAAGAAGTCTTGTGAATAAAAGTGATAGTACTAAATTTCCCTTTTCCTCACTTTCCACTTCCACCCAGTCTCCAGGTTCAACAGATCCTCTTCCATTTCCAGCACAATGCCACCACCTAACACATCTTCCCCTCCCGTGCCCTTTCAGTAGTCCAAACTGTTGCCTCTGCAAGATCTTCGTCCACTCTTCAATCACCCCCCAATATCTCCTCCCTTTCAAATGGCACCTTTCCATGCAAGCACAAGCCATGCAACACCTGCCCTTTTTACTTCCCCCCTTTTCATTGTTCAGGGCCCCAAACGCTCCCTCCAAGTGAAAAAGCGATTTATTTGTAATTCTTTCAACTTAATATACTGCATTCGCTGCTCACCATGTGGTCTCCTCTACACTTGGAGGCCAAATGTAGATTGAGTGATCATTTTGCTGAACACCTCTGTTCAGTCCACAAGCATGACTCTAAGCTTCCGGTCACTTGTCATTTCAATTCTCTGTCCTCTCCCACTCTGACCTCTCTGTCTCTGACTTCCTGAAGCTTGAGGAAAAGCACCTCATCTTTCGATTAAGCACTTTACACCCTTCTGGATTCAACATTGAGTTCAAAAATTTCAGATCATAACCACTGCTCCAATTTTTTCAGACAGCAGCTGCTGCTAAGAATTCTATTCTTGCCATTTACAGCTCCCCTAGATCCATCATTTGCTCCTTTACTTGTCACTTTACTATAGGAGGATGGAACAGTGAGATGTTCTACTGATGTCATTCTGTAGAAGATAAATGAATTAGCTTAAAAATAAAAGTAGAAAATGCTAGAAACACTCAGCAGGTCTTGCAGCATCTGTGGAGAGAGAAATAGAGTTAATTTTTCAGGTCAATGGCCTTTCATCAATTCTGATATCAGAATTGAAAGGTTATACCTATCAGGAAAGACTGAACAAGCTGGGGCTCTTCTCTCTAGACATGAGAAGACTGAAGGGTGACCGGCTCGGGGTCTTTAAGATAATGACAGAGTTTGATAGAGTAAACCTAGTGAAGATGTTTCCACATGTGGGTGAGATCTGAACTTGAGGTCATAAATTCAGTCACTGTTACGACCCGGTGAGGAAGGTGTCTAGGGGTCCCTCTCAGCCTTCACCTGGTCTTACCATAGCAGGGTTTAATTTTTTTTAAACCATGTTTTTAGCTCCCCCTTGGTGACTCCTTGTTCACCGCTTTCCAATTATAAGGCAAATAAACCAGCACAACAGGTTTTCTTAGGTTTAAAGAAGAAAAGTCGAAATTTATTAAACTTGAACTTAAATTCTAATATGGTTAATGCCTATGTATACACAATGCACCCACGCTAGCATGCATACGCAATACACACATGCAAATAGGGACAGAAAAGAGAAGAAAAATAATGGGGAAAAGTTTGAGGCAATATCTGAAGAGTTTTTGTTACGGTTCTTCGAGCCCACTGTAGAGTCCTTGATTGTAGGTAGATCTTGCTTTTCATTGGGGTCCTGTATTCTTCTCAAAGCTTGTTCACTGCAGCAGACTTATCCCTCTTGGGGTTCACGTGTCTTCAGTGGATTCAGAGGCTTGTGAGATAGAGATGGGAGCAGACAGGAAAGAGATCTTCTCAGTGCAGGTGCCAAACAATCTTTCGGCATTCAAACTCTCTGTGGCTAGTTCAAAAGACCCTGGCACAGCCAGTTAGTCATGTGGCCAGCTGGTTTAACCAGTCCTGGATTATATCATCTTGGCAGCCTCTGGAATGCTCCTCTTACACACAATACCTGGTGGTCAAGGTCCATTGTGGGTTGAATGTGTCATGGAAAGGTCCTTTGCCCTTCCAAGCACTGTCTGTTGATATGCAAATGCTTTTTCCAGCCATGGCTAATCTGTTTAACAAGTCATTTCCTCTCTCCAGCAACAATTTAAAATCAATGTTCATGACTAAATTAATGTGCCTCAGTCTTGGCAGGTGGGGGCCTCCACACCCATCGGAATGAAAGGCGATTTTTAAAGAGAGCATTTCATTAAAAGGGTCGAGAAAATATAAAAGTATAGGGGAAATACATGTGTCTCTCTCTCTCTCATTCAGTTACATTCATTCATAAATCCTAAAACTTATTAAAACTGCCCCCCCCCCCCCCCCACTTTTGGCATCACAGTAAACGTGGTTTTTTGGGGGAAGTTTTTCTTCAGTTTGCCCATTTCCACGGCTGCCTAGTGTCTTTGAGATGGTTAAGTTTAATTAGCCCTAAGCTGGAATTTTTTCTCTCTCTCAGGAGAGTCAAGTGGGCAAGTCTATCCTGAACTCTCAGTCCTTTGTTAGGTCATGCAAAGGCTTTTGACTTTGGGGGACGGGTGTTCTCTTTGGCTCTGACTGTGGGGGAGGATTCTTTGCTCATCTCCCCATTGTCCCAGAGGACACTCCTGCCTGCAGGTATTTGTGCAGACTCTGCTGCACTACCCTGTGGCATTTCGACTAGGTGAGGCATCACCCTCGTGGTTTCTCGGTCTCCTAGAGATCTTTCTTTGTCTCTGCAGGTTCCTGTAAATACTGTTAGCAACTCTGGTGGGGTGCTTCTAGTGTCTGCATTTACGTAGGAGGATGTGGGGTATAACATTTCACATTTTTCGGGGTTGGCTGACTGGACAGTAGGGGTTTTCATCCGGGTTTCTTCCAGGACTTCTTTTAACCTGCCCTCTTGGTCACTTTTTTCCCTTCCCTTTCTAACTTTTGTTAGTCAGCCTTGTGGCTGCCTGCCCCTTTTTGTTCTCGGCGGGGATCCCTTACAGTTCTCCAGCCCTCTGCTGGAGGGTCTTCCTAACACCGGTACAGGACTTAGGGGTGAAGGTTTCACTGTAGGTTGGGGTTTCCCCTCAGCCTGGCACACGTGGCATCTCCTGCAGTACTCCACCACATCTGTGTGGAGTTTTGGCCAGTCAAACTGCTATCTTAAGTGAGCATTGGTCTTTCGTATACCGGCATGTACAGCCACTGTAGTCTCGTGGGCCCTTCTTAATATTTCTCCCCGGTACCTCTGCAGCACCACTAACTGCTGAACTACTGTCCACTCCTTGCTCTCAGGTCTGTGAGGAGAACTCCATTTCCTCATTAGTACCTCATTCTTTAAAGAGTAGCAATCAGGGACTCCCTCTGCTTCACTTTCAGACTGGGCAGCCTGTGCTAACTCTTGCAATACTGGGGTCAGCTCGCTGAGTCTCACCGAGAGAAAACCCATTTAATTCATTCCCTGGTTCTCCTAACTTTCCAAAGAAAGTCTCAGACAGACAGACCTGTCATCTGCCTGCAGTGCCAATTCAGTCTCCTCTGGGGAAGCTGGTTTGATCATGGCCTGATCCACTACACATTCAGGGAAACTGCAGGGGTCTTTCTCCTGCCACGGCTCTCCGACCTCCTGCAGTCTTTCTTTCACTCCTGAGGGGGCTACCACCTTCATCCCCACCAGATCATTGCCTTGGAGCAGATCAACCCCGTCCACAGGCAAACTAGGGACAATCCCACAGTCACTGATCCCAAAACTAGGTCACACTCTAGGTGCACCCGGTATACAGGTACAGGCATACACTGCCCTCCAATATCATTCACCACCATTCTGGTGTTCACTGCACTCTCCGGGGGAAAGGTCAGACCTATTCCCAGTAAAAGAGATCTAGTGGCCCCTGTGTCCCTGAGAATCACTGTGGGCTTGCTTGCCCCACTCGAGGGGTATGGGGTTAGAGTCATAGAGTTATACAGCACAGGAACAGGCCCTTTGGCCCATTGTGTCCGGCCATCACGCACCTATCTATTCTAATCCCATTTTACAGCACTTGGCCCGTAGTCTTGTATGCTATGGTGCTCCAAGTGTTCATCTAGATACTTCTTCAATGTTGTGAGGGTTCCTGCCTCTACCACCCTTTCAGGCAGCGTGTTCCAGATTCGAACCATCCTCTGGGTAAAATTTTATTTCCTCAAATCCCCTCAAACCTCCTGCCCCTACCTTAAATCTATGCCCCCTGGTTATTGACACCTCCACTAAGGGAAAATGTTTCTGCCTATCTACCCTATCTATGCCCCTCATAATTTTGTATACCTCAATCAGGTCCCCCCCTCAGCCTTCTCTGCTCTAAGGAAAACAACCCTAGCCTATCCAGTCTCTCTTCATAACTGAAATGCTCCAGCCCAGGCAACATCCTGGTGAATCTCCTCTGCACACTCTCCAGTGCAATCACATCCTTCCTATGGTGTGCGACCAGAACTGTACACAGTACTTCAGCTGTGGCCTAACTAGCATTTTATACAGCTCCATCATAACCTCCCTGCTCGTATATTCTATGCCTCGGCTAATAAAGGCAGGTATCCCAAATGCCTTCCTAATCACCTTATCTACCTGTGCTGCTGCCTTCAGTGATCTATGGACAAGTACACTAAAGATCCCTTTGACCCTCTCTACTTCCTAGGGTCCTACCACCCATTGTATATTCCCTTACTTTGTTAGTCCTGCCAAAATGCATCACCTCACACTTGTCAGGTTTAAGTTCCATTTGCCACTGCTATGCTCATCTTACCAGCCCATCTATATCATCCTGTAATCTAAGGCTTTCCTCCTCACTATTTACGACACCACCAATTTTCGTGTCATCTGCAAACTTACTGATCATACCTCCTATATTCATGTCTAAATCAATAATGTGCACTACAATAGTAAGGGTCCCAGCACCGATCCCTGTGGTATGCCACTGGTCACAGGCTTCCAATCGTAAGAACAACCCTCGACCATCACCCTCTGTCTCCTGCCACTAAGCCAATTTTGGATCCAATTTGCTAAATTTCCCTGGATCCATGGGCTCTTACCTTCTTAACCAATTTCCCATGTGGGACCTTATCAAAGACCTTACTGAAGTCCATGTAGACTACATCAACTGGTTTACCCTTATCTGCACATCTGGTCATCTCCTCGAAAAAGGAAGGTCCAATCTCAGCGAGGTCAATGACAGGCAGAAGGGCTTTCCCTTCAGACACAAAACCCTGATAACCATCAGGAATCCTATTAAAGTTTCCTGCACTTGCAGCCGTAAGCTTCCTGTATCTCACTCATACTGCAGTTAAAGCCACAGCTTGTTCTGCTGTGCTTTTCATCAGGCTCACTTCTTCACTGAGCGGATGTGCCCTGATTAACCCTACAGGTTTTCC
Organism: Heterodontus francisci; assembly: GCF_036365525.1. NCBI lineage: Eukaryota > Metazoa > Chordata > Chondrichthyes > Heterodontiformes > Heterodontidae > Heterodontus > Heterodontus francisci. Next base: position 74,850,712 of record NC_090379.1, read on the forward strand.
CTTTAGTTTCCAGCAGTCAGCTTTATTGCAATGGAAGCACACAGGTCTCGGGGTCACACTCTTGCTCACAGCACCTTCCTTTTTGGCTAGAGGAAGGCCCCCTGGGTCCCCTGCTTTTCTTTTTCTCCCAGGACTGCTTGGGCTCCTATCACCTTCCCACCCTTCATCCTTTTCGGATTTGTGGATGTGAATAGGAAAGGTTCTCTCCTGGGAAACCGACTTATAAATTAAAGCAACTCACTGGCCAGGACAGCCGCTTGCCGGGCTCTCTGGACCCACTGCTCCTCTACATGGGTCTTCATGGAGAGTGGGAGAGAGTGTTTAAGTTCCTCTAACAGAATTACTTCTCTGAGATTCTCACAGCTGAGCTGTACTTTAAGAGCCCTCAGCCACTGATCAAAAGCCAGCTGCTTACTTCTTTCAAACTCAAGATAAGTTTGATTAGCTTGCTTCTTGAAGGTTCTAAACATTTGGCGATAGGCTTCAGGTACTAATTCAAATGCCCCATGGATAGCACTTTTTGTCAGTTCATAATTTAATGAACTCTCATCTGGCAACAGGGAATAAACCTCATGGGCTTTTCTAGTTAGCTTTCTTTGTAATAAAAGAGACCAGATCTTGACTGGCCATTTTAGCTGCCTTGCCAGTTTCTCAAAGGACACAGAAAATTCTTCTACATCTTCCTCATTGAATTTTGGAATTAGTTGAGCTAGTTTGAACAATTCTGTACCCAGACCTGAATTACGCTCCTCCATATTGGCCATACTTTCACTGGGGTTACTCTGTCACCCCCTAGTTAACTCAAGCCGCTTCAGCTCTCTTTCTTTGCCTTCTTTCTGGAATATTCTTTCTCTCTCTCTCTCCCTCTCTGTTCCTTCTCCTGTCTTTCATTTTCTTCACGTTCCTTCTGGAAGGCTTTCTTTCTTTCTCCCGCTCTCTTTCCTCAAATTCAAGTTTCCTCTGTTCCACTTGTATCTTTGCTAACAATACCCTGTCGGAGTCTGCTTCTTACCCTGTTTCTGCTTCTTCAGATTCAAGGGAAAAATAGTTGCCCAGTAAGCTTAGGAGTTCAGACTTCCTAGCATTGCCATGTACAGTGATCCCACACTGCTCAGCCGTTTTCCGCAACTTTCCATAGACGGTGCATTTAACTTATCCCAAGTTACTTCACCCTGGCTTGCAGATCTACTAACTTCAGTTGCAGACATGTTCGTATTCAAGCACACACAACCACAAGAAAACCTGTATTGAAATCTTGCTCTGTTTTGATTGGGAACAATTTGGCTTCCCACTTCTAATTTCTCTTGTTTGTCTGTGGGTAAAAGCCAGGACAGCAGCACCCAAATTTCTGCTACAACCCAGTGAGGAAGGTGTCTAGGGGTCCCTCTCAGCCTTCACCTGGTCTTACCGTAACAGGGTTTAATTTTTTTTAAACCATGTTTTTCGCTCCCCCTTGGTGACTCCTTGTTCACCGCTTTCCAATTATAAAACAAATAAACTAGCACAACAGGTTTTCTTAGGTTTAAAGAAGAAAAGTCGAAAATTATTAAACTTGAACTTAAATTCTAATATGGTTAATGCCTATGGATACACGATGCGCCCACGCTAGCATGCATACGCAATACACACATGCAAATAGAGACAGAAAAGAGGAGAAAAATAATGGGGAAAAGTTTGAGGCAATATCTGAAGAGTTTTTGTTACGGTTCTTCGAGCTCACTGTAGACTCCTTGATTGTAAGTAGATCTTGCTTTTCATTGGGGCCCCGTGTTCTTCTCAAAGCTTGTTTGCTGCAGGAGACTTTTCTCTCTTGGGGTTCACGTGTCTTCAGTGGATTCAGAGGCTTGTGAGATAGAGATGGGAGCTGACAGCAGAGAGATCTTCTCAGTGTAGGAGCAAACAGTCTTTCAGCATTCAAACTCTCTGTGGCTAGTTCAAAAGACCCTGGTCTTGTCATGTGGCCAACTGGTCTAACCAGTCCTGGATTGTATCACCTTGGTAGCCTCTGGAATACTCCTCTTACACACAATACCTGGTGATCAAGGTCCATTGTGGGTTGAATGTGTCATGGAATGGTCCTTTGTCCTTCCAAGCACTGTCTTTTTCCAGCCATGGCTAATCTGTTTAACAAGTCATTTCCTCTCTCCAGCAACAATTTAAAATCAATGTTCATGACTAAATTAATGTGCCTCATTCTTGGCAGGTGGAGGCCTAGCATGTCAGTCACTAACAAATTCAATAGGGAATTAAGGAAAAATGTCTTTAACCAGAAAGTGGTTAGAATGCTGAATGTGCCACCACAATGAGTAATTGAAGTGACTAGCGTAGATGCTTTTAAGGGGAAGCTAGATTAGAATGAGGGAAAAAAAGAATAGAAAGATATGTTGATGGGGTTAGAGGGTGGGAGAAGGCTTGTGTGGAGCATAAAATCAGGCACGGTCCACTTGGGCCAAATGGCCTGTTTCTGTACTGTAAATACTTTGTAGGAAATAGTAAATTAGTGCCACAGAAGCTGGGTTTGAAGATTATAGACAACTGTGTAATAACTTTTGATTTCTACACAGTGAGGATGTGGAATATTTAATGCCAGTGAAGTTAGCATTTCTTTATGGTAAAGACTGTACCCTAATTAGGAGGTGGAGGCTGAACACCTTTGAAATTCATTGCACTTTAAGTTGTAAATATATAATAATGATAGTTAAAATCATAAAGAAGGGGTAGTGTTCAGTGCAGCGGATTTTACTATGAGTAGAGTATGATAAGCAGAACACGTGTGCCGTATGTCTGCAGATCAGTATAATTTCATTACTATATATTTATAACATAAAGTTCAATGAATTTCAAAGGCATTGAGCCTCCACTTCCTCATTAGGGTACAGTCTTCTTACCATAAAGAAACGCTAACTTTCACTGGCCTTAAATGTTCTACATCCTCACTGTGCAGAAATCATGTCATTACATTTCAAACCCAGCTTCTGTGACATCAATTTACTATTTCTTACAAAGTATTTACAGTACAGAAGCAGGCGATTTGGCCCAACTGGATCATGCCTGAATTTATGTTCCACACAAACCTTCTCCCACTCTTCTTCACCTAACCCCATCAACATACCTTTCTATTCTTTCCCTCAGACAATGGATTGAGTGTTAGCTAGGAAAGAAATCATGAAAGGTGAAGGCAGAAATAGTGTACCTCTCTGCAGAAAGATCATTAATGGAGCAACAACAGGCAATCAGCTACAAAAGCTGGAAAAGAGAAGAGTACAGTGATAGGATCAGACATCTATAACCACCATAGAACAATTGTCCATCCAAGTCAGTGGTTCCCGAACCTTTTTTTGCTGAGCCCCTGCTGAAGATTCATGTCCCATTCACAAACCACTCCCCTTTTTCTAAAAAGCAGGATTTGGTAATACCCCAGAAGGTAACAGAGTTAATTCTTAGTTTCAAAAACTGGGGAAAAAATTTAGACATTCAAAATGTTTACCCTGCTTTTAGTTTGTGTGCCTCAAAAGCCAACTGCTTCGAGAATCTCCCAGTTCCATGCAGCATTCAGGAGATGCCACAGAACTATCTTTCACTTAAACTTCTGCAGCCTTCCATAGCCAGAAGCAGTGCATTATGATACAATCTCAGCGTGGGAGGTTTGAACTCCTACAGATTTCTGGAAGCAGACATTGGACCTACAGTAATTGGTTACTATGTGCCAGAAGAAGCTTTGCTTGGACCTCTCAGAGCTGCTTATGGTGCATAGTGGATGCTGATTCTCACAAACCCAAGAAAGATCTTCAGATTCTGAAAGTAGTTTTTAACAGCTACATCCCAGTGCAATGCAGAGTTTTGTTACTGGTTACATAAAAATTGACAGCAGTAATTACATATTGAATTGAAGTAGGCTTTGTGCTGTGGAAGAAGAGAGGGACTTGAGAGAATGGATTCAAAGAACATGGAAGGCAGTACTTCAGGTTAATAAGGCTATAAAAAGGTAAAAGAGGTACAGAATATAACAGTCAAGAGGTACTGATATGTCTATATTAAAACCTTAACAGGACTTTAGTTCAAGTACTGGGTGCAGTACTGAGCTCCATACTGCACGATGGATATGGATGCTTTAGCGAGGGCACAACACAGATTCACTAGGAATCTGCCTGGTATGAGGAAATACAAGTATGATGACTGGAAAAATTGGTTTGTCTTTCATTAGCAGAACACAAATTACAGGGCAATGCAAAGAAGTGTCTGAAATTATGAAAGGATGGGACAGAGTAGATTAAAATAGACTGCTTTCAGTAGTTGAGGGGTCAAGCATCAGAAGCCATAGATACAAGATTAAATGCAAGATAAACTTCTTCATACAGTGAGCTGTGAGGCAATGGAATTCAGTTCCAGGGTTAGTCTGAGGCAGAAACTATGTTAACATTCAAGATTACATTGGATAAGTGGGTGAGGCCAAACGGTTTGAAGGAATATGGAGACAAGACAGATAAATGTGTTTAGGACAATATATATGTGTGGAGGGTAAACATCAGAAAAAAATAGCCTGTTTCTGTGTTTTAGTTTCCAAGCATTCTAACAGTGCACTGTTCTAATGGACTAAAGAGGAATCTTCGCACCAACAGTGTCTAACCTGATTCCATATTATTATGCAGGCAAATCAAATCAGTATAGATCTAGATAGTCCCAGATTTCACACTGTCATGAACATTGTTTACAGTCTGCTTCAGTTTGCACATATTCACCTCCACAAGGATCTGGGATGTTGGGGTCATCAAGAAGCTGGCATGTTCCCTCATCTGTCAGTGAAGCCCCTCCCAAATGTTTATGGTACTTCTGGCCAAGGTGTGGAGGATCTGTTGACAAATTAATGGTCTTCCCACTGTTCAGAACATTATTTGCTGGCTGCAGACAACTCCTCACTAGTTAATTCCTTGCCTTCTGATGCCTGGCCACTGTCTTAAGAGACGCATCCATCTGAATGAATGAAGCAGAGCTGAATGAACACAACTCCTCTGTGGAAATAAAAAGGACATGCAGTACTCATGAATCTCCCTTGGTGTTGCACATGGGGAGTCAAGACGAAGATGAAGTGAGGAACAACTGGACCAGGACCAAAGAATGACTGATATTGGAGGCCAGAGAGGGAAGGTGGACAGAGGTTAAAAGCTGAGGGGAGAGCAGAAAGGTATTGGAAGATTAAAAACCAGTGAAGGATGAGGGAAGTAAAAGTTAGCAGAGGAGAGAAAGAGAGGGGAGAATTCTTATTTAAAGTACTCAAGCTTGGAGACATCATCTGTTATGACAGTTCTTCAGATCTTCTGTGTTTTAGCCATTATCAAATAAGCATAGCCTTCATCACATCTTTCCAGATTGTGATACGTTTTAACAATGTTTTCAATAATGAATTTTCAATTCTGCTCCAAGTAATGATTTACCTCTAGGCAACAGGGTCGCAATTCGAAAGTATAACTTTGATAAATATGCTGCTACAAACGAGTCAAATATGTATCTATAAATAAAGCATCCTTTGATTATCTGTCATAAGCATTATAATGGGCTTTTGGATTAAGTGCCAAAACAAAAAGTAAACCCAGATGGGCCCGATGTCCATTGAGTTTCCCAATAGAAATGCGCACCACAGATATTTTTTCTTCATTTTACTTTTGGACGAGATCAACCCAGAAATGGTAGCAGATTTGGTGTGCAGTAAACAATAGGTTTGGAGAGAACGGCAAACCACAAATCAGCAGAGCAGTATGTGGGCAGAGAGAAGGACCAAAGAGAAGGGGAGTAGAGCAAGGCAGATGTCTCATTAGTAAGCTATTAAGGCCAGGGAGGGGGTAGGGGGATTGGTGGAGGAAAGGGGAGAGACAGACAAAGCGGGTGTCTCAAGTGGGACTCTTGCTAGTGGAAAAAAGTGGGTTGATGGCACAGTCCCCTAATGAAAAGCTCTAAAGTGTTTAAAGTAAATTAAAACCAGAATTAAAAGCTTTAAAATTATCAATAATCAATTTACCTGAGAAGTAGGAGTTTAAAAAAAATGGCATCAGCGCTGGAAAATGAAGCTTAGAAATGTACTCTGCAGTACCACCCAATGACCAGACCTTACAACTGCATGCAGACTTAAAAATGTCACAGAGTTGGGTCTATTTACTTCAGAGCAATGTAGACTTATAGTTAGGGGTATATAAAATAATGAAAGGGCTCGATTGCAAATTTATTAATAGATTATTGCAGTTTGACAGATTGTGGAGGAACACGGATCATACATTTAAGCTACACAAAAGTAGGAATAGGCTAGATGCTAGGCGGTTGTTCTTTTCCCAGAAAGTAGTGAACATTTTGAACACATTGCTGGCTTGTGGGTTGTGTCCTGACTCTCTACATGCCTTCAAAAGGCTGGACCAGTACTTGACTGGGGAAGGGATCACATCTTATTTTAATAGGTAACCTAATAATGGTCACTGTGGTCTCCTGCACTGGGTTTGATCACCTGAGGGAAGGGGGGGGGTGGTGGTTGGGCAGGAATTTTATAGATTTTATCCCCACTCTTTGGCCCTGGGATTGTTTTTCTTTTTTTTATTCTCTCTCAGGAGATTACATGGCTGCTGGTGCTCCAGGCATTCCGAATGTGAGGCAGGCTTGATGGACCAGCTGGTATTTTCCTGTCCATCATTTATGTATGTTCGTAAGATGTCATATAATCAGACATGACCATATGCAAGTGAAGTTCAATTAAGAACTATTGTGCATAGATCATTTACAATTACATGTAAATTCACAGACTTTTATTGAATTCATGCTTTATTGACCATTTCAAAAATTGTTCAGTAGACAAGGAATTTACACAGATAGAAAAAAGATATTTTAAAATTATCAGATATCAGAAATTTTGGAGTGAGGACTCCTGCCTTTCAAACTAAACTCAAGATGTTTGCTTTCTTGGCCTCTGGCCAATTTGGTCATTTTTGGTGAGACTACAGGCTGAATTTTATAAGTTTGCCGTTGGCTTCACAAATGGCGGTCCGCCCACGACGACCACGTCACGGAGCCGCCGCAATATTCAGCTCATTTAAATGGCCGGAGCGGACTGCGCCCCTCCCCTGCCAGCCAATGACATGGAGGGAGCGGGCAGTCCATCGCAACAGCGTCAGGCGCCACTGCCATTTTTAAAGGGCTTTGAGCCCTACATTACAATTTAAAGTTTTAAAGTGATAGTGCATTAAAACTTATTTTTAAAAATTAAATAAATATTTCTAGCCCCTCTCCCACCTCCTCCCAATAACCACTCATTCCTTGCCCTCTTCCCCCCAAAATACTTGTGTACCTGACCTTTACCCCTCTCCCCCAAAGTTCACAAACTTTTAACTTCATCCCTTCCCACCATTCCCTACACCAATCAGATTAATTTCACCCCGTTCCCCAGCCCCTGCACTGAAATACTTAACTGCTCCTCCCTCCCCACCAGTGTCCCGCATCGGATCTCTGAAAGAGTATCCAAAGGCACAGGAGTGCCAGCCACCTGTACCAATATCACCCTGGAATGGACGGAAGCAACAGGTAAGACATTAATTCATTTATTTAAATAAATTTGCCTATGTAAATTCTGGTCCCATCGCCGAGCAGCAGGGGGGGGCGCCATGAGGCCTCACCACCGGCAATATCGGGTCGGGCCTTCCCGATGTCGAGGCCCGTAGCGGGCCTTTCCCGGAGGCATTTTCTGCGCCCCCACCACGACCCCCGGTGTCAGCAGGGGGGACTGTAAAATCCAGCCCTACGTCTCTGGGATATACTTTCAATTTCTGAATGCTGATTTTTTTTTTGTTGCCACTTTACAAAAGTTGTTGATTTTCTCCTGTGCTGTGCCTTACAGTGATTTTGCTACTTAATCATAGTATATGCATAACATAATTTCTGTGTAAAGAGTGATCACTGCTTTTCAATAAAATGTATATATACAACCATACCTCAGGAGTAGAGTGCTCGCTTTGTTCAAACACATGCATGTTTAAAACTGCAAAACCTTAAATGAGAATAATTCTATTTCAATCTTCTTCTGGATTCCATTTCATACATTTACCACCAACAGTGGACCATATTATTTGCATATGCAAGTGTTTCACAGAGGTGACAGATTTGAATAAGACAATTAAATTCTAATTGGATATTTAAACTTACCACTGCACTAAAGTTAAGATGTTGTCCAACAAATAATTCTGCATTTCCCTTGGGCAGTAAACAGAGTCATACGACAACTTAAGAGAGACTTAATGGGACCAATGTCAAACAACAATCTATAAACTTCAAAGCATTAATTAATATTCCACACTCAAAGATGTATAGGAATGAAGAGAACAATTATTATTTTGACAAACAATCATGCTTTTGGTCTTTTCAAACTTATTAACCGAGATTATTTACGATGTAGAAACCTTAGGATCCAATATGTAACAGTCTGCCTTCAAGACATTGGGGACCAGATAACTATCCAAAGTTCAGCAACCTTATGGCTGCTTAGCAGTCTATTCCCACACAGTTTCTTCCATGCAGGAACTGACATGGATATTGCAGATGTCCCTCAGGATGAAGTCACATCCCTATCTCACAGCCACCCTATTCAAATTATTACACATATGTCAGAGAGCACACAGATCCAGGCAATTATCATATCAACACCTGTGGCCTCTGTAGTGGCTTTCAGCAGTCAGGAGGTGAGGTATATGTCACCAGTTATTCAGCCTCTGCCCTGCTCTGATTGCCATGGTGTTGATATGGTTAACTTAGTTAGGTTTCTGGTCGATGGTAACCCCCACGATGTTGATAGTGAGGGACTCTGCAACAATGCTGCCGATGAAGGTCAGGAAGAGGTGTTTGGGCCTTTTCTTGTTGGAGGTGGTCACTACCTTGTATTTAGATGGCAAAAATGTTTCCTGCCACTTGCTAGCCAAGCCTGCATATTATCCAGGTTCTGAAACAGACTGCTCCATTAGCAGAAGTTGCAAATGGAGCCGAACATGATAGAATCATAAGCAAACAACTACACTAGTGACTTTATGATAATGGAAAGGTCCTGGGGCTGCACTGATTGGCCTCCGACCACCATGATAAACTTCCTGTGAGTCAGGTATGACTCCCGTCATTGGAAGGTTTTCCCTTTGATCGCACCCACTATTGATTTTACTTTTGCTGGACTTCTTGGTGCCATACTTAGTTGAATCCTGCCTTGATATCAAGGACTGCTATTCTCACCTCTCCTCAGGGGAAAGGGAGAGCAAGCTACTTACTCTGATCAGCAAACTTCTGTAAGTTCCATTCTTTGCCCTTCCATGCAAAGCCCACTTCAGGACCTTCAAATCATTTAAATTTCTTGGGTATGAAAGGCTTGCTCTTCTGCCTATCAGCATTCTCACTTTTTGTGTATGGACTTCAAATCATGTATCCAACTCTAGCTCCTAAAGATTGGACTTTCTTGACCTAAGGGGGAAATTCACCAATCCTCCTATTTGCTCCTTCTGGCCCTCTTCCTCCAAAACCTGCAAACAGAAATAGATGTCCAGAGGGATACCCAGGGCCCATTTCTAGGCAACAGACAGTGACAATTCCTTAAGGGAAGAAAGAACATAAAGACTTGCATTTTATATATATATAATAGAGAGATCATCTTTCATAACTTCAGGACATCGCAAAATGCTTTACAGCCACTTAAATACTTCTGAAGTGTGTTCACTGTTGTAATGTAGGGAAAAGCGTCAACTAATTTGTGCACAGTAAGCTCTTAAACATCAATGTGATAACAGATAATCTGTTTTAGTGATATTGAGGGATAAATAACTGGGGATAACTCCCTGCTCTTTTTTGAAATAGTACCTAGGGTTCTCAAAAGTCCACCTGAAAAGGCACATGGGGCCTCTGTTTAACATCTCATCCAAAAGACAGCATCTTGAACAGTGTAGCATTTCCTCAGGAAATATGCACAGATAACAGGGTTCAAAGAAGCAGTCAGTAAATTTTTTTAAGGCAAAATAGATAAATAGTGAAGAAGCAAGGAATAGGTGCAGGCAAATTCACCACCTACTCAAGTCTATACAAAAAAGTCCATGTTGGGGGAAAGATCAACATAGGGAAGGACCTCTTATGAATCATCCATTTGATATGTGATCTAGTCATAGATTTGAATATTTTTCAGCCTTAATGAGCCTAGTGTACAATATGTGTACTGGCTCTCAAGTGTCACAGGCACTCGTGGTTCAATTATAGGATGCCATGTCCACAGGGCCAATATCAGGTTCCAGTGCCTGATGTGTAGTTGCACCATGACTGCATTCTGCATGGTATAATTTGTCTTTCTCCAAAAAGTCTATATCACATTAAAATAAAGACCATTAAAATGTAAAACTATTTAGTAATTTATCAATAGCCATACTTAAATACCCATAATAACAAAGAACCTGATCCATGCGCATGGATACTTGCACCATAATGATATTTCACATCATGGCATAAGTAAATGCAGACACAGAATCAGCTCTGTGTAGTTAGCAAACTAACACAGCAACTATCTGAGCTGATGACACACCACAAGACCTGTAAAAATATCGGTCTGCAATTCAGTCAAGCCTTCAGTGATGCACTGATGCATCTGCTGTCAACATACTTTCTCAAGGTAGAAGGATGTATAATAAACCTCTTTAAATGTGTACTGCAAATTTTTCTTCCAATACAAGTAAGAAACAATCCTGAACTGTCTTGCCTACATGAGCGTTAATGTCAATTTATGGGAGTGGTTAATATCCAAGGAATAAAATAAATCTTTGCACTCATCCAGTGAAGGACACAGTCAAATATTGAAGTCTGACAAATAAAAACTTTTTTGGAGCAAATATATGACTGTTACCTTTCATTAGGTCATAGTACTTTAGGAGGCATTAGTCTGCCTAAATCTGTATCAAAACAACAAAAACTGCTGTGGTAGAAATTGGTCAATCACGATATGGAAGAGCAACAATTTGAAATTTGAAACAAGAAGCTTTTTTCAGTTCTACAAAAACTTCTTCATTTCTGTTACAATATCAATTGTATGCTATATTATAAGTTATCCAATACTTGGGGCATTCACACAAAAAGGATTCTCTCATAACGTTCAGTACATTTGGTAATGTACATTTGCAAAACCAAGGCAATTGGGTCCTGGGGGTGGGTTGGGAGGCGGGGGTAACCCTCTATCGGGCACCCTGTGCCCGACTGCCATGGCCCCCCTCACCCCCCAGGGCGCGGAAAGGCTGGCAGCTATTGCTGGGCGGCCTTTCACGTTCCCAGCACACCCGCTTGCCATGGGTAAAATACCCGTGGAGGCGGGCACGAGCCCTTCAGTAGCCGTTAAATGGCCACTTAAGGGGTTTGATTGGCCTTGGGCTGGCCGCTCCCCGCCCGTCATAAAGTCAACAGGAGGCAGGAGCGGGGGCGGTTAGGCCACCCGGAGCCTCTCGCTCAATTTTACGCTACCCCCATGCCACCAACTGACCCGCTGGGGCGGCGTAAAGTTCAGCCCGGTGTTTTTTTTTTAAAAAGAGGTCATCGGGTGGTCTTTTGGACTTGTTTAGTAAACAACCCTTACTGGAAGTCACCTATCTTCAGCTAAGTACCCAGCGGGAACATTTTCGCCTGGGAAAGATGTTTACTGAGAAATGACAGGTCAAGATTTATAGGAGTCAGGAGGCTTGACTCTTGAGATATTGTTTTGGTTTCACTTTGGACAGTTAGTTGGGGTGTGGACAGTGTTTTGAAAGGAATTTAAAAATCAACCTGCCAAAGACAAAACCCCAGCTCAGTCTTTTCCAATTCTTTGAAAAGCCTGCCAGCTTTTCCATCTCTTTGAGAAGCTCTTAGAAGCGAGTGTACGAAATAGAGAAATTGATGCTGCATTCCTCCTGAAAGGCCTGCCACAAACCAATGTTGCCGCGTTTCTCCTGGAAAGCCTGCCAAACTGATCTTCAATATTGCCTGAAAAGAACTGTTCTAGAAAGATCCCAGTGACAGTGGCCTACACGTATTTGGGACGCCAGAATAAAGGGACAACTGACATCTTTCCACATCTTTTTTTTCTTCAAGAATTAGCAAGTATTTGGCCAAAGTATTCTTTTTTTGTCTTTTGTTTTGTAACAGAGCTCTAAAGAGAAAATCCCTTCATTTTTTAGTTAACCGGTATATGTGTGTGTGTGTGTGTGTGTGTGTGTGTGTGTGTGTGGGGCTAAGGTAAAAAGGGAGCTTTCATATTTTGATCTGTGTTCATGCTTTGCTTCGTTACTGGTGAAGTCATGTTTTATAACAAACTGATAATTTTGTTGTGTACTAAAGAAACCTGGTTGGTGTATTTTATTCTGGGATAAAGAGCAGAGTATATATTTAGAACATAGAACAGTACAGCACAGTACAGGCCCTTCGGCCCACGATGTTGTGCCGAACCTTTAACCTACTCTAAGATCAAACTAGCTAGCTACCCTTCATTCTACTATCATCCATGTACCTATCCAAGAGTCGCTTAAATGCCCCTAATGTATCTGCTTCTATTACCACCGCTGGCAGCGCATTCCACACACCCACCACTCTCTGTGTAAAAAACCTACCTCTGACATCTCCCCGAAACCTTCCTCCAATCACCTTAAAATTATGCCCCCTGGTGATAGCCCTTTCCACCCTGGGAAAAAGTATCTGGCTTTGACTGCATTGGTAACCGGGTAAACATTTAAATATATGTTGTGACCTGTGGAGAAGTGGAACTAGAAATGACAGTGCACTCATCCCACCTCAGTCCTAACACTCCGCATATTCTGAAGCCTCCAGAATAGATCATTTATTACTTACCCTGATTAGAAAATGCACTGTTCACATCATGTAGATCACATCTGAGGAGATGCTGAGGGCAGTGGCCTCCCAGACCACTGTCCAGAAGGACTAGAACCAGGGGCAAACCCTTTAGTCTGAAGTCCCACCAGCACACAGATGGTTTTCTCAAAGTTTTGATGGGTTAATTAATGTGCATGTAGGAATCTGAGGTGGCCATTTCTCAATGGTGCTGCACTTAGGAGGTTGAGTATCAATTTAGCCTCTCTTCCAATCACTGAGAGGAATAAAAAGACATGCAAGCATGTATATTTATAAATAAATGAAAAGTCAGCTAAAGACAAAATTTGACAAACTAGAGAGTGACATATGTAGCACAGAAATAAATTATGATCAACTGCTGTGGTCAATAACAGCAATAAGTATTACTATGTGCATACTGCTGATTTTGCAATTTTTGTCACGCATGAGAAAAAGGACCAAGGCCTTTCTTTTCCTCCTTGGCTATGGTCTGACCCAAAATTGTTCGGGCAGGACTTTTTTAAAATTCGTTTGTGGGATGTGGGCGTCACGGGCTAGGCCAGCATTTATTGCCCAACCCTAATTGTCCTAGAACTGAGTGGCGCGCTAGGCCATTTCAGAGGACATTTTAAAAGTCAACCACATTGCTGTGGATCTGGAGTCACATGTAGGCCAGATCAGGTAAAGACAGCAGATTTCCTTCCCTACAGGACATTAGTGAACCAGATGGGTTTTTACGACAATCGACAATGGTTTCATGGTCACCATTAAATGAACTTTTTAATTCCAAATTAATTGAATTCAAATTTCACCATCTGCTGTGATCGGATTCGAACCCATGTCCCCAGAGCACTAGCCTGGACCTCTGGATTGCTAGTCCAGTGATATTACCACTATGCCACTGCCTCCCCTTGAGGACTTTCACTTGCCAGATTGGCTCAACCTGAACCCGATCAAATTTTAAACTGATGGGATGATTTTAATATTCAGGGTGGGTTCCCAGTGCTATTAGCATTTACTATTGGAAGCTCATCTTAAGGGTGGCTAGGGTGGGAAACTGTTGTTTCTATGTTTAACTGGCTGCAATGGCTTAAAGTAGTGAGTGAGTCATCATCTAACATCAGCAATCAAGGACTGAAAAAACTGTCTGCAAGAAGCGTTTCCTCAAGTACTGTAAAAGGCCCCAACACCCCCAAGATTTCAAACTCCACTATTTTACTGCATACAAAAAGAGAAAGGAAAGAGTAGTGATTTGGCACAGAGGAAAGGAAGCTAACCAATGGGATGGCTCAGGCATAGTGGAAAATAGTTGTCTTGGGAGCCAGTGTCACTTAACCCAATTCCACATGGCAACTCAGTGCCAAAATAAATTAAATGACCTCACCAGAACAGCCATAATTAAGAAGAATCAGTAACTCTTTGCAAGAGTGCAATGTAATAAGTATGTTTCCCATTTGAAGGAACCTTCCTCACACTTGTTAAATTTCATCGACAAGTTACCAGAAATATGCAGAAAGTATCATGATATCCTTCCCAACCTTTTCCTTTCCCTGCAAGTATTCTTTCACTCACAACTTAATGTGAAGTCACGCAGTGAAAGTGCCACGTTCAGTTGTATTTCCTGCACCTGTTACACAAACATTAAAGAATGCTTATTGTACCTGAGGTCAATTTTAATTTTACCCAACCAGTTAAAAATGAGAGGTTACTTAGTGACTCATAATGCGATCCTTTTCCAAAGTTGTCAATTTTAAATGGCATTTGAATGAGACACCCAACTAAAGCACACATTTTAACAGGGGCCTGGGCAGGAAAGTGATCACAGCTTTTCCACCAAGCAGAAGCAGGTCTGCAGCTGGTCTACTGACTGAAAAAGGCCTTCCAAGCTAAGTGTAAACCTTCCTTTGTAGAGCCAGTAGGAGCCAACACTACCAGTTATGACATCAGAAGGCAAAATGTTCAAAAAGCTGAAAATCACAGAGCGCACAACATAAAAATCTACATTCATCTAACACTGTTCAAGCTAAAGTACATGAACCACTGCTCCCTGAAAGAAACACATTTTCTTTCATGTTCAAGCACCTCTTTAAACATTAATATTTTATCTTAGAATTTCTGCTGTGTTTCCTTAATGGCTAACAGCATGAAATAAAATGCTTTAAGCAAAAGTAATACCAACTATATTTGCTTTCAAACATTTTGAGATCTGATCATAGTAGCTCCTTAGCTAGAATATCAAATTGGCAACTGTCTCTTCAGTTTAGAAATTGAACTTTTACAATGAAGACCAGGAATTAAAAAAAATTGAAGGCAATATAGAAACATAGAAAATAGGAGCAGGAGTAGGCCATTCGGCCCTACGGACCAACTCCGCCATGCAAAAAAGATCATGGCTGATCGTCTAATTCAGTACCCTGTTCCCGCTTTCTCCCCATATCCCTTGATCCCTTTGGCATCAAGAAATATATCTATCTCCTTCTTGAATATATTTAATGACTTGGCCTCCACTGTCTTCTGCGGTAGACAATTCCACAGGTTCACCACCCTCTGTGCGAAGAAATTTCTCCTCATCTCAGTTCTAAATGGCAGACCCCGGAGACTGTGGCCCCTAGTTCTGGACTTCCCAGCCATCGGGAACATCCTCCCTGCACCTAGCCTGTCTAGTCCTGTTAGAATTTTATAGGTTTGTATGAGATCCCCTCTTATTCTTCTAAACTCTAGTGAATATAGGCCTAGTCAACCCAATCTCTCATCATACGTCAATCCTGCCATCCCAGGAATCAGCCTAGTAAATCTTCTTTGCACTTCCTCCATGGCAAGAACATCCTTCCTCAGATAAGGAGACCAAAATTGCACACAATACTCCAGATGTGGCCCTGTATAACTGCAGTAAGACATCCTTGCTCCTGTACTCAAATCCTCTTGCAATGAAGGCTAACATACCATTCGCCTTCCTAACTGCTTGCTGCACCTGAATGCTTACTTTCAGCGACTGGTGTACAAGGACACCCAGGTCTCGTTGCACCTTCCCCTTTCCCAATCTATCACCATTCAGATAATAATCTGCCCTCTATTTTTACAACCAAAGTGGATAACCTCACATTTATCTACGCTATACTGCAACCGCCATGCATTTGCCCACTCACTCAACTTGTCCAAATCACATAGGAGCCTCTTTGCATCCTCCTCACAGCTCACATTCTTCCCCAGCTTTGTGTCATCTGCAAACTTGGAAATGTTACATTTAGTTCCCTCACCCAAGTCATTAATATAAATTGTGAATAGCTGGGGCCCAAGTACTGATGCCTGCGGTACCCCACTAGTCACTGCCTGCCACCTGAAAAAAGACCCATTTATTCCTACACTCTGTTTCCTGTCTGTCAACCAATTCTCAATCCAGGCCAGTATATTACCCCCAATCCCATGTGCTTTAATTTTGCACACTAACCTCTTATGTGGGACCTTATCAAAAAGCCTTCCGAAAATCCAAGTACACCACATCCACTGGTTCTCCCTTCTCAATTCTACTAGTTACATCCTCAAAAAACTCCTGTAGATTTGTTAAGCATGATTTCCCTTTCGTAAACCGTGTCCAATCCTGTTTATGCTTTCCAGGTGTTCTGCTATCACATCCTTTATCATAGACTCTAGCATTTTCCCCACTACTGATGTAAGGCTACCTGGTCTGTGATTCCCTGTTTTTTCTCTCCCTCCTTTTTTAAATAGTGGGGTTACATTTGCCACCCTCCAATCTGTAGGACCTGCTCCAGAGTCTATAGAATTTTGGAAGATGACCACCAATGCATCCACTATTTCCAGGGCCACCTCCTTTAGTACTCTGGGATGTAGATGATCAGGCCCAGGGGATTTGTCAGCCTTTAACCCCATTAATTTCTCTAGCACTTTTTTTTTTTACTAATTTCCTTCAGTTACTCCCTTTCATTAGACTTGGTTCCCTAACATTTCTGGGAGGTTATTTGTGTCCTCCTTTGTGAAGACAGAACCAAAGTATGCGTTTAATTGTTTAGTCATTTCTTGGTTCCCCATTATAATTTCCCCCATTTCTGACTGTGAGAGACCTACATTTGCCTTCACTAATCTTCTTCTCTTCACATATTTATAGAAGCTTTTACAGTCAGTTTTTATGTTCCCCACAAGTTTACTCTCATACTCTATTTTTCCCCACTTAATCAACCTCGTTGTCCTCCTTTTCTGAATTCTAAACTGCTCCCAATCCTCAGACTTGCTGCTTTTTCCGGTAATTTTATATACCTCCTCTTTGGATCTAATCCTATCCCTAATTTCTTTTGGAAGCTATGGTTGGGCTACCTTTCCGGTTTTATTTTTGCGTCAGACAGGAATGAATAATTGTTGTAATTCATGCACATGTTCTTTAAATATTATCCATTGCCTATCCACCGTCAACCCTTTTAGTAAAGTTCCCCAATCTACCATAAGCAACTCGCGCCCCATACCTTCATAGTTTCCTTTATTTAGATTCAGGACCCTAGTTTCGGATTCAACTATTCACTCTCCATCTTAATGAAGAATTCTATCATGTTATGGTTGCTCCTCCCCAAGGGACCCCGCACAACAAGACTGTTAATTAATCCTTTCTCATTGCATAATACCCAGTCTAGGATAGCCTGTTCTCTAGTTGGTTCCTCAATGTATTAGTCTAAAAGACCGTCATGTACATACTCCAGGAAATCCTCCTCCACAGTATTATTGCTAATTTGGTTTGACCAATCTATATGTAGATTAAATTCACCCATGATTATAGTTGTACCCTTATTGCATGCGTCTCTAATTTCCTGTTTAATGTCATCCCTTACATCTCCACTACTGTTTGGGGGCCAAAAAACAACCCCCACCAACGTTTTCTGCCCCTTGGTGCTTCTTAGCTCCACCTACACAGATTCCACATCATGATTTTCCCAGCCAATATCCTTCCTCGCTCTTGCATTGATTTCTTCCTTTACTAACAACGCTACCCTACCTCCTTTACCTATTTGCCTGTCCTTCCTAAATATTGAATACCCCTGAATGGTCAGTTCCTGTCCTTGGTCACCCTGCAGCCATGTTTCCATAATCGCAACTATATCATAACTGTTTCTATCTATTTGCACTGTTAATTTATTTACCTTATTGCGAATTCTCCACGCATTAAGACAAAATGCCTTTCAACTTGTCTTTTTAACATTGCTAGTCATCTTAGCTTTATTTTGCACTATGGCCCCATTTGTTTCTCGCCCTTGTTTTCTCTGCCTTCCACTTTTGCTTCTTACCTTTCTGTCTTTCATTTGTATCCTGTCTCCCCCTCAGATTCCCATCCCCCTGCCATTCTAGCTTAAACGCTCTCTGACAGCACGAGCAAACACCTCCCCCCACGTATTTATCTGATATATTCTGCTATTTCTGCTCTCACTGGCATGTGGCACTGGTAGTAATCCGGAGATTACTACCTTTGAGGTCCTATTTTTAAATTTATGTCCTAACTCCCTATATTCAGCTTGTAGGACCTCATCACTTTTTTTAACCTATGTTGTTGGTACCGATATGTACCATGACAACTGGCTGCTCGCCTCCCCCCTCAGAATGCCCTGCAGCCGCTCAGAGACATCCTTGACCATAGCACCAGGGAGGCAACATACCATCCTGAAGTCTCTTTTGTGGCCACAGAAATGCCTGTCTGTTCCCCTGATGATTGAATCCCCTATCACTATAACCCTGCCACTCTTCTTCCTCCCCTCCTGTGCAGTACAGCGGCACATGGTGCCATGAACTTGGCTCTTGCTGCTGTCCCCAAGCCATCTCCCGCAACAACATACAAAGCGGTATATCTGTCAGAGAGGGGGATGGCTACTGGGGACTCCTGCACTACCTGTCTTCCTCTACTCTGCCTGGTGGTCACCCATTCCCTTTCTGCCTTTGCAGCATTTGCCTGCGGCATGACCACCTTGCTAAATGTGCTCTCCACGACGATCTCAGCATCGCAGATGCTCCACAGTGAATCTACCCGCAGCTCCAGCTCCGTAATGCGGTAGCCAGTAGCTGCAGATGGATACACTTCCTGCACACAGTCGTCAGGGACACTGCAAGCGTCCCTGATTTCCCACATAGCGCAGGAGGAGCATATCACGGGTGCGAACTCTCCTGCCATGACTTACCTTTAGATTACTTAGTTACTCCCTTTAATTAAAAAATACTAATTACACTAGGGGCCTTGTTCTCCTCCAAACACTACCCACTACAATCTAAAGTCCTTACCTTTACTTTTGAAGCTACTGATAAATCCTACTAAAAATCAATACAGTTCACTAGTTAAAATAAACCTTACTCAAAAAAAAAAAGCTGCTATTTACACACACACCCTAATACTGGTGTACTAACTCAGCTATTTAGAGTTATTCCCTAACAGCAGTTACTCACTAACCAATCACCTTGCAGCTTTCCTGTGACATCACTGCTCACTTTTTTTCAAACTCAGGCGCGCCTGGACTCTTGTCCGCTGCTCTCCCGGAAGGTAAGTGCTCTAGGCCGCAATCCTCGGCCTGTATTTATCCGCCCCTCGCTCCATGTTCTTCCCGTAGGTCCGCTGCTCTCCCAGAAGGTAAATGACATATATTTCAGGAAAACAAATGACAAAAGTAAACAATGGGACTAGAGGAATCCCGGTCACTAATCACCAAGGGAAGGCAAATTTTCTTAATGTTTTTCCTTTATTCGCTCAGGGGATGTGTGCATTGCTGGCAAGGCTAGAATTCATTGCCTTTGAGAAGGTTGTGGTGAGCCGCTGTCTTGAACTGCTGCAGTCCATGTGGTGTAGGTACACCCACACAGCTGTTCGGGAGCGAGTTCCAGGATTTTGGCCCAAGGACAGTGAAGGAACAGCACTATATTTCCAAGTCATCTTGGAGGGAAACTTGCAGGTGGTGGTGATCCCATGCGCTGCTGCCCTTGTTCTTTCAGGTGTTAGAGGTTGTGGTTTTGGAAAGTGCTGTCGAAGAAACCTTGGCGAGTTGTTGCAGTGCATCTTGTATGTGGTACACACAGCTACCACTGTGTGCTGGTAGTGGAGGGAATGAACATTTAAGATGGTGGATGGGGTGCCAATCAAGTGAGCTGCTTTGTTCTGGATGATGTTGAACTTCCTGAGTGTTGTTGGAGTTCCATTCATCCTGGCAATGGGAAGCATTCCATCACACTCCTGATTTATGCCTTGTAGATGATGGGCAATCAGGAAATGAGGTCCTCACCTCAGAATTCCCAGTAGCCACAGTATTTATGTGGCAGTCTAGTTGAATTTCTGGTCAATGACAACCCCAGAATGTTGATGGTGGGGTATTCAGCAATGATCATGCCAAGGGAAAGTGGTGAGATTCTCTCTTGTTGAAGATGGTCATTGTCTGGCACCTGTGTGGCACGAAAGTTACTTGCTACTTATAACCCAATCCTGAATGTTGTCCAGGTCTTGCTGCATGTGAGCACAGATTGCCTCATTATCCAAGGAGTTGTGAATGGAACTGAACACTGTGCAATCATCAGCTAACATCACCACTTCTGACTTTCTGATCTTTGTGCCGGTATTTCCGATTGATCTGTGGACTGTCTTCCCTGGACAAGATTTTTTTCTTTCTTTACAAGATTAGACAATTAAAGCCAAGAGGAGGAAAAAATTAATATAGAAATTAACCAAAACGTGATAAGCAAACTAAAGACATTAAAAGAGAGTCAGAGAACTACGGAACCAAGACACTGGTATTTGGTAAAATAATATAAAGCATCCTGAAAAACAGAATCATGAAGCACCAGGACAACCACAGAATGATAAACCTTTAAAGATGTCATATCTTGCTCGACAAATCAACTAGAGTTCTTTGATGATATAACTGAGATTATTGATTCATAGAACTAAAAAGCAGAGAAGTTATGTTCAGCTCATATAGAACCTTGGTTATACCACACTACAGTAGTATGAACAATTCTGGTCTTCATATTCTAAAAAGCATATAGAGGCACTGGAGAAGGTGCAAAACAAGATTTACTGCAATGTTATCAGAACAGACAGGCTATGCCTATCAGGGAAGATTGAACAGGATGTTCATTGATCAGGGGTGACCTGATAGAGGTCTTTAAGATTATGAAAGAGTTTGGTAGGATAGACTGAGAGAAGATGCTTCAAATTATGGGGGATACCAGAACTGGGAGCCATAAATACAAGGTGGTCACTAATAAATCCCATAACGAATTCAAGAGTAACTTATTTAGCCAGATAGTGAGTAGAATGTGAAACTTACTATTACAAGGAGTAGTTGGGACGACTGGCATATTTAAGGGGAACCTAGATAAACGCAAGTGGGATAAAGGAATATAAGAATATGTTTATGGGGTTTGATAAAGAAGGGTGGGAGGAAGGGTTGGGAGGAGGTTGATGTGCAGCATAAACACTGGTATGGACCTGCTGGACCGAATGACCACATTCTGTGCTGTAAACCATCCTATGTGGCATGTGTCTGAAACTGCTAGAAACTAGAAACCTACAGCGTACAGCATTATTATGGTGCAGAAATTTGAGGAAATGATGGCATGAGTGACATATGCCATTACATATGCCCCAATTTGCTGGGACTTCTACAGTGTTTCACGAACAACAGTGAAAAAGCTGAAGAGTTTATCATTGATTCTCCTCCTCATCACCATTAAACCCAATGGCAAGATCATGTTTACTGAATTAAGACTTGAATTTATAAAGCCTTTCAATGACCCCAGGATGTCCAAAAGTGCTTTACAGCCAATTAAATGCTTTTTTTTGAGGTGCAATATAGAATCATAAAATGGTTACAGCACAGACGGAGGGCATTTAGCCTGTTGTGTTCATGCTGCTCTCAGCAGCAGCTGGTCCCACTCACCTGCCTTTTCCCCATCGACCTGCAATGTTTTCTATACAGATAATTATCCAATTTCCTTTTGAAAGTCACGATTGAATGTGCCTTCACCACACTCGAAGGCAGTGCATTGCAGATCGTAACCGCTCACTGGGTAAAGACCTTTTTCCTCATTTTGCCATTGGTTCATTTGCCGTTCACTTTAAATCAGTGTCATCTGATTCTCGACCATTCCGCCAACGAGAACAGTTTCTGCCATTTACTCTGTTCAGACCCCTCATGATTTTGAGCATCTCTATCAAATCCCCTCTGGTACTGTTCCTGTAAATCTTTTCTGCAAACTCTCTAATGCTTTCACATCCTTCGTAAAGTGTGATACTCAGAACTGGACACAATACTCAAGCTGAGGTTGAACCAGTGTTTTATAAAGGTTCACCATACCTTCCTTGCTTTCGTACGCTATGTCTCTGTTTATAAAGCCCAGGATCCGGGAACACTTATTAACCACTTTCTCAACCTGCTCTGCCACCTTCAAAGATCTCTGCACATAAACCCCCAGGTCCCTCTGTTTCTGCAGCCCTTTTAGAATTGTATCCTTTATTTTATATTGCCTCTCCTCGTTCTTCCTACCAAAATGCATCACTTCACACTTCTCTGCATTAAATTTCATCTGATACTTGTCCGCCCATTCCACCAGCCTGTATATGCCCACTGGAAGTCTATCACTATCTGCTGCACAGTTCACAATACTTCTAAATTTTGTGTCATCTGCAAATTTTGAAATTTTGCCCTGCACACCCAAGTCATGATTAATATAGATCAAGAGAAGCAGTGGTCCTAACATCAATCCCACTATATACTTTCCTCCAGTCTGAAAAACATCTGTTCACCACTATTCTGTTTCCTGTCATTCAGCCAACTTTGTATCCATGCTGCCACTGACCCTTTTATTTATTTACCTTTGCTGAGAAGCGTGTTATACAGCACTTTATCAAACGCCATTGTCTATGTACATCAACTGTATTACCCTCATCAACCCTCTCTATCACCTCATCAAAAACTCGATCAAGTTAGTTAAACACAATTTGTCTTCAACAAATCCTTGCTGGTTTTCCATCTGTCCAGAGGACTGGAGGACAAGAATGTGGCACCATTACTCAAGAAGGGTAGCAGGGATAAACCAGGTAATTACAGGCCGGTGAGTCTAACATCAGTGTTAGGGAAACTATCGGAAAAAATTCTGAAGAACAGGATTAATCTCCACTTGGAGAGGAAGAGATTAATCAAGGATAGTCAGCAGCAGGGCTTTATCGGGGACATCATGTCCAACAAACTTGATTGAATTTTTCGAGGAGGTGACTAGATGTGTAGATGAGGATTAAGCAGTTGATGTAGTCAACATGGACTTCAGTAAGGCTTTTAATAAGGTCCCGCATGGGAAATTGGTTAAGAAGGTAAGAGCCCTTGGGATCCAGGGAAATTTGGCAAATTGGATCCAAAATTGGCTTAGTGGCAGGAGGCAGAGGGTGATGGTCGAGGGTTGTTTTGCGATTGGAAGCCTGTGACCAGTGGTGTACCGCAGGGATCGGTGCTGGGACTCTTGCTGTTTGTAGTGTACATTAATGATTTAGACGTGAATATAGGAAGTATGATCAGTAAATTCGCAGATGACACGAAAATTGGTGGTGTCGTAAATAGTGAGGAGGAAAGCCTTAGATTACAGGACGATATAGATGGGCCGGTAAGATGGGCAGAGCAGTGGCAAATGGAACTTAATCCGGAGAAGTGTGAGGTGATGCATTTTGGGAGGACTAACAAGGCAAGGGAATATACAATGGGTGGTAGGACCCTAGGAAGTACAGAGGGTCAGAAGGACCTTGGTGTATTTGTCCATAGATCACTGAAGGCAACAGCAGAAGTAGATAAGGTAGCTAGGAAGGCATATGGAATACTTACCTTTATTAGTTGAGGCATAGAATATAACAGCAGGGAGGTTATGATGGAGCTGTATAAAATGCTAGTTAGGCCACAGCTGGAGTAATGTGTACAGTTCTGGTCACCACACTATAGGAAGGATGTGATTGCACTGGAGAGGGTTCAGAGGAGATTCACCAGGATGTTGCCTGGGCTGGAGCATTTCAGCTATGAAGAGAGACTGGATAGGCCAGGGTTGTTTTCCTTAGAGTAAAGAAGGCTGAGGGGGGGGACCTGATTGAGGCATACAAAGTTATGAGGGGCATAGATAGCATAGATAGGAAGAAACTTTTTCCCTTAACGGAGGTGTCAATAACCAGAGGGCATGGATTTAAGGTAAGGGGCAGGAGGTTTAGAGGGGATTTGAGGAAAAAAAATTTGCCTGAAGGGGTGGTAGAGGCAGGAACCCTCACAACATTTAAGAAGTATTTAGATGAGCACTTGAAACGCCATAGCATAGAAGGCTAAGGGCCAAGTGCTGGAAAATGGGATTAGAATAGATGCTTGATGATCGGCATGGACACGGTGGGCCGAAGGGCCTGTTTCTGTGTTGTATAACTCTATGACTCTAATCTATATTTGTCCAAGTGGTTGTTAATTTTGTCCTGGATTATCGCTTCTGAAAGCTTTTCCAGCACTGAGGTTAACTGGCTGGCCTGTAGTTGCTGGGCTTATCCTTACACCCTTTTTTGAACAAGGGTGTAACATTTGCAATTCGCCAATGCTCTGGCACCACCCCTGCATCCAGACAGTGCCTCTGCAATTTCCATTCTTACTTCCCTCTGTATCCTGGGTCCTGGTGACTTAACAATTCTAAGTAATGCCTTCTTTGGTCCATAATCAGTCTCACTCCTTCCTTTACTATCCTTTTAATATTCATATGCCTTTGAAAACTTTTAGATTCTCTTTTATGTTAGCTGCCAGTCTCTTTACATACTCTCTCTTTGCTTCTCTTATTTCTTTATTCACTTCCCCTCTGAACTTACTGTATTCAGCCCAGTTCTCACTTGCATTATCAACCTGACATCTGTCATATGCATGCTTTTTCTGCTTCATCTTCAATCTCTTTCGTCATCCAGGGAGCTGAAACTTCCAGGATGGGACTCAGTGGGCTGAATTTTATGAACGCGTTGCAAATTGCGGTGGCGATCTTTGAAGTTGGCGGTCCGCCCGCACGGATCGGCCGCTGCTGAGCTCCAGCAATATTTCACGTGGGGGCTCATTAAATGGATGGGGTGGAATGGCTGCCCCTCGATGACGTGGAGGGGGCGGCCGCTCTGTCCCCGGCAATGTCGTCCAGTGCCACCATGCAGGTGCTGGCGCTATTTTTAAAGTCACAACCACATGTAATGTAAGTAAAAACATTAAAGTAGAGATCAAAGCCCCTGTTCCACCAACCCCCCAATCATCAACCAATAAATTTATTTCCATCTCCCCCACCCCCCCAAAGAAAGCATTTTTGCCAGTCCCGACCTTTCAATCCAAAACTTTGTACTTTGCCCTTCAACACCTTCCCACCAGCCAACTGAATCAGTTTTCTCCACTCCCGCACACCGCCCCCCACCCCCCACCCCCCCGACACCCGACCAGAAAATTACATTTCTCCCCCTCCCCACCAGCATCTTGCCTCGGATCCCCAAACAGGGATCCGAATGTGCAGGGCTTCCGGTCACAATATCGGCGTGGGACGGGCGGCCAGTCCAAGTAAGTTCATTAGCATTAATTTAAGTACGCAAATGAAGGCTCCGCCGCCATTCGGCGGAGGGGCCGCACCAAGGCCTTGCCTCCGCCGGTTAAATGCTTCGTGTCAGGGGCTGAGGCGGGCCTAAGAATTTTCCAGGCCCCCCAGCCATGACCCCGACTTTGGAGGGCTGGTAAAATCCACCCCAGTCTGTTTTGCAGGAGGCATTCCAGAACCTTATACCTTATTGAGAGCAGGACGATGGGCAGTAGCTGCGTGGATTGTCGAGTGGTTTCCCTGGCTTAGCAATGGCCATTGCCTTAGATTGACGCCAGATGTTTGGGATGGTGCCTGTGCTATGGATGTTGGTAAACATCTTTGCTAGCCATTTCCTTCCCTGTGATCTAATGTTCTTCAGGAATTCTGGGTAAATCACTACGATTCCTGCTGCTTTGCCTGGATTGGTAGGGGACGGCGCTGTCCACTTTGTCTTGTATATAAGGCTTGAGAAGTCTGTCTGCCCTGGAACAGACTTGAGAGACTGTATCAGGGCTGCTTTTACCATCCACTTAGCTTTCCTGCTAACTGGTATCTTTGAGTTTATTAGGAGTTGTGAAGTGATGGCATCAGCGTTGACTCTGGGCCACTGGTACGATTGTTGCACGGCTGCTCCCAGGTGAAGGAATATGTGAAGTCAATGTTCTCCACGGTTTCCTGCCATTTTATGAGGCATCCTTCATCAAGGGGCTTGAGGAGTGCTGTTGCCACGTCAGGGTCCTCATTTTCCCTGTATTCTTCCAGGGGCTGTTCACTTTCAGAGGTCCAAGGATGAAGGTTTTTCTGAATCCCCGGGGAACACATTTGGTGGCTGCCAGCTTGCGAAGTCTAGTGAAACGGTTGTAGTTTTCAGGGAGGGATGAGATCCAGTTAATGGTGGTTTCTATGTATCAGCTGTAGGTATCCCGGTTGCTCTTCTGCAGATTCCAGTGTGGTTTTGGCTTTGAATTTATGGATGGTAGCTCGAGGCCAATGTGCAGGAGACTTTGGAGATGTTGGGAGTGGGGAAGATGGGCAGCACTTGGCGGGAGCGCATCAGTGGTCGGCCGTTGCTGTCATGGGTCGTGAAGCAAAGATCAGGTGAGTAGTGCTTCTTCCACCTGGCGGAATGGAACATGCCAGGCTGCTTTGCATCATACACAGGTTTTAGGTCGCACACAGAGACCCAGTATGACAGTTGTTCTCCTGCAGTGCTGTTGGGGTACCCCCACAAGTAATGTTGAGTGTTGAAGTCACCAGTGTAGATGGTTGGGTGTGTTCCAGGCTGTATTACGATCTTGGGCCAAAATTCATTTGGTGGCTTGTAGACATTTGTGATGATCAGTTTACCTAGTTTGATGGAGATGGAGTAGGGTCGTCTGATTTTAGATCTTCGGCGAGTCTTTCCTGGATGTGGGTGGCTAGGTCATATGTTATGTTATCTATGCTTGCAATGAGTTGGTACCCTGAAATGTGGGTTCAAGGATTGGAGTGGTCCACGTGGTGGGTTTCTTGCAGGGTGACTGCATCCACATTCCTGTCAGAGAGCTTTTTTGCAAGAAGCTCACATTTTGCCCAGGATAGGCCTTCAATGTTGAGCTGGTATATTCTTGTTGCTGGCCCTATTTCTTGGCTTTGTTGTTCCTGAGAGAATCCATTTTCCAGGGGTTTTTATACTGCTTGGACCAAGAGCCTGGTGACCAGGGTTCAGTCGCCTTCTACCTGAACAACTCAAAGGCCAGGAAAGAACTTCACGTCCAGTTCTGCGGCCAACCACTCACTCACGACCAATTCCAAAATGCACTTGACTGTACATTGACCTAACAGCAACACCTCCAGAACACTGGAACCAAGATCAAGATGAGTGAATCCCATAAGGGGCATCAGAGCCAACACACTACACACTGCTTCACTAGCCCTGATCTACCCAACAGCAGAGTACTGCTGCTCAACGTGGCTCAGGAGCCGCCACACAAACATGGTAGATATCTGCCGCCAAGAAATCATGAGGATTATTTCCGGAACGTTGAGATCAACACAGTTCGAGTGGCTTCCTGCGCTAGCACACATTGAACCTCCTGATGTCTGTAGGGAACACATACTCCTCAATGAACACCGCAGGCTGTCAGCTAACAAAGTAGCCCCAGGATACAGGACCTCAAAAGAAACCTCACACACTCGCCTGAAATCTCTCAACCCTTACTGGAACACACTCCACACCCTACAAACAGACCACCTCACCTCTCAATAGCACACCGCCTGGTTGACTGCTAACATCATCAACCGCAACCTGGTAACTGACTCAAGTGGTGAAGTCTATAACTGCTTCCCCAGCCAAACGAATATATCCAGGGAGCGCTGGCTTTGTTTGTCCTACCCTTTTCTGTCATGGGAATGTATCTGAACCATTGCCTCTTTAAAGGCAGCACATTGTTCAATTACAGTAACTACTGGAATGTAGAAAACAGAGTGCAGTCAATTTGCATACAATAGGGTTCGACAAACATTATCTGATATTAATCAGATAATCTGTGTTTAATAATGTTGGATAAGATTAAATATTAGTCAAGACATTGGGAAGAACTCCCTGTTCTTCTTCAGAACAGTACCATGGAATCTGTCCATCTCAGAGGGTAGATGGAGCTTTCAGTCCGAAAAATAAGCAGCACTCCTTCAGTACTGCATTGAAGTGTGGGTTGAGTGTGCGAGGCAATAACAGCTTTACTCTTTCTCCATTGTACCGCTTACTTTAATGTCACAACCTTGTTTAAAATAAAGTAGCCAGCCAATTAGTGACAAGAAAGACTGTCAGAAGCGAAATTAACAAAACGTCAGAGATGCAATGTCAATGGGTTTTAGCAGACTGGTGCCTTTTCACAACACCCGATTATAAGCAATGAGATTTAATTCCAACTAAGAACAAAATTAATTCCATTTATACTAACCACTTTTTTTTAAATATGCAAGTGGGAAACCTGCACAAACTTTTGCTCTTTCACTTTTACAGAAACATTAAATCTGTAATGCATACTGTGGCAGATTTGATTTTTTTTTTAATGACATGAATTTGCCACTAGAGGATCAGTGAGCACAACGGTTAAAGCGTTCTTTGCCAATATCGCAATTGCAGCATTATCCAAGTCAATGTTTGGATGCAACAGGATAGATGGACCAGTTAGTTTTTTATTGTCCTTTGTATACCTTCATATGTTCATATTAGAAATTTTAGCAAGGGAAATCACTGTAGAAGTAGAAAGACACGCCATACGGGAAAGCTTTTGAAACTGCTGGAGTCATAGTATGTGGACTGCAGAGGTTCAAGAAGGCATCTCTCGACCACCTTCTCAAAGGCAATTAGGGATGGGCAATAAATGCTGGCCTAGCCAGCGATGCCCACATCCCATGAATGAAGAAAAGAAAAACGTGGAGACTTTTTTCCAAAAATATACTTTATTCATAAAAATCTGTAAAAAAAAATTACAGAACAGTTCCAAGTTGACATTCCAGAAAGTGTATATGAAATCAGTTTTCTTCAATACAGAATGTGAGTTGCCTCACAACCTTTCCATTCCATTTTACATGCAATGTACATTTGCATTACACAGCAAAACCATATTTTGGTGCATACAGCCTGAGGGGTTTTACACAGGTTCCAGCCCCTCGGTTCATTACGCCTGAAGGACCTTACAAAGTGGCCTTTTCCCGTTGAGTCTTTGCAGCGGCTGCCCCAAGCTTACGTGCGTCCCTTAGCACGTAGTCCTGGACCATGGAATGTGCCACACTGCAACACTCGGTCGTAGACAACTCTTTGCACTGGAAGACCAGCAAGTTTCAGGCAGAACAAAGAGTGTCTTTCACCGAGTTGATGGTCCTCTAGCAACAGTTGATATTTATTTCGGTATAGGCCCCTGGGAACAGACTGTAGAGCACAGACTCCTGTGTTATAGAGCTGCTCGGGATGAATCCCAACAAAACCCACTGCATCTCTTTCCACACCTGCTTTGCAAAGTCACATTCCAGAAGGAGGTGGGCAACAGTCTCTTCCCCACCACAGCCACCTTAAGGGCAGCATGCGGTGGCGGTGAAATTCCGGACATGCAGGAAGGATCTGACAGGGAGGGCCCTTCTCACCATCAGCCAAGCTATGTCTTGGTGCTTGTTTGAAGGTTCTGGTGATGAGGCATTCTGCCAAATGACTTTGGAAGTCTGCTCGGGGAACCATCCGACAGGATCCACCATCTCCTTTTCCCGTAGGGCTTTAAGGACGTTCTGTGCAGACCACTGCGTGATGGATTGGTGATGAAAGGTGTTTTTCTACACAAACTTTTCCACAAAGGATAGGTGGTACGGCACGGTCCAACTGGATGGAGCATTCCCCAGCAATGTGGCCAGACCCATCCTTCGCAACACTGGGGACAGATAGAACCTCAGCCTGTAGTGATACATAGGGTTTGCGTACTGGGGTTCTATGCACAGCTTGATGCAGCCGCACACAAAGGTGGCCATCAGGATGAGGGCAGCGTTGGGTACATTTTTCCCCCTTTATCCAGAGATTTAATCATGTCCCTCCGGACAAGGTCCATTTTGGATCTCCAGATAAAGCGGAAAATGGCTCAGGTGACCAGGAGTAGGATATGGGCCAGACCTGCGTCACGTACAGCAACAACCTGAGCGCATCGCACTTGATGACCAGGTTCCTACGCGCAATGGAGAGAGAACGCTGCTCCCACGTGCTCAGTTGATGGTATGCCATGGCTGCGCGCTCCTTCCAGGTTTTGGCACATGCCCCGGCCCCTCCAAACCATATCTCCAGCACCTTCAGGTAGTCTGACCTAACAGCGAAGGGGACAAAGGATCGGTCAGCCCAGTTCCCAAAGAACATGGCCTCGCTCTTGCCGCGATTTACTGGCTCCAGAGGCCAGTTCAAACTGGTTGCAGATGCCCATCAGCCTGCGAACGGACAGCGGATCCGAGCAGAAGACGGTGACGTCATCCACGTACAGGGAGGCTTTGACCCGAGTGTCTCCGCTGCCTGGGACTGTCACCCCTCTTATGCCCGCATCCTTCCTAATGGGCTCAGCAAAAAAACAAGACAGGGGAGAGAGGACAACCCTGCCTGACTCCAGATTTGATCAGAAAAATTTCTGATACACATGCATTGATTGAAACTGCGCTACTGATGTTTATGTAGAGCAGTTGGATCCAACTGTGGATTCCCTCCCAAACCCCATTCCCTGGGGTTAGCAGTGTTACATTCAGCTTTGTCCCCCTATCAACCTGCTGATTGTCACCTATGGGACAGTCAGCCATTCGGAGGCAGTGATCAGAGAAGAACATTGGCTTGACATCGGTGGATCTGACCGTGAATGCACGGGACACAAAGAAGTCAGTCCTGAAACGGGCAGACCATCCAGTCTTGACCAGGTGTATCTACGCTGCACTCCATCTGCAGGGTTGCTGAAGACATTGTGCAGCTTGGCATCTTTTACTGTTTCCATTAGGAATCTGGACGTAGCATCCAGTTTGCTGTCGTCACTGCCGGATTGTCCAGTTGCATCCATGATGCAGTTGAAGTCACCGCCTAGAATGACTGGCCTGGATGTCGCCAGCAGCAATGGGAGCTGCTGGAGGACGTTCAGCTGCTGTATTGGACCAGGGCGTACACATTGATTAACCAAATTAAGCTCCTGATGTTAGAGATAGGCTGGGAGTCAGAGGTCGCACTGAATAGCTTTCCAACGAAGTATTGTCATATTTAAGTCAATTATGTATTTTTGTGTTTGCTTTAAAAACCTTTTTTGCATTACTATGTTCAAGTCACTATCTGAACAAGCAGAAAGGATTTGGAAAGAAAATTTCAAGTAATTTTACTGACTTACATTTTCCTTATTAAATATTTTATTGGACATTTTATGACTACTGATTGGGGTTGGTTGTTTTTATATATCTTTGTCGTTCTGGGTAAGTAGTTTTCAATCCTATTTTTGTTTGGTGCATCCCCTACCTTTTCAGTTGCCTTTTGTTGCCGTTTTATGAATTAGAAATTTGAATCAATTACATGCAAACAAGGCTCAGATATTTGCACATAGGACGAATGTGATGGATAATTAAATCCAACCCAACTGTTTTGATCATAATCAAAATAATCTTAATTAAGTACTCATGCTTAATTTGTTTTCCACAAACATAGATAGTCCATTATCCTCACTCCTTTTGTTTGAGAGTATATATTATTTAGGATAACACAACCTTAACTTGGCCATTTCTTAACACCATGATGGCAGGATAAACAGGCACAACTGTGAGCTCAACAGAGTCATGTTCCATTGGAACAGAATCACCCAAGGCAGTGCTCTTGACTGACCACAAATCCTAATCTTGCTCTCTTTTAGCATGCATTTAAAAGAGATGAGTTCTGTAACACATTAGTATAGTATTGCAGCTTCAACATACCAGTATAGAGCAGTATGACTTCGGTTTTAAGTGATTATCCACAAAGAGGATGGTAAAATGATTCAGCCATAGGGAAAAAAGAAATTAAAAAAGACATCTCAACCTGAGACAGCAAGTGCAGAAAAAATCCTGATCATATTTTGAGATATTGTTTTTAAAATCACTGCAACAAAATTCAACCATTAACAGGTCAACGCATGGTAATTTCTTCAGGGGCATGTAAGCTTTAAGAGTTTGTGTTTCATGCAAGGTTCTTTAATTTTCAGTACATCCAGTCAGCCATTTAGTAAGAGAATCATTGTACTTTGTATCAATTTGTATTTGCAACCAAAGTATGGTCTTTAGCTTAGAAATTTGTATTGCAGAAAACAACATGCAGAGTATTGGGCATGTTCTATTTATTGCTTTATATTTTGTTCAAATTCAGCTGTTTCATTTGATCATTTTCATTCCAATCTATTCCATTTGAATCAATTTCATTTCCTTCTTTCCAGATGTTTCATTCCATTCCCTTCT
The DNA here is from genome assembly GCF_036365525.1 of Heterodontus francisci. Taxonomy (NCBI): domain Eukaryota; kingdom Metazoa; phylum Chordata; class Chondrichthyes; order Heterodontiformes; family Heterodontidae; genus Heterodontus; species Heterodontus francisci. Next base: position 74,883,118 of record NC_090379.1, read on the forward strand.
TCCATTCTACTTCTTTTAAACTTCATATTTCACTTTAACATCAACATATCTTCATTTTAAAGAAAAACTCATGGGAATCTATTGATAGATGACCAGGAGTAGTTAACTTTGTAACATTAATTCTAAAGCAATTACGGGCCAATTTTTAAAACATTTCCTAGACTTCATAACACAATTAGCAGAAAGTGAAACAATTCCCTCATCAAAGATCAGGGACCAATCATAATCACACCACGCAAGCCAGAAAATAGGCCCCTGGTCGTAAATTACTGATATCCAATCTCAACAGCAGAGCTGATCAAATAGTAGTTCAAAATATCCCAACTAGCAACTGGTTGTAATGCACAAAGGACCTGCTTCTGAACCAAATGATGACCAAGGGGCTCAAATCTTTGGAAGTACAGTGGAACCAACTCCAACCTCATAGAGGAAGGTGCTGGGACATGATTTTTTCACTGGTGCACCTGGTAAATTTCTAAAAATTCAGAACTGTTAAAAAGGTCAGCAAAGCAAAGGCTTCAATTCAACTGTTGAGTCAAGGGCATGATAAGAGGGCCAACCAAACAGCCAATGGTAATCACACCTTGGAAATTGAGATAGCAGAGTGGTTTAAATTGAAAGCCCAGTGTTGCTGAGGTGGTCCACACCCAAATCAAATCTGGTACATTTCACACAATTGATGTTCAATCTGTTTACAACATGACAAATACAACATACAATTGATAACATGTTCTATAATTATACTGTTAAGCAGTAGATGATTAAAGGTAATCTCGTGACTAGACATTTCTCAATTATGTTCAATCGGTTATAAGGTTCTTATCAAAGACGTATGACAGTTATCTTCTCTCCACGACAGTTATCTTCTCTCCACAGATGAAATCAGACCATCTAAGCACATGGCAAAATATCTCAATTACCACAATAGCATCAATGCACTTCCACCCAGACATCTCTGTATATACCATCACTATAAGTTCACCTAATTCATTTTGCAGTTCCAATCAAGAAGGCAAATGGAGAAGACTAGTGTTGGGACAGAGACACGACAAACCTCATGCATCTAGGTTATACACACGATTTCATGACATGACTGTCAAGCAGTAAAAGATACACATTCCCATTGTTGAATTAATTAATGTAAGCAGCTAGACAGGACACTCTTCAAGACTCAAGTTTCTTAGATAGATTATGTTTGGGTCAATGCATCAAACAGCTACGGTCTAGGTTTCTGAAAATTAGAGAGACACCAGTCATCAACTGTTTTGCAGATGTCAGTGATATGATTCAATCTGGGCTCAACCAGACTGATGAAAAATTCAACTTAAATAGACATGGCATTGGTTTTCAAATCAACAGTTTACACAGTACTACAGAGCGGAACCATGATTTTGCTACACAATTTACTCAGTACACATTTAAGACTGCTGCTGATGCCTTATTTGTCCCATACCAAAAATTGTACAAATCCGAGATTTGACTTCTTCCTCCAGGGATACGGAAGAATACTGACACTAGAGGGATATGTCAAGTGACAATCAAAAACACATAATTCCATCACAATCAAACTAGGCACATGGTGCATATTTAATTTTTTTCAAATAATTTACATTGACATCTACTCCCAACTTTATGCTCTTTTCATGGAATGTCATTTCTTATGTAATAGTTACAGACACAACATGGGACAAGACAGAAAGCTTGTAATTTATCAACTCTCTATGATGTCTGTAAAAAAATAACAGAATAGTTTTTGTTGCTGTAACCATTGTGCAATAGATCAGTCAAGGCACATAGTATAGCAAGGGACAATGGATAGACAAACTGACAGAGAAAGATCACAAAAGATGACAAAAGCAATCTCTTCAATTGGAAATGTTGCACACTGAGATTGTCTGTAACTTTTCTTGTTAATATGACCATGACTTCTGCCCCAAAGCAGCCTCATTAAGTACCTAAATATTAATTGCCAGGTCACAATGCAAGCCTTTGATGACATGTATGCAGAGACCCTGGCCGGAAATTTACATCAGGGCGGGGGCCCTGCCCACCAGCCAAAAAGTCGGTTGTGAGCCCGCCTCTGCTGGGCCTGGAAGGCACGCAGTGATTTTACAGGCCCAGGCACTTAATTGGCCTCAAGTAGGACTTACACCCCTCTGAGGCAGGAAGTCCTGCCTCCAAAAGCTGCCAGCCAATCAGCGGGCTGGCAGCTCTCAGTCCTAGCAGCGCCACTGGGAGCGGTAGTCATTGCTAGGACTGAAATCGGCGAGAGGAGCAGCAATGGAGGAGACCCCGGAATAAAGGAAAGTGTGCGAGACCTCGCTGGGGACAATCAGCTGGTGAGGTGTGCAGGGGTGAAATGTGCTCCAGTGGGAGTGGCTTGTGCCAAGGGGTGGGGGTCCCTCCATGGGGCACAGGGTGCCCAATCAGGAGGGCCCACCCCCTCCCCAGCCCACAAGGAGACTGCCAAGTTTTACTGGGCAGCTTCCTGAGGTGCTGAGTTGCCCGCCCGCCGCTGGTAATGTACCAGCGGCAGCAGGAGGAGGCCCTTAAATGGCAGTTAATTGGCCACTTAAGGGGTTTTATTGGCCTGGGGCAGGCAGGCTGTTTATCACCTCCCCCGCTGCTTGTAAAATTGTAGAGGGGCTGGGAAGGTGATGGAAACGACACCCCCTGCCTCCCACTCAATTTTACACCGCCTCCAGCCAGCTCCTGCAGAGGGCATATAATTTCAGCCCCCATCTTGATGACTACATTATGCAATACACCATTAAGATTTACAGTAGTATGCGACTTAGATTCCTGCTTTTGGCTATTTAGTGCTAAACCAGCTTCTGGGGATCAAATAACAATACTAATACACATGGAGGGGATTGTTCTTGTTGGGTGGTCAAACAAAATGGGCGATATTGAATTAGCAACCCATTTTACATTCCACTGAAGTCAATGGAAAAAAAAATCAGGCAGAGTGTAAATCAGGCTGCCGATTAGCTATCGCCCTTTTTGCGCTACCACCCAAGATTAATTTCACCGTCACTGTTTCAAGGTCTGCTGATTCTACACGATTCTGCTAAACTATAAACAACTAATTCAGAATGAGCAAGTCATGTGCAGACTCCAAGAATTTGGCAATCATGAGAAGCATGATTTACTCTGCATTACAGATCATATACATATTGAAGGAATCCAAGACCTTACAGTTGACATACAATACTGAATTGACAGAAATTGCCCATTTCTCCACATTATGGTAAAGTTCACTATGACAGTGATGCTATATTGCAATCACAATGATGCACGCAAAATATCTCTACCGTCTAGGAAAGCAGACAACACCGTAAAAACAATTGCGGGGGCTAAATGTGATACTCAGAAAACAGCCATGGTGATCACGATGCGAGATAAGCCATCACCCATTCACTGGGATGCAGGCAGCACGCCAACATCATGCTGTCTGCTTATTTCAATAATTTTAATATCCAGCCAGCGCTAACTGTGTCATGGTTTATTGGCTGGATGCATCAGCATGGGACCAATATCATGAGTGGCTAGCACCATTTAAAACTAGCCTGAATTCCTTAAGCTAGCATGTACCCTTTAAAGAATAGGGACACTGTGGCTGGAGCAGGTGCTGGCAGTCATGCAGAAAGTGACTCTCACCTGGGAAACATTAAAGAATGGCACAACATAGGAGACAGCAGGCGGCAAGATTTTTGCTCACTGCACTGGAGACCTTGTTCGAGAAGCTGCAAAAGGGGGAGAAATGTACTGTATCCACATGGGGCCAGCAGGCCCACCAAACACACTAGGAAGGCAGTGTGAGCAGACAACCGTGGAGGTCAATGCCAGGAGTCAAGCTCTGAGGGCCAGGATTCAGTGCCGCAACAAATTCAACAACCTCATGAGCGTTTAAGGTTTGTGAACGCATCTACACATGCCATATTCCACCAACTGCACTATTAGCTTCAAACATTCCTCAGTTCACCACACCCCCATTACTTAACTGCCATCAATTTCTACAATCAAGACTCATACCTGACATTCATATGCTTCACCACAACTTCACACACTTAGGAATGCTGCAAGCCTCACACCCACATCTCACAGGCTGCACCCAATGCCAGCTATTCAACCATGGCATCTACATCACCCAAACAGATTGCAACACACTCACTGACACACTTCACTCTCTCTTGCAGAACAAGGTGGTGCACAACCAGAGGCAGAAAGAGCTAACTGATGGGGGACAGGCACCCTGCATGTCCTAACCCCCAGGGAAGAGACAGTAATGGCCATTATTGGGACAGTCATTGCTGAGGGCGTGGCCAGTAGTGAGGCTGAAACGATCCAAGGTGGCAGTATCCTCATACCTAGTCCTCCTCCTCACATACTGGTTTCCCTTTATCTATCCTACAGGTTACATCCCCAAAAAACTCCAATAAATTTGTCAAACACGATTCCCCTTCAGTAAAAACATGCTGACTTCCTCTGATCACTTTCCTGATGACTGATGTCAGCAGATTGGAAGTTAGCAAATGTAATACTGCTATTAAAGAAAAGAAAACAGGGAACGACAAGCAGTTAGCCTGACAACATAGAGTCATAGAGTTCTGTGCTGCATAACTCTATGACTCTATGATGTCAGGCTAACTGGCTTGTTGTTCCCTGTTTTCTTTCTCTCTCTTTTCTTGAATAGCAGTATTACATTTACTAACTTCCAATCTGCTGGGACTGTTCTAGAGTCTAAGGTATTTTGGAAAATCATAACCAGCGCATCCATTATCTCTGCAACTACCTCTTTTAGAACCCTAGGATGTAGGCCATCAGGTCCTGGGAATTTGTCAGATTTTAGTCCCTTATGTTTCGCCAATACTCTTTCTCTGCTGATATTAATTCCATTAAGTTGTTTACCCTTATTGGTCCCTTGGTTAACTTCTATTTCTGGTACGTAACTTGTATCTTCTACTGTGAAGACATGCACAAAACATTTGTTCACTGTCTCTGCCATTTCTTCATTCCCCATGATAATTTCTTCTGGATTTGCCTCGAAGGGACCAACATTTACTTTAGCTACTCTCTTCCTTTTTATATACTTGTAAAACTCTTAAATATGTTTTTATATTCTTGGCTAGTTTACTCCCATATTCTATTTTTTCCCTTATCAACTTTTTGGTGGCCCTTAGTTTCTAAAACATTCCAAATCCCTAGGCTTACAACTATTCTTTGCTATATTATAAGCCTTTTCTTTTAATCTACTACAATCCTTAACTTCCTTAGTAAGCCACAGATGGAACTTTCTTGCTGAATTTTTGTTTTGTTATGGAATGTATTTTTGATGAACATTTAGAATTGGTTTAGAGTTTAGAGATACAGCACTGAAACAGGCCCTTCAGCCCAACGAGTCTGTGCCGACCATCAACCACCCATTTATACTAATCCTACACTAAGCCCATATTCCTACCACATCCCCACCTGTCCCTATATTTCCCTACCACCTACCTATACTAGGGGCAATTTATAATGGCCAATTAACCTATCAACCTGCAAGTCTTTGGCATGTGGGAGGAAACCGGAGCACCCGGAGGAAACCCACGCAGACACAGGGAGAACTTGCAAACTCCACACAGGCAGTACCCAGAATTGAACCCGGGTCGCTGGAGCTGTGAGGCTGCGGTGCTAACCACTGCGCCGCCCCCACTGTTTCCCACTGTTTATTATTGCCATACCTTTTAGTCTATTTACCCAATCAATCTTAGCCAGCTCTCCCCTCATACCTGTTTAAGTTTAAGATTCTTGTTTGGGGCTGCAGTATGTTGTTTTCAAACTTAATATGGAATTCAATTGTATTGTGATCACTTTTTCCCAGTGACAGAGGGAAGGTAAGGTGTGGGACTGTTGGTTATTGGGGAATTGGGGTTGCGGTTACTGATATCACACTCGCATTAGTCCTTCTTGGACAGTCCAGCAAGAAAGGGGCTGTCTAGGTTGCCTCCTTTATTCATCTCCCTCCTAATCGTCAACTCCTGCTCCTCAGCTCGGTGTTTTGCCCCAGCTATTCACAATCTATATAATGATTTGGATGTGGGGGCCAAATGTAATATTTCCAAGCTTGCTGATGACTAGGGGCTGGATTTTAAGAGCGCACCGCCGATTTTGGCAGCCGGCTCAAAAAATGGCGGCCCACCCGTGCAGACCACACGCCAAACAGCCACCATGATCTTAAACGCAGCAGATCACTTAAATAGTCGTGATGGCCCACCCCCCGAATCATGTGGAGGGGGCAACCTGTCCATCCCGCCAAGGGCGACAGCTGCTTGTGCACAGGCACTGATGCCATTTTTAAAGGGCAGCCAGCCTGCCGCTTAATTTCAAGTTTAAAGACAGACCCCCCCCCCACCCCCCCCCAGAATTAAACACATTTTTAATGCCCCTTTTCCACCCCTCAATAACAATTACATTAATTATTTTCCCTTCTCCCCCAAAACACTTATCTTTTACATCTGACCTTCCCCTCCCAAACAACACAAGTTTGAAGTTCATCCCTTCCCACCATTCCCTATTCCCATTACGTTTATTTGACACGTCCCCCAAAATCCGTACTGAAAATCTTACCTCTCTCCCCTTCACCAGCGTAGCGCCGCCTTTCCCCGCATGGGGATTTGAAGGCGCTGGCCACCATGCCGAGGATCACAGCAGGCTCTCAAGATTGCAGATAAGTCAATGTTAATACATTCATTTTATTCATTTGAATATTTTAATTGAGGTCCCATCGCCCAGAGGCAGGAGAGCTACCACGGAGCCTCAGCACCACCTGGAGGATCCGGCCGGGCCCTCCCAGCGTTGAGGTCCATGGTGGGCCTCATCCGGGCCCATCTTCAGGCACGCCCCCCCCCACCACGGACCCCAACGCTGGGGGGACAAGACCCAGCCCCAGGTGGGAATGTGAGTTGTGAGAGAATGCAAAGAGACTTCTAGGGGATTTAGACAGGCTAAATGAGTGGGCAAGAACATGGCAGATGGAATATAATGTGGAAAAATGTGAAGTTATCCACTTTGGTCAGAAAAACAGAAATGCAAAGTATTTCTTAAATGGTGAGAGATTGGGAAGTGTTGATATCCAAAGGGGCCCGAGTGTCCTTGTTCATAAGTCACTGAAAGCTAACATGCAAGTGTAGCAAGCAATTGGGAAGGCAAATGGTAAGTTGGCTTTTATTGCAGGAGGATTTCAGCACATGAGTAAAGAAGTCTTGCTGCAATTGTATAGAGCCTTGGTGGGACCTCACCTGGAGTATTGTGTACGGTTTTGGTCTCCTCATCTAAGGAAGGATATACGTGCCATAGAGAGAGTGCAACAAAGGTTCATCAGACTGATCCCCGGGATGGTAGGATTATCCTATGAGAGATTGAGGAGAATGGGCCTATATTCTCCAGAGTTTTGAAGAATAAGAAGTGACCTCATTGAAGCATACAAAATTCTTACAGGGCTTAACAGGGTTCAGCATGAAGGATGTTTCCCCTCACTTGGGGCTGGGGGCGGGGGGGGGGGTGAGGGTGGTCTAGAACCAGGGGACACAATCTCAGAACAAGAGGTAGGCCATTTAGGACTGAGATGAGGAGGAATTTCTTCACTCAGAGTGTGGTGAATCTTTGGAATTCTCTACCACAGGGGGGGGTGGGCGGAGCCTCAGTCATTGAGTATATTCCAGACAGAGATTGATAGATTTCTAGATGTTTAGATATCAAGGGATATGGGGATAGTGCGGGAAAATGGCACTGAGGTAGATGATCAGGCGTGATCTAGTTGAATGGCGAAACAGGCTCGAGGGGCCAAATGGCCTACTCCTGTCCTATTTCCTTTGTTAGTTGTTGCCATATAGCTGGTAGCAAGGGCAGTTCCCTCATGATGGCTAAGTTGTGCAGCATGCAGAAGACCACCACAAATTTTGACACTCAATCTGCTAAGCTCCTCCAGGTACCAACACTATTTTGGAGCTCTAAGGATACTCATCTCACCCAAAAAATGGGCACTAATGAGCCCAATTTCTCCCCCTCGATTCGAACCTTTTTATTCAGGTTGCTTTCAAAATTGATAACCTGCTGAAATTCCACAAGAGTCCAGATCAACATGCTCTATAACTAATGTCAGGCAAATCATAACACCGGTGCCTGTAACAACAGCTTAGCAACTTAATTTATGATTTTTGTCCATTTAACAGCAGAAAACTTTGAGTCACCTGGCACTATTAATTGCCAGAGCTCAGTTCCAATATACTTGTCGAGGCTGAATTTTCTCAGGCAATGCTCCACTGACAAATCTAGGTCATTTATTACAGTCCTGTAAACCCTTCACCAGAAGGAAGGCCAGGCGCAATTAGCATTAGCTCTTCCTCCTCTGGCTTTGTACCCATCTTAAATACTGGAATGTTTGAGTTCCTTTCAACATAACAAAATTTACTCAGATGTCTGTGGTAAACACTAATATCCATACTTGGTCTTTGTATCGTCCAAATCCAAGCTAGGAAAATTATATAACTTTTCCAGCAGGAAAGGTATATTTCATTATGTATATCCTCACACTTTGGCCCTGCATACAACTGTTGCTACATTCAGCAGGCTCTTCCAACACCTCCCCTATCCCCACCATCATGGAAAAAATAAGACTGGTAAAAAAAAAAGTGAAATGCTATAATTTTGGTTAATAGTTAACAAATTGTCAACTTTCATATTTAAAAAAAACTAATAAATCCTTGCAATTAAAGAACAAAATGTTGCAGCCACACCTAACACAGCCAGATCCACCATCCAACAACTGGTGTGAGAGGGCTCACTGTGGCTACACACCCTCAGGAGGGAAAAGCAACTTATTCAACATGTTTCCAAGAAAATATCTAATGCATGGTTTTTTTGCACTCAAAATACTGAATTATACAGAAATTTGAATTAGGCAATGCACATAGCACAGTGAACTTAGTGCTAACAAAAAGTTGAATTAATAGATAATTTGAATTGAGCAATTTTGGATTAAGAGGAATAGATTACACTGTTCCTTTAAATCCTTTACACCTCTGTGAAGCATTGTGGGACATTCCTCAATGTTAAAGAAAGGTGCAACCTCCTGCTGTTATGATCACTGCTGCAGTACAGAAATGCATTTTTTATTCAGAAACAAAAACTATTCCCATTAACAAATGTTACAAGGACTAGGGGACACAGATTGAAAATTTTGGGCAAAAGATGCTAGGGGAATATGAGGAAGCACCTTTTTATGCAGCAGGTGGTAATGACCTGGACCTCACTGACCACAAGGGTCAGAGACTATCAACAGCTTCAGGAGGAAGTTGGATGGCCACCTGAGAGAAATAGACTTACAGGGCTACGGGGATCGAGCTGGCGAGTGAGACTGACCACACAGCTCCATGGAGATCCGGCACGGACTCGATGGGTCGAATGGCCTCCTTCTGAGCCGTAAATGTCTCAATGACTCTATGAACACTAAAGTGGCATAATCAGAATGCAGGACCTTGTTCGAATTTACAAAGTATGACTTTACAAAGAAAGTAAAAACAAAGAATTATTTCTGCTATGACTGGTTTCTTTGGCAAAACAGCAAGATGAAAATACAGTTATAAAAAATTGTAAATTGATAGTACACTGCTGTGAAGTTTAATTAATTCATGTTATGTCCATGCTGATTTTTTTTTAAACCACAAAACCAGAAGAATCACAAAAAACAAAGGCATCACCCAAATTAATTCTAACCTAGTACTGATCAGTACAAAAGTGTGTAATTTTGAGGATGTATGGGCAAGGTATATGCAATGAATGACATTCCACTAGTGAAACTGCCAGCAACTATGACAATACATGTACAGCAGTCTATGCCAGCTAAAAAGGACACATATCATGAATAGTCTTTTAAATCATAAATATCTTCCAAGGAAGCTAAATAATATATTCAAGTACTGAATATGGGCAAATAAGAACAGCTGTAGGCTATTCAGGCCCTCAAGCTTATTTTGCTATTCGGTTAGGTCATGGCTGATCTGTACCTCAACTCCATTTACTGATCTTTGCTCCATATCTCTTGATAGCCATACCTAACAAAAATCTATCAATCTCAGCCTTGAAATTTCAGTTGACCCAGCAAACACAGCCTTTTTGGAAAGCGGGTTCCAGATCTTCACTTTGTGAGAAAAAAATGCATCCTGAGTTCACTCCGAAACGGCCTAGTTCTAATTTTAAAATTATGCCCCTGTTGGCCAGGGGCTGCAAGAAGTACAAAGTCTGTTACAAACTCTTGCACAGTTCATGAACTATAGCAACCTGAGCTCCGACACTGGCTTCTGCTGGTAAAAACCAGTTTGAGCCAATTAATTTATGTGACAAGACAAAGGAGAGATCACAGGAGAAGAGCCTTATTTGGACACGGTCTGATACCGGGGTCTTTGGGCCTGGGCCAATAAGGAGAAGATACGAATGAGGTGAGCAAGCCTAAACCAACCGGAAAGAAACAGCACAGTTTTGAAGAGATAAGAAAGAGAATAAGTATAGAGATTCTCAGGCATAGAGCCAGCGAGAAATTCCAGAGACCAACCATCGCGGAAGTGGAAGACCCTGCGTGAGCAACACGGCGACGATGTAAAAGAGAGAGAGGACGGAACGCCTGGCCAGCGTCAGCTCTCCCCTTTTTCGGGTATTATCCTTTGTTTTCTGTGACTAGGTCAGGGAAAGGTCAGAGGAACCAAGTGGGTGTGCTTATCGATTCTAGTTAGCTTTGTTATTAACTGTATAACCCAGTTTGAGTTGCATGCTTTTGTCTAACCAAGTGTATAAGCCTTATTCTTACATTGTACAACAACGTGAATAAAGTAAATTGATAGTTAAAGAAAGGACCGAGTTTCCTCCTCTTTGTACTAAGCCATTACTGTAGCTGGTGGATTAGGTGGAGGGTCGCTCTCCTGTAACCCCGATATCCCAAACACCCAGCCTGAGCCTGAATTAAGAGGACTTAGTCCCACGTGACGGCCAGGATCAAGTGGGTGAAGGGAATAAAGGGGCCAAGGGGGAGTTGACTCCGCGCCACGGTTTACAGCCCCTTACTCTGGATTCCTCCACTAGTAGAAATTGTTTTTCCGTATCTACCCTATTTGATCCCTTAATCATTTTCACTGCCTCAGTTAGATCACCCCTCCACCTTCCAAACAAAAGTGAATGCAAGCCAAGTGTATCAACTTGTTCTCCTAACGTAACCTCTTAAGCTCGAATATTGCTCTGGTGAATGTGCAGTGTATCTTCCAATGTCAATACATAATTCCTGATGGTCGGTGTTCAAAACTGTCCTTCAGATGGAGTCTAACATTTTATTTAACCAGTTTATTTTATAAAGATGAAAGCAGAATTATTTGCATTTTATTTTTATATGCATTTAAAGTGTTAAAATTAACAGCGAAATGCTTCAACACATTTTAATGTTCCAAAATTGAACAAATTTACAATAATCTTCTAAATTAAAGCTGAGATATTATGAGTTTCCTTTTTATGCATTAAATAAGCTCTTTGTCAGCCACTGCCATTCCTTTATTCAAACGGTGGTTTACCTTCTTTAGGGATCAAATGTAAACTATGGTATTCAGATTACAGACAAAGTCTGAACACCATTTTAAATCAAATATTACGCCTTATATCTTTAATGAAGCATTGTATTATGAATAAGGACAGAAGGAAGTTCACGTCATCTTTGTAAACTAAGGGGGGAATTTTATGCTTTCTCCATGACAGGTTTGGAGAAGGTAGGGTTCCCGCCACCATCCCACCTCAGCCAAAATTTAATGCGGGGCAGGAAGGCCTGTGAACGACCTTCCCACCCCACTGCCAATTGAGGCCCTTAACTGGGCCAATTAAGGGCCTCATCCTGCTGCCACCACAATTAGCCATGCGGTGGGCAGCCCATTCGCCGCACGGGAGGTACAGCACAGAAACCCATGCTGGCTGCTTCTTGGCTCGGGTGGTAGTACGAGCGCACAGGACAACAATCTTGCTTGTACTAAACTTGATGGCTGCCTGCAGTGAGTGCCTCATGGTAGTGGTCAAATGACTGCAGCAAGCCAGGAGGAACATTAGTTTAAAAAAATGTGCATGTATTATCATTTACACTGTGAGTTGCCCAAGTTACCCTCAATGCACACAACTGTTCTCATGCATTAGCAGTTGGTTTTTCTCTGCACATGCATTGTACATAAAGTGCTGGATTTTAAGAGCCCCCAGCGGCGAACTGAAAAAATGGCTGCTCACACGCCAAAGGGCCTCCGCAATCTCGAGCACGGCAGCTCACTGAAATAGTCAGGGCAGTCGCCTCCGCCTCTCCCAATCTGAGTGGGGGGGGGGTGGGTGGTGGAGGGCTGTTCGTCCCCGGCAATGGCGTCAGCTGCCTGTGCGCTGGCACTGGTGCCATTTGTAAGGGCAGCCAGCCCTGCCGCCTAATTTAAATTTTTAAAACACATAACCCCCAAAAATTAAATGAATAAATTTCTTATGCCTCTTTCCCACCCCACAATAACAATTACATTAACTATTTGCCCTCCCCCCGCCCCACAAAACATTCACCTTTTACATCTGACCGTCCCCCCACCCAAACTGCACAAAGTTTGAAGTTCAACCCTTCCCACCATCCCCTACACACATTACGTGGATTTGACCCCATCCACCAGCACCCCCCCACCTGCAATGAAAATCTTACCTCCTCCCCCCTCCCCAGCATTGTCACGCTGCCTTTCCCCAGACGCTAGTTTAATGGCGCAGGAGTGCCGGCACCGTGCCGAAGATCACGGCAAGCCCTCAAAATTGCAGGTAATTCTATATTAATTCATTCATTTTATTCATTTTAATTGAGGTCCTGTCGCCCATTGTCGGCTGGGGGGGGGGGGTGGTGGGGGCGCCACAGAATCTATTCACCGCTGGGAGGATCTGGCCAGGTCCATGGTGGGCATCATCCGGACCCATCTTCGGCCCACCCCTCCCACAGATCATGGAGGGCTTGGTAAAATCCAGCCCATAGTCTTTAATTCGTGCTCATCTCTTAATTGTACGCATACATTTTGTTGTTGGCCGTTCATCTGGGTGATTTTCCTTCTCCAGGGAGTGTTGTTCTCATGTCATTTGTTGTTGTCGCGGTAACTATTGTTCTATTTCCATTGTTGGGGTGCTGTGGACCTCTGGGACTGATGGTTGATCTGTGGTCTGTGCAGATGGGGAGATCACATCTTCCTGATCGGCTGCCTGCTTGTTGTGCTTCCTTTTAGCCAAACACTTGTGTGCAAAATGATTCGGCTTCTTGCAGTGAGAACACTGCTTTCCCCACGCTGGTCACACCTTCCTTTCCTTTGCGTGATGTCCTCCGCAGTATTTGCATCTGCCCTTTGTCCGTGATCTTTCTGCCGGTAATGTCTATCAGCATAATGCAAGGCCTGGTCTGTTCTGCCATGAATATGCTCTAGCTGCTGATTTACAACCTCAGCACTTCTGCATATGCCGATTGCTTTCCTGAGAGTAAGTTTCACCTCTCCCAGTAGATGTGCTCTCACTGCGGGATCTCTTATGCCCAATACAATCCTGTCTTTAATTAGATCATCTTTTAGTTGCACAAATTCACAGGATTCTGCGGGCTGTGTTAATGCAGTCACATAGTGATCAATAGGCTCTTTTTCACCTTGGGCCCTAATACTGAACACATACCATTCATAACTAACGTTCACCTGGATTTCAAAGTGTGCCTTCAAGGCTTTCAAAATTTCTGTCTGTTTTTCTGTCCTTTGGAGATATTTAGGGTGGAATGCATTTTGTCTCTCCCCAACAGTGATAAACGTGTAGCTATTCATAGCTGTTCTGGTTTGTTAATTAGATCTGTTGCAATTTTGTAATTTTGCCATTGCGAGAGGAAAAACTGCCAGTTCTGCTTCACATCACTTTTCATTTCGACTAGCACTGGGAGGTGAAAATCTGCAGCTATTGGCTGGAATTCTACCCGTCTCAGTAGGTCTGCGGTCCCGGAAATGGAAGTGGGTGAAGTTGCTCCAGTTTCGCACTCAACTGACGCCACGATCGAGCTTTAAATGACCAATTAGTGTCTTGCCGGCGGATTTTTAAATAGAAAAGGGCTGTCAGCACCTTTAGTGGCTCTGAGAAGGCCGCTTGCTTCTCAGAGGATGGTGGGAGGAGTAATAGTGCAATAGCAGACAGATACCAGGCTGCGGGGAACAGGAGCTGTCCTGTAACTTAAAGGGGCGACCCACCATCATTTTCCATAAAGCCACCTGAGAGGTTGAAGGACCAGAACCCACTTACAACAATGGCAGAGAGAGCCAACCGCATGGCCCCAAGGTTCACCGATGACTCCCTACATGTCCTCCTCCAAGTGGCTGAGGCAAGGTGAAAGATCCACTTCTCACCAGACAGAAGGAGGAGGCCTTCCCAGATCACCAAGAAGGTCTGGATGGAGGTTGCTGAGGAGGTCAGCAGCCGGGGTGTAGTCAGGAGGACATGGATACAATGCCGCAAGTGGGTCAACAACCTTCTCCACTTTGCCAGGGTAAGGGGAATGTCTCAGTCCTCATTGTGTTGTACTCATATGGATGGGTAACCAGGTGTTGATGCTGCAAATCTTAAGCCATCCATCTGGAGTGAATGGCTGCAGCCCTATTATGGGCCGTATGCTGGACACATCTGAGCCGCACAACGGACCAGAAGTGTGCCAACTGTACACTTGAATGGCAATGGTCCCAGAAGCAGCATGCAGCACAAGGGAAGGGCGGGTACTACTTCAAGCCAAGTAACTTAAATGATTGTCATGTGCCTGCACAGGAGAAGAGGGCCCAGAATGCCCGTGAGAGGGCACGGACTGGTAGCAGTGTGCCAAATTTAGCATTTCTCACCAGTGTGGAGGAGGAGGCATTGCTGCTTCCAGGGGAAGCGACCTCTGCTGCCAGCATCTCACAGAGATGTGACAGTCTCCCATGACAGGCGCAGTCTTCTTCAGCACTGGCACTTTGACATTTGTAGAAAGCTCAAACGCGGGCGGTAGACCCTGCCTGCTGGGTAGGCTCATCTCCTGACAGGTGGTTGCACCCAGGCCACTCTGTCACCTTCTCCCCCTCCCCCATTACAAGGCTGCACTGTGCCAGCAGGTTGCTGGTTCCCCTGACCAGTTGTCCTCCTGTCCCTCCTTGGGGCAGAGTCCTCCTCATTAGATGAGCCACCTCCAGAGTGCACAATTCCCATTGATGCTGTGTTCCAGAGATGCAATTAGTTCAGGTATTACCAGCCTGCTGTAAGGACAGGCACACACAACCCCCTCTCCTTCACCCAATAAATCAATACTGCTGTGGCCCGACCAGGAGTGACTAACACTCAGATGACCCTTGCTGAACCAGCAGAAACAACCCCAGACTTAAAAGTCACATAAAGAAATATCAATGAACAATGAACCAAAAGAAACCCTCCAACTCCTTCATAGAGACACTCTTCTAAAGCTGCCAGGTTCCTGACACCTCCCTCGAAACGTTCTCCTGCCGTAAATTTTGACAGCAAGCATTAAATGGCTGTCAAGTGCTTTATTAACGACCTCAATTGGCCTTTAATTGACTAAGTGGATGGCGAGCGGTGCCTCAATCTTGCCCGCCGTCTGACCAGCGTAAAATGGCATTTGGGCGTCATGATGTCGGGGACCTGACCCAATCGTTTGCCATTTTACGTCTTGGCTGCCTTGGAGGACTCCCATTTTTATACGGTAAAATTCCGACCATTATGTCTTACTCAGTGCTTTCAGCTGTAGCCTGCTTCTTTGTTCCTTTTCTGTGGCTTCCTGTGGCTTTTTAGCAGCTTTCAGCAGCTCTGAACATCCCTCTGTTCCTCTTTTAGAAGCTGTGCTTCTATGCAGCTCGTCAACACTCAATCTCAGCTCCACTCTGACACCATGTTACGAGCTAACAGGACAATAGTCTTGCTTGTACTGTCTCTTTAATAAACTGAACTTGTGATGGCTGCCTGCAGTGAGTGCTTCATGATAAAGGTCACATGACTAAGGCAAGCCAGGAGGCACACTAGTACAGTATTGCATTTCTAACCCAAACTGCGGGTGGGGAAGGGGGATCCCTCACTAAAAGGCACTTAGTGCCTGAACAAGGGACCAAGCAATCAGGAAGGGAAGCAGACAGTGAGAGCCATCCTCCTGACCCCCGATCCGTACCCAGCAAGACCCCTCCTGCCCTGACCTACTTGTGGCCTGGATTCAGCAACACTGTAGGTGGTGGCATAGTGGTATTATCACTGAACTAGTAACCCAGAGACCCAGGGTATTTCTCTGGGGACATGGGTTCGAATCCCACCACAGCAGAAGGTAGAATTTGAATTTAATTAATAAATCTGGAATTAAAATCTAGTCTAATGATGGCCATGAAACCATTGTCAATTGTTGTAAAAACCCATCTGGTTCACTAATGTCCTTTAGCGAAGGAAATCTGCTGTCCTTACCTGGACTGGCCGACATGTGACTCCAGGCCTACAGCAATGTGGTTAACTCTTACATGCCCTCTGAAATGGCCTAGCAAGCCACTCAGTTGTACCTAACCGCTACGAAGTCAATAAAAAGGAATGAAACCGGACGGACCAGCCGGCATCGACCTCGGCAACGGAAACGACAACGGCAAACCCAGCCCTGTCGGCCCTGCAAAGTCCTCCTTACTAACATCTGGGGGCTTGTGCCAAAGTTGGGAGAGCTGTCTAATCAAGCAACAGCCTTAGAGTGTCACACTCACGGAATCATACCTTACAATGTCCCAGACACTGCCATCACCATCCCCTGGTATGTCCTGTCCCACCGGCAGGACAGACCCACCAGAGGTGGCGGCACAGTGGTATACAGTAGGGAGGGACTTGCCCTGGGAGTCCTCAACATTGACTGCGGACCCCATGAAGTCTCATGGCATCAGGTCAAACATGGGCAAGGTAACCTCCTACTGATTACCACCTACCGCCCGCCCTCAGCTGATGACTCAGTACTCCTCCATGTTTAACACCACTTGGAGGAAGCACTGAGGGTGGCAAGGGCACAAAATGTACTCTGGGTGGGGGACTTCAATGTCCATCACCAAGAATGGCTCGGTAGCACCACTACTGACCAAGCTGGCTGAGTCCTAAAGGACATAGCTGCTAGACTGGGTCTGCGGCAGGTGGTGGGGGAACCAACACAAGGGAAAAACATACTTGATCTCGTCCTCACCAATCTGCCTGCCGCAGATGCTTCTGTCCATGACAGTATTGGCAGGAGTGACCACCGCACAGTCATTGTGGAGATAAAGTCCCGCCTTCACATTGAGGATACTGTCCATCGTGTTGTGTGGCACTATCACCGTGTTAAATGGGATAGATTTCAAACAGATCTAGCAATGCAAAACTGGGCATCCATGAGGCACTGTGGGCCATCAGCAGCAGCAGAATTGTACTCAACCACAATCTGTAATCTTATGGCCCGGCATATCCCCCACTCTACCATTACCATCAAGCCAGAAGACCAACCCTAGTTCAATGAAGAGTGCAGGAGGGCATGCCAGGAGCAGCACCAGGCATACCTCAAAATGAGGAGTCAACCTGGTGAAGCTACAACCCAGGACTACTTGCATGTCAAACTGCGTAAGCAGCATGCGATAGACAGAGCAAAGCGATCCCATAACCAACGGATCAGATCCAAGCTCTGCAGTCCTGCCACATCCAGCCGTAAATGGTGGTGGACAATTAAACAACTAACTGGAGGAGGTGACTCCACAAATATCCCCATCCTCAATGATGGGGGAGCCCAGCACATCAGTGCGAAAGATAAGGCTGAAGCACTTGCAACAATCTTCAGCCAAAAGTGTCGAGTTGATGATCCATCTCGGCCTCCTCCTGAAGTCACAACATCACAGGTGCCAGACTTCAGCCAATTCGATTCACTCCGCGTGATATCAAGAAATGACTGAAGGCACTGGATACTGCAAAAGCTATAGGCCCTGACAATATTCCGGCAATAGTACTGAAGACTTGTGCTCCAGAACTTGCCGCGCCGCTAGCCAGGCTGTTCCAGTACAGCTACAACACTGGCATCTACCCGGCAATGTGGAAAATTGCCCAGGTCTGCCCTGTACACAAAAAGCAGGACAAGTCCAACCCGGCCAATTACCGCCCCATCAGCCTACTCTCAATTATCAGTAAAGTGATGGAAGGTGTCATCAACAGTGCCATCAAGCGGCACTTGCTTAGCAATATCCTGCTCAGTGACGCTCAGTTTGGGTTCCGCCAGGGCCACTCAGCACCTGACCTCATTACAGCCTTGGTTCAAACATGGATAAAGGAGCTGAACTCAAGAGGTGAGGTGAGAGTGACTGCCCTTGACATCAAGGCAGCATTTGACCGAGTATGGCATCAAGGAGCCCGAGCAAAACTGAGGTCAATGGGAATCGGGGAAAACCCTCCGCTGGCTGGAGTCATACCTAGCACAAAGGAAGATGGTTGTGGTTGTTGGAGGTCAATCATCTCAGCTCCAGGACATCACTGCAGGAGTTCCTCAGGGTAGTGTCCTCGGCCCAACCATCTTCAGCTGCTTCATCACTGACCTTCCTTCAATCATAAGGTCAGAAGTGAGGATGCTCGCTGATGATTGCACAATGTTCAGCAGCATTCGTGACTCCTCAGATACTGAAGCAGTCCGTGTAGAAATGCATCAAGACCTGGACAATATCCAGGCTTGGGCTGATAAGTGGCAAGTAACATTCGCGCCACACAAGTGCCAGGCAATAACCATCTGCAACAAGAGAGAATCTAACCATCTCCCCTTGACATTCAACAGCATTACCATCGCTGAATCCCCCACTATCAACATCCTAGGGGCTACCATTGACCAGAAACTGAACTGGAGTAGCCATATAAATACCGTGGCTACAAGAGGTCAGAGGCTAGGAATCCTGAGGCGAGTAACTCACCTCCTGACTCCCCAAAGCCTATCCACCATCTACAAGGCACAAGTCAGGAGTGTGATGGAATAGTCTCCACTTGCCTGGATGGGTGCAGCTCCAACAACACTCAAGAAGCTCGCCACCATCCAGGACAAAGCAGTCCGCTTGATTGGCACCCCATCTACAACCATTCCCTCCCTCCACCACCGACGCATAGTGGCAGCAGTGTGTACCATCTCCAAGATACACTGCAGCAACGCACCAATGCTCCTTAGACAGCATCTTCCAAATCTGCGACCCCTACCAACTAGAAGGACAAGGGCAGCAAATACATGGGAACACCACCACCTGCAAGTTCCCATCCAAGTCACACACCATCCTGACTTGGAACTATATCGCCGTTCCTTCACTGTCGCTGGGTCAAAATCCTGGAACTCTCTTCCTAACAGCACTGTGGGTATACCTACCCCAAATGGGCTGCAGCGGTTCAAGAAGGCAGCTCAGCACCACCTTCTCAAGGGCAATTAGGGATGGGCAATAAATGCTGGCCTGGCCAGTGACACCTACATCCCATGAATGAATGAAAAAAAACACTCCTGAACCTCCAATAGGTGCTCCTCCTGCAGCAGCCACCCCCTGCATGGTGGGGCTGCAGTTGCTGGCCTTTGATTGGCTGGCAGCTCGCCAACAGTGGGACTTCTGGCCACGGGGTCCTTGATCCTGTGGAAGGCCCGCCGTGGTCCACTGAAGTGCCTAATTGACACTAGATTTGGCGGGCCTTTCGGAGAAGAGATGTTGTGGGGATCTCAGCATCACTTTTTCCTGACCTCGAGGCCCCGCTGCCAGAATCAAATTGCCCCCTAACAGGTTAATTAAAGCTCAAAACAGATATCTAAGTCTTTTGTCGAACTGCTGATGCAAAAACAGAAAGGAATTAAGACACACACAGCAGCTGAAAATCAACTCAAAAAATTTTATTCACAAACACATACATCCATGACCAAACAGTAACAATTAATTCAGAAGTGCACATTCATCCCGGTTACATACCAGAATCCAGTTTATACTTGCCTTTGCCCAGGACAAAACAGACCAATTATAAAACTTACAGTAACATACTTTGGCATTCATTATTTCCTAAATACCTTTATTTGTTATGAAATTAACATGTACAATATAAAGATGGTTCTGCAGAGTTTGTTTTTAAAAAGAACGTTTTTCAGTCATTTAGAATCTGTTTTACCGATCTATTTACAAGATAAATGCAACAAAATCAAAAACCAAGCTAATTACAGACAAAATTAGGTGTTTGAATTCCTATTACATATATGAAGTATTTCTTACACAAGGTCCTCTAACAGCACATACCACAGCAGCCACATAGCAGAATTCACACTGAATAGGAGACTGCTCAATAAGACACTGCTTAATGTTAAGCCCATCAGTTAGTGAACATGCATCAGACAAATTTTGCCTATGCATGAACCCTTTGCTCAGTATTTGTCATCCACCTGAATAATTAACAACTACATGCTGCCTGCCAGCAGTTCAGGGAATTAATTTTCCACAAATGAATGCTATTCACGTGCTTCATACAGAAATCAAACCAATTCAGTTTTAGTAGTTTTCACATTAACCTAAAAATAAAATTATAACAAAATTATAATCTCAAGATAGTTCTTCATCTGAACATTAGTTATGGGTAAAGTAATGAATAGAAAAAGAATACATAGTCCAAGTTATAATACATATATTTAAATGTAGTATCAGCAACAACTGCATTTGCCACATAAATCAACATATTCCAAAATTATGGGATCATTTTACAGATGAATTAAATTCAATAAAGGTGCTAATTAATTAGAAAGTAACTTCAGGTGCATTGCATTTGCACAAGTTTTTACTTTGTATTAATGCTAAACTTGTACACTGTAAATGTGGAATGAAGGCTAATTTCATTTCTTGAACAAAACTCCATTCTCCAAATTCAGGCTGCATTTAAGTTAGAATTGCATTGTCCATCCAAAATCAAGCACAGCTTGAGTGCTGGTACTTTATTCAATACAAATTTGGAAAAAACTCCATGGATCAAAGAATAGCAAAATAATTCTTAAAACCCTCAAGTTTCATGGAAAAGAAACCTGTGTGTTGAATTAATTTTAATTCTTGGTGTACATACTCCACAAGAGTCATTCAGATCTTAATTGTATTACAAAGTTTGCCAAAAACTGCTGTAGGGTAGCTGCAAGATCAAAGCTATTGTGGCCACCAAGTTCTATTAAAATATTTTCAAATAAGTTTCGAGCATAAGTTGCCTCTAAAATAAAAGATGCATGCTCAATAAAGATTTTGCACATTCTGGGCTGAATTTTATTGGGGCGACGTGCTCCACAGGGGCGCCCTTTGAACTTGGCAGCACGCCCGCGTTCGCCGGCCACTGCCAAGCCCCTGCAATATTAATCGTGCGAGCTCATTTCCATAGAGGCAGCGCGCTGCCCCCTCCCCCAGCCCCATATTACGTGCAGAGAGGCGGGACATTCGGCACAGGGAGAGTTTTGACAGCTGTGCAGCAGGTGCTGGGGACCTATTTTAAGTGTCCCAGCACCTGCTTTCTGACAGCTGTCAAAGAATACTTACTTGACTGCTGAAGAGTGGGGCTGCTGTCAATCTGGCAGCAAAGCAGAAAGTGCTGCAGAAATCCAGCAGGTCAGGCAGCATCTGTGGAGAGAGAAGCAGAGTTAACTTATCCAAGTTTACAGACCTGAAAGTTAACTCTGCTTCTCTCTCCACAGATGCTGCCTGACCTGCTGAGTGACCCCAGCACTTTTCACTTTGCCGCCACATACTTACCCTGCTGTGTCCCAGTGTCCTGTGAAGTTGCGATCTTCTTCTCCCACTCAAGTACAACATTCTTTCTTGTAGGCGTGCCGCACCTGGGTGAATAATCGTACATTTGCACATTCCAAGACGTGAGACTTAAATAGACCAAAAAAGGTATTACAGAGGTTTACAGAGAACACACTGAAACAAATGGGAATGCACGGGTGTCAGAGCAATGTAAATACGTCTTTCACTAAATGTTCCTCACCAACATGTGCACCCTTTTCTCTGTGCGAATAATGTGTGCCAGCATGTAGCGCCAATGTCACATCCCTTTGCACCATTGGCCCTTCAGGAGAGCCAACGTATGCAATATCATTGCCAGGCCACCATTTCTCATGAGCGTCTCCATGGATGCAGTGACATGGATATTGGCTCAGTCAGCTGCTGCCTCTATTGGTTTACACAGGGACTCTGCAGATGTGGCCTGATGCACAGCAGGTGAGCGAGGGTGATGTGTGGCTTGCAGAGCTCATGTTGGTTCCTAGGATGCAGAGAGCATTTGTCTGATAAGCCACTGCTCACTGCTAGCCCTGCGTGCAGAGCCTGGGTGCTATCTGCCCTCCCATGCGTCTTTCACGTTGTAGGTCTTCCGTGTCCTCAGAGTCTGAGGATATCTCTCATCATGCCAGGCTTGGCCTCTCTTGGGTGCGCAGTTGTGCAGAGCAGCAAAGAAAGGAGCAGGCCTTTTCGGCCCTTTGTACAGGGCATCACCCTATCCATACAGACATTGCAGGCGCTCTTTCAGCATGCCGATCCCCTGCTCAATGGTGGCTATTGTGGCTCAGTGGTTGGTGTTGTATCTCTCCTCTGCAGCAGTGGTGGGGTCTCTCACTGGTGTCAAGAGCAATGTCTACAAAGGATAGCCCTTATCTCCAAGAAGTCACCCCTCCATCTGAGCCAGTTCAGGGAACAGCAGTGGCAGCCGGGGACTGGCACAAGACCTAGGTGTCATGGCAGCTGCTTGAGAAGCAGTCACAAATTTGCAGGAAGCATCTGCAGTGATCACATACCAGCTTCACCAAGATTGAGAGGGCTCCTTTAATGGTGATGTCTGCAGGTGGTAGCCTTGTGGGAGGCCTGATGGCCACATGAGTGCAGTCTATGAACATTACAATCTATGGTTCTCCGGCAATAGTGCCGAAACCAATGCCCTCTGGGCCTGGCTGTGAGAGTCTGTCCTAGAGCGGACATACTCACTGGCCCTCCGGTGCAGGGCATTGGTGACCTCCCTGATGCAACGATGCACTGCTGACTGTGTGACCCCACAAAGGTCTCTGGTGGGCCCCTAAAAAGCTGCAGAGGTGTCAGGCTTGAGAACCGCTGCCACTATGAGGAACAAAGGCATGGGATGTCCACCAGACCCCATGGGCTGCAGATCATCTTTGAGCAGGGCACAGAGACGTGTCACCACCCTCTCTACTTGCGCAATCTCCTCTTACACTGGTGGTGTATCCGATGGCATATCATGTGGGGCCTGTAGATGCACAGCAAACATAATGGTGATCTCCCCTTGGGGGCTGTTGCTCAAGCGGGGGGCCTCTACGTGGATCGCACGTGCCTGTTAATATTGCCTCTGGCACATACAGATCCTCACGAGCAGAGGATCACACAATGTAGGATGAGCCATACCTATTACCATGTGATAAATAAAGTTGAACCCTTCATGTAGTCGAAGGTTCCTAACAGAGCAGGGAATGGTGTTGACGGGTACATCAGCTACTTTCCTGAATCAACTATGTGGCGTGCCATGGCATTGGCCATCTTAGCCAACACTCAGAATGGCACAGCATGACCACATCAACATCCTACCAGCTGAATCGATTGCCCCCACCATTCATGCAACCTTAATGCTCCTGCCCTTTCTGGCATCCTCCCGACACACATGGTGCCTGGTGTGCCTCTGCTCCCTCACAAACACAGAGCGTACACTGTTAACGGAGGGATGGTACACAGTACCTCCCTTTATGACAGCAGAGATTTCCCACCAGTAATCCCAGCCCCCTTCAAGATTGCAGAGTGAGACCCCTCTGTATACCCTCCCCCTCCTCTCTTTTAGAGTGCAGAGTGAGATACCTGTATATCCCCCTCCCTCCTCCCCTTAAGAATGCAGAGAGACCCCTGTAATGCCCCCCTCCCTTTAAGAGTGCGGAGTGAGACCCCTGTAATGCCCCCCTCCCTCCTCCCTTTAGGTATGCAGAGTGAGGTCCCTGAAAAGAAAACTTACCTTCTGCTGTGAAACCTTCTGCCTCAGTGGACCCGCCGGCTTTTCCAATCGTGAACGGGACGACACGTGATGGCCGCCCGTTCATCAAAAAATCCGGACGTGTCAGCGGAGAGGCGGCGGGCCGCACCGAGCTCCCGCCGCCCCGGATAATATGCGGCGGGCCCTTCTCGACGTCGCAGGTCGAGGCGGGCCTCTCCCCACAACATTTTACCGGCCCCCGTGCCATGACCGACGATGTCGAGGGGCCAGTAAAATTCAACCCTCTGAGTAAGCCCACTTTATCCTGATGTAAATTCAGGCCAGAAATTCATGAGATACATGGAGAGAGTAACGTCTTTCAAGCAGGGACGAGCCAAAATTAGGGACTAGAAAGGGGATTTACACATGGAGGCAGAGGGCATAGTCATTACCAAGGAAGAAGGTGCAGCCAAGGCAATGTTGAAAGAGGAGGTAAGTCAGACACTAGAGAAATTTAAAATTGATAAAGAAATAGTATTAGTTAGGCTGTCTGTACTTAAAGTGGATAGAGCACCAGGACCAGATGAGATGCATCCAAAGATACTGAGGGAAGTGAGGGTGGAAATCACAGAGGCACTAGTCATAATTTTTCAGTCTTCCTTAGACTTGGAGGTGGTGCCAGAGGACTGAAGAATTGCAAACACCCTTGTTCAAAAAAGGGTGTAAAGATAAGACCAGTTACTACAGGCCAGTCAGTTTATGTTTGGTGGTGGGGAAACTTTTATAAAAAATAATTCGGGACAAAATCAATAGTAACATGGACAAATGCGAGTTAATTAAGGACTTGGAGTTTTTTGGGGAGGTAACAGAAGTAGTTGATGAGGGCAATGCTGTTGATGTGGTGTACATGGACTTTCAAAAGGCATTTGATACAGTGCCACACAACAGACTTGTGAGCAAACTTGTAGCTCATGGAATAAAAGGGACGGTAGCAACATGGATACGAAATTAGCTGAGTTACAGGAAACAAAGATTAGTGGTTAATGGATGTTTTTCGGGCTGCAGGAAGGTTTGTAGTTGAGTTCCCCAGGGATTGGTGTTCGGACCCTTGCTTTTCCTGATATATATTAATGACCTAAACCTTGGTGTACAGGGCACAATTTCAAAGTTTGCAGATGTTATGAAACTTGGAAGCATTGTGAGCTGTGAGGAGGATAGTGTAGAACTTCAAAAGGACATAGTCAAGTTGGTGGAATGGGCAGACAGGTGGCAGATGAACTTCAATGCAGAGAAATGTGGAGTAATTCATTTTGGTGGGAAGAACATGGAGAGACAATACAGAATAAGGGGTACAATTCTAAAGGGATGCAGGAGCAGAGGGACCTAGGTGTATCTGTGCATAAGTCATTGAAGGTGGCAGAACAGATTGAGAGAGCGGTTATTAAAGCATACAATATTCTGGGCTTTATTAATAGGGGCATAGAGCACAAAAGCAAGGAAGTTATGTTGAACTTGTATCAGACACAAGTTCACTCAGCTGGAGCATTGCATCCAGTTCTGGGCGCTGCACTTTAGGAAAGACATGAGGGCATTGGAGAGAGTACAGAAAAGATTCACAAGAACGGTTCCAGGGTCCAGGGATGAGGAATTTCAGTTATGAAGATAGACTGGAGAAGTTAGGACTGTTTTCCTTGGAGAAGAGAAGACCAAGAGGTGATTTGATGGAGGTATTCAAAATAATAAGGGATCTGGATAGAGTAGATAGAGAGATACTGTTCCTACTCATGAAAGGATTGAGAATGAGGGGCACAGATTTAAAGTATTTGGCAAGAGAAGCAGAAGTGACATGATGAAAAACTTTTTCACACAGCAAGTGGTTAAGGTCTGAAATGCTCTGCTTGACAGTGCGAAGGAGGCAGGTTCAATTGAAGCAGTTAAAAGGGAATTAGCCAGTTATATGAAAAGGAATAATGTGCAGGGTTATGGGGAGAAGGCAGGGGAATGAAACTGAGGGAATTGCTCTTTCAAAGAGCCAGTGCAGACAAGATGGGCCGAATGGCCTCCATCTGCACTGTAACAATTCTGTGATTCTGTGAAAATGATTCAGGATTTGTTCAGGCACACGTTAATCTGAATATTGGATAACATTTTCAACCAAGTAATATTTCCATTGACATTAACTGAGCATATGAAGATCAGGAAATCTTACAATCAGATATCTCAGCTGGTCTGCTGCTCTAAATATATACCCCCTCCACACCTCTCAAATTTCTGGTCCCAATTAGCACAGGGTTGAAGTGCATTAATACAGAATGCCCAAAAACTCCATCCAATAATCATGTATCCTTCTTGCACTAAGACCCTTCCCAGCTAAGGATTTCCTGGCATCAAGGTAATGTTATTAAATGGGAAAGTGTCAGTTCGTACAGTCTCTGTTGTATAGTGCATCAGGCAATAACTCTGCCCAGCGTTAATTCTGACTATCCACAATAGCCATTAAAGATAAAGTTAATGCGCAATAGAGTTCTGAAATGGACAGAGGCATGTTTCAGAAGTCAAGACCGATCACAGTATGCAATGTCTGAAATGGTACAAAATTATAGAAGGCATGTCAGTGAGATCAGCTGGCACAAGAATTAGACTGTTCTCACCAATTTCTGCGACTACCTACATCTGTAGTCCATAGCATGCCTACCTGGTGATTCTCAATAGTAACTGCCTCTCCTGGCTCCAGTCAGTACAAAAGCTTTTGCAGAATATCTGCGGTGTGGACATCCACAGACAAACTCCACCATGCAGTCAAAGTCACCACTGCTCTCTAATATAAAAAGAAAATACTACAGATGCTGGAAATCTGAAATAAAAACAGAAAGCACTGGAAATACTCAGGTTTTCAGGTTCTGATGAAAGGTCACAGACCTGAAACGTTAACTCTGTTTCTCTCTCCACAGATGCTGCCTGACCTGCTGAGTATTTCCAGCACTTTGTTTTTATTTCACCACTGCTCTCAACTGCTTTGCCTTTACTTCCAGGCTAGCAATGGATTCATCCACAATCTCAAACAACATGCTGTTCCGCTCCCATATAACAGCGTCAGCTATTGGATTCACCATGCTGCTATCAAATTCCAAAGGAAGTACTGATGGCATCCATGTGTGCAAATGGACATATCAGGCTCTGCATGGACACCAAGGGATTCCAAATCAATTTTCAGCTGGTCAGTAATGAGGAATATTTCATGCAGGGTGACAACCACTTTCTTCCAGATTCCATTATGTCTATAGTCTTGCTCAGTTAAAGAGCTGTCGGCCTCTGATTGGCCGACAGCTCTCAGCAGGCTGGACTTCCATCAATGGGGTCCTTGATCCTGGGGAAGGCCCGCCGCTGTCCACTTAATTGCCTAAGTGGCACTTGATCCAGCAGGTCTTCCCCAGAGGCGGAGATGCGGGGCTCTCGCCAATGCTTTTGCTAGCCGTCGAGACCCCCTTCGCCCAGATAAAATCCCAGCCATTGTCTCTTTTGGCTTCCTTGACACATTGAGTTGTGCACCACATCTACCAAATCTGACTCTAAACCATTTGGGCATTCCCAGTTTATATTAGGTTTTCACTCAAACCTATCTCAAAAGGATTTGACAGTTAGGAAGGACAGGCAAAAAGGAAAAGGAGGTGGTGTTGCACTGATAATAAGGGATGGCATCAGTACATTAGTAAGGGAGGATCTCAGATTGGAAGAGCAAAATGTGGAATCTGTTTGGGTGGAGCTAAGAAACAGCAAGGGGCAGCAAACATTGGCAGAAGTTGTTTATAGACCAAACAGTAGTGGTAGTGGGGCATGGCATTAATCAGGAGATTAGAGAAGCATGTAGCATGGGTAATACAGTAATCATGGGTGATCTCAATCTGCAAATAGACTGGGTAAACCTAATGAGCACTAATGCTGTGGAGGACGAGTTTCTGGAGTGTGTTAGGGGTTGTTTTCTAGAGCAGTATGTTGAGGAACCAACTAGAGAACAGGCTATTTTAGATCTAGTATTATGTATTGAGAAAGGGCTAATTAATAATCTTGTTTTAAAAGAACCTTTAGGGATGAGTGACCATAATATGCTTATGTTTGAAAGTGAGGTAGTTCAATCTGAAGCTAGGGTGTTAAATTTGAACAAAGGACATTTTTGGCTGAGGTGGATTGAGAAAATATATTAAAAAGGTATGACAGTACATAGGCAATGGATAGTCTTTAAAAAAATATTACATAGTTTACAGCAACTATACATTCCTTCAAGGCACAAAAACCCTAAAAGTAAAGGCAGTCAACCGTGATAACAAAGGAAGTTAAGGATTGCATAAGATTAAAAGAAAAGGCCTATAAAGTTGCCAGAAATAGTAGTAAACCTGAGGATTGGGAGGATTTTAGAATACAGCAAAGGACGACGAAGAAACTGATAAAGGGAGAATAGAATATGAATGTAAGCTAGCAAAAAATATAAAAATGGACTGTAAAAGCTTCTACAGGTACGTAAAAAGGAAACATTTGGCGAAGTTATTTACAATGAATAGAAATTATAGAATTTATAGAATTTATAATGGGGAATAGAGACATGGCAGAGAAGCTAAATGATTACTTAATGTCTGTCTTCACTGAGAAAGATATCGAAATCTCCCAGAATTTGAGATCCAAGGGATTAGGGGGAAAATGAGGAATTGAAGGAAATTAGTATAAGTAAGAAGGTTGTACTGGAGAAATTAATGGGGCTGAAGGTTGATAAGTCCCCAGGAGCTGATATTCTATATCCCAGAGTGTTGAAAGAGGTAGCTATGGAGATAGTGGATGCATTGGTGATCATCTTCCAAAATTCTAGATTCTAGAGCGGTTCCTGCAGATTGGAAGGTCGCAAATGTCACCCCACCATTTAAGAAGGGAAGGAGAGAGAAAACAGGAAATTACAGACCTGTTAACCTTACATCAGTCGTTGGAAAAATGCTAGAATCTATTCTAAAGGATGTGATAAATGGACACTTGGATAATAATGATTTGACTGGGCATAGTCAACATAGATTTAAGAATGGGAAATCATGTTTGACGAATCTGTTGGAGTTTTTTTGAGGATGTTACTAACAGAATTGATAAAGGGGAGTCGGTGGACGTGGCATACTTGGAATTTCAGAAGGCTTTTGATAAAGTCCCCCACAGGAGGTTGGTTAGCAAAATTAAAACACATGGGATAGAAGGTAATATACTGAAATAAAAACAAGAAATGCAGGAAATACTCAGCAGGTCTGGCAGCATCTGTGGAGAGAGAAGCAGAGTTAATGCTTCAGGTCAGTGACCCTTCATTATGATACTGGCATGGATTAAGGATTGGTTAACAGGCAGAAAGCACAGAGTAGGAATAAACAGATCATTCTCACGTTGGCAGGCTGTGACTAGTGGGGTGCCACAGGGATAAGTGCTTGGACCCAGCTGTTCACTATATATATCAATGATTTGGATGTGGGGACCAATGTAGTATTTCTAAGTTCGGGGATGACACAAAATTAGGTGGGAATGTAAGGAAGGTGCAAAGTGGCTTCAAGGGGATTTGGACAGACTTAGTGAGTAGGTTAGAACGTGACAAAATATGAGGTTAGCTTTGGTAGGAGGAACAGATGTGCAAAGTATTTCTTAAATGGTAAGAGATTAGAAAGTGTAGATATACAAAGGGACCTGGTGTCCTTGTCAATAAGTCACTGAAAGCTAATGTGCAGGTGAAGCAAGCAATTAAGGCGGCTAATGGTATGTTAGCCTTTATCGCAAGAGGATTTGAGTACAGGAGTAGTGAACTCTTGCTTCAATTGTATAGAACCTTGGTTAGTCCGCACTTGGAGTACTGTGTACAGTTTTGGTCCCTTACCTTAGGAAGGATATTACTGCCATAGATGAAGTGCAACGAAGGTTCACCAGACTTGTTCCCAGAATGCCGGAACTGTCCTATGAAGAGAGATTGGGGAAACTGGGCCTGTATTCTCTAGAGTTTTGAAGAATGAGAGGGGATCTCATTTAAACCTACAAAATACAAAGGGATAGACAGGGTAGATGCAGCTAAGATGCTCCCGCTGGTTAGGGAGTCCAGAATCAAGAGATACAATTTCAAAATAAGGGGGAAGCCACTTAGGACAGAGATTAGGAGAAATTTCTTTATTCAGAGGATTGTGAATCTTTGGAATACTCTACCCCAGAGGGCTGTGGAAGCTCAGTCATTGAGTATGTTTAAAGCAGTGATTGACAGATTTCTAAATACAAATGACAGAAGGGGATATGAGGATAGTGTGGAGAAAAGGCATTGAAGTTAAAGATCAGCCATGATCATATTGAATGGTGAGGCAGGCTCGATGGGCTGAATGGCCTACTCCTGCGTTCCTATGTTAGAACATGATGCTCTTTGGCATTAGTTTTCTTAAATAACTACAATTTATCAAGTAAAACAATGAATAGAAAACTCTCTCAATATAGCAATTACTACCAATAAAAGGAGAAAATTTGTACAAGACTCAGTACCAATTCACTCACCTCCAGAAAAAACTGGCTTACTATTTCCCCCAAAACCCAGCGTCTATTATTAGCACTGCAAAGATGCCAAAACTGGTATGATCGTTTTTACTTCTGCTGGGCATAAATCCAGTGAACTTTTATTTTCCCACATTAAATTTGCCAAAACAAAGTAAAATTACAGCCATAATTTTCTGATCCACACTTCCTTCAAGCACAGCTCCAAGTCGGGAACACTAAATTTACCTTCCCATGTACCCTTAGAGTATCCATCTGCTTTTGGGTCAAACAATCTAATCTTTGTTTGGGCTATCAAGATTCATGTAAACTGATCAATACAACCTTTATTGCTCAAAGTTCTGTGGAGTCATAGCATCTACGTTCCAGATATTATCTTTCCATCACATCATTGTTTAGCAGAATGTCATGAAATGCTATCTGATATGAAATTTATGAGCTTTGCCATGTTTGACACCATCCTTGTGGCCTTGCTGAAACATCGAATTAAAAGAGAGGATCAAGTAATTTTGGACAGTCTCGCTCCAATTCCACATGAGCACTGGCTCACAGCATAATTTGGCCCTAATTCAACATTAATTAGTGAACTCACTTCGAGAGGCCATTGAATGTCTAATGTGGAAAATGGAAAATGTGATACAAATACAGTTATGGGTGTTTGGCTGAAGTTGGACTGAGACACATGGTTGGGAAAGAATAGAGCAAGTTTTACTCTGCAGCTAATCATGCGATACCTGACCTTGGAGTGCTTGATGATGACAGTTACCCAAACTGGCAAGCATTCTATTCTACAGCATTAACATTCTTTACCTTGATGGCCAGAAAAAAGTGGAAATTACAGACTGGAATTCAGCCAAGTAAGAGATAGCAACCTGAGTTGCATCACTTCGTGGCACAATGTCTGAAACTCAATATTAGCAGTAAAATCATATTATCAGGTTGTTTTTATTTATTTGAATGGCTATTTTAGTTTCCTTCATGCTTTTCTCCAAGGAGGCACTTTCCCAATTTAAACTTGTACATTCATAGATTTCCTGCAATTGCATCAGTAATGAGCTGGCATAGATTTCCACCCAAAGATTTAGGCCCAGCACAGCCCAATATTGCCTACTGTCAGTGTAATTGAATTTTCTGCAGTTTGTTAGAGATTTTTCTTTGCGATTTTGTTTTTGAATTTTTCTTAGCGAGACCTGCAACATACTTACCCTAATTGCTGTCAGTGCACCCAAAATCTTTCAGACATTCAGTCAGAAGTTTAAAGCAATTGGAACAGTCTTCCCAATAGGCATACCCTTGTTCTGCATAATAATGGAAGAGGAACAGCAGATGCAAGAGTCCAAGGCCTGAAATTTACGGCAAACAATGGCGGTCCGCCCGTCCAGCACAGCGGCTCATTTAAATGGTTAGGGCAGATCGCCCACCTCAATAACGTGGAGGGGGCATGTTGTCTGTGCCCAGCAATGGCGTCAGCTGATGCCATTTTTAAAGGGCTTCAAGCCTTTCCATCTAATTTAAATATTTAAAGAGAGATGTTACAAACAATTTTAAAAACATTTAATTTGCCCCTCTCCCACCCCCCCAATAAACTTGCAATGCAGTACCCTCGCCCCCGCAAAACCACTTCCCCTGCCCTTTCGCTGCCCCCCCACCCCACCCAGCCCACAACCGAAGTTCATAAACTGTGCACGATAATCCTTCCCACCATCCTCTAAATCAATCAGATGGGTTTGACCCTGCACCTCCTCTCCCACACTGGAAAACTTACCTGCTCCCCCAACCTCACCAGTGTTTCACCTCAGATCTGAAGGCGCGGGAGTGCCAGCCACCGGCACCAATATCAGTCCGGGACGGATGGCAGCAGCACGATGGTCATTAATTCAGGTATTTACAAATTGACATTGGACTCGCGTTGCCAAGTGGCGGGGGCGCCATTGGCAATACAGGACCGGGCCTTCCCACGTCGAGGTTTGTGGCAGGCCTCTCCCGGAGGCATATTCCCGTCATCCCCAGTCATCAAGGGCAGAGGGGGTCTCTAAAATTCAGCCCCAAGTGTGAGGCACCAGGGGAGAAGCCCACTCACTATTACCCGTATTGGTGGCACTGTATTTGCACTTGCTTTGCACAGCATTTATCCTCCAGAGCGGACAAATAAGCAATGCAGGAAATGTCAGTGCGTTATTGTCGATAAAATTTGCAAAAAAACCAGCATAAATTTTGGCATATTTTCTGCAAAGTGCCATCCAAGAAATTCTATAACTTTGCACACCAAAAGGGGAGGGTGAAGGCAAACACCAAAGCGGGTAGAAGAGAAAGAAGGGGAGGGGCAAAGAGAATAAGCACAAGAGAGGGGGAGGCTGAAAAGAATATGAACTAAAACGGAGATAAAGGCATGAACCAAAAAGTGGAGGGAGCGGAGGGGAGGAAGGAGAAAGAGGATACCAGAAAAGAGCCACTGTGCATGAGAAAAGGATGACAGAGAATTAGAAGAGAAATTCTGAAGCAGAAAAAGTGTCTGAACTTGAAAAATGTGTGAACTGTAAGAGAGAGAAAGAGCAAGAGAGAGAGAAACAGTAACGAAAGAGGAGAGAACCATAACAAAGGGGGGGGGGGGAACTGAATAGGGACAGAGCCAAGGAAATCCTAGTGAAGGAAGGAAAGGGCTTGCATTTATATAGCATTTTTCACAACCTCAGGACATCTCAACGACTTTTACCATCAATGAAGCATTTTTGAAAGGTAGTCACTGTTGTAATGTAGGGAAGACAATGGACAAGAGATTTTTTCAGATTTAGCAATATCACGATCCTTAGACAGGGGTGAAAGGCTGAGAGTTTTTGGTACATTGAACCAAGAGTAAAAAGTTTTGAAAAGTATCAACTGATTTTTTAAAATTCATTCATATAATGTGAGCATTGCTGGCAAGGCCAACATTTGTTGCCCATCCCTAATTGCCCTTGAGAAACTGCTCGTGAGCCACTTTCTTGCAGGTATACGCTTGGTGCTGTTAGAAAGAGTGTTCCAGGATTTTGATCCAGTGACAGCGAAGGAACAATGATATAGTTCCAAGTAAAGATGGTGTGTGGCTTGGAGGGGAATTTGCAGGTGGTGGTGTTACCTTGCGTCTGCTGCCCTTGTCCTTCTAGATGGTCGGGGTCATGGGTTTTGACAGTGCTGTTGAAAGAGGCATGGTGAGATGCTGCAGTGCATCTTGTAGATGGTACACACTGCTGCCACTGTGTGCCAGTGCCAATCAAGATGGGGTGCCAATCAAGCAGGCTGCTTTGTCCTGGATGCTGTTGAGCCTGCACTCATCCAGGCAAGTGAAGAGTATTCCATCACACTCCTGACTTGTGCCGTGGAGATGGCTTTGGGGAGTCAGGAGGTGAGTTACTCACTGCAGAATTCCCAGCCTTTGACCTGCTCTTGTAGTCATAGTATTTATATGGCTGATCCAGTCAAGTTTATATTTATTGTCAATATTGGTGTTGCATGAACTTAATAATAAAAATAAAAATGAAGTTTTATTCCAGGGCTTCAGTATTTTGCACCAAGATTATGTGCACCAACTCTTGGAACTCCTCAAACTATAATGAGAAAAGGCACACACTTTGAGCTGCCGCAAAACAGTTTCAAGTTGCACAACACCACAAGCAATGCAAGTCAAACTACTTAAAACTTTCCAAATAATCTGATCTGTTAATGTTCAAATTTCAATTCACAAAGCTTTGCTCTCCCTTCAACTGCACAGTACTATGGAATGGGGAGGCGGTGGCGTAGTGGTATTGTCACTGGACTAGTAACCCAGAGACCCAGGGTATTGCTCTGGGGACATGTGTTCAAATCCCACCACAGCAGAAGGTGGAATTTGAATTCAATTAATAAATCTGGAATTAAAAAGCTAGTCTAATTAAGGCCATTAAACCATGGTCGATTGTTGTAAAAACCCATCTGATTTCACTAATGTCCTTTAGGGAAGGAAATCTGCTGTCCTTACCTGGTCTGGCCTACATGTGACTCCAGACCTACAGCAATGTGGTTGACTCCTACATGCCCTCTGAAATGGCCTAGCAAGTCACTCAGTTGTATCTAACGGCGACGAAGTCAATAAAAAGGAATGAAACCGGATGGACCACCCGGCATCGAACTAGGCACCGGAAACGAAAATGGCAAACCCAGCCCTGTCGACCCTGCAAAGTCCTCCTTACTTACATCTGGGGGCTTGTGCCAAAGTTGGGAGAGTTGTCCCACAGACTAATCAAGCAACAGCCTGACATAGTCATACTCATGGAATCATATCTGACAATGTCCCAGACTCTGCCATCACCATCCCCGGGTATGTCCTGTCCCACCGGCAGGACAGACCAAGCAGAGGTGGGGGCACAGTGGTATACAGTAGGGAGGGAGTTGCCCTGGGAGTCCCCAATATCGACTCTGGACCCCGTGTAGTCTCATGGCACCAGGTCAAACATGGACAAGGAAACCTCCTGCTGATTACCACCTACCGCCCTCCCTCAGTTGATGAGTCAGTACTCCTCCATGTTGAACACCACTTGCAGGAAGCACCGAGGGTGGCAAGGGCACAGAATGTACGCTGGGTGGGGGACTTCAATGTCCATCACCAAGAATGGCTTGGTAGTACCGCTAGTGACTGGGCTGGCTGAGTCCTAAAGGACATATCTGCTAGACTGGGTATGCGGCAGGTGGTGAGGGAACCAAGAGGGGCAAACATTCTTGACCTTGTCCTCACCAATCTGCCTGCCGCAGATGCATCTGTCCATGACAGTATTGGTAGGAGTGACCACTGCACAGTCATTGTGGAGACAAAGTCCCGCCTTCACATTGAGGATACCCTCCTTCGTGTTGTGTACCACCGTGCTAAATGGGATAGATTTCGAACAAATCTAGCAATGCAAAACTGGGCATCCATGAGGCGCTTTGAGCCATCAGCAGCAGCAGAATTGTACTCAACCACAGTCTGTAACCTGATGGCCCGGCATATCCCCCACTCTACCATTACTATCAAGCCAGGAGACCAACCCTGGTTCAATGAAGAGTACAGGAGAGCATGCCAGGGGCGGCACCAGGCATACCTCAAAATGAGGTGTCAACTTGGTGAAGCTACAACACAGGACTATCTGCATGCCAAACTGCATAAGCAGCAAGCGATGGACGGAGCTAAGCGATCCCATAACCAACGGATCAGATCTAAGCTCTGCAGACTTGCCACATCCAGCCATGAATGGTGGTGGACAATTAAACAACTAACTGGAGGAGGTGGCTCCACAAATATCCCCGACAATATTCCGGCAATAGTACTGAAGATCTGTGCTCCAGAACTTGCCGTGCCCCTAGCCAAGCTGTTCCAGTACAGCTACAACACTGGCATCTACCCTGCAATGTGGAAAATTGCCCAGGTCTGTCCTGTACACAAAAAGCAGGACAAGTCCAACCCGGCCAATTACAACCCATCAGCCTACTCTCAATCATCAGTAAAGTGATGGAAGGTGTTATCAACAGTGCCATCAAGCACCACTTGCTTAGCAATAACCTGCTCAGTGACGTTCAGTTTGGGTTCCACCAGGGCCACTCAGCTCCTGACCTCATTACAGCCTTGGTTCAAACATGGACAAAAGAGCTGAACTCAAGAAGTGAGGTGAGAGTGACTGCCCTTGACAGCAAGGCAGCATTTGACCGAGTATGGCATCAAGGAGCCCTAGCAAAACTGAGGTCAGTGGGAATCAGGGGGGAAAACCCTGCGCTGGCTGGAGTCATATCTGGAACAAAGGAAGATGGTTGTGGTTGTTGGAGGTTAATCATCTGAGCTCCAGGACGTCACTGCAGGAGTTCCTCAGGGTAGTGTCCTAGGCCCAACCATCTTCAGCTGCTTCATCATTGACCTTCCTTCAATCATAAGGTCAGAAATGGGGATGTTCGCTGATGATTGCACAATGTTCAGCACCATTCGTGACTCCTCGGATACTGAAGTAGTCCGTGTAGAAATGCAGCAAGACCTGGACAATATCCAGGCTTGGGCTGATAAGTGGCAAGTAACATTCGCGCCACACAAGTGCCAGGCAATGACCATCTCCAACAAGAGAGAATCTAACCATCTCCCCTTAACATTCAATGGCATTACCATCGCTAAATCCCCCACCATCAACATCCTAGGGGCTATCATTGACCAGAAACTGAACTGGAGTAGCCATATAAATATTGTGGCTACAAGAGCAGGTCAGAGGCTAGGAATCCTGCAGCGAGTAACTCACCTCCTGACTCCCCAAAGACTGTCCACCATCTGCAAGGCACGTCAGGAGTGGGTGCTTGCCTGGATGGGTGCAGCTCCAACAACACTCAAGAAGCTTGACACCATCCAGGACAAAGCAGCCCGCTTGATTGGCACCCCATCTACAAACATTCACTCCCTTTACCACCAACGCACAGTGGCAGCAGTGTGTACCATCTACAAGATGCACTGCAGCAACGCACCAACGCTCCTTAGACAGCACCTTCCAAACCCGCGACCTCTACCAACTAGAAGGACAAGGGCAGCAGATGCATGGGAACACCATCACCTGCAAGTTCCCCTCCAAGTCACACACCATCCTCATTTGGAACTATATCGCCGTTCCTTCACTGTCGCTGGGTCAAAATCCTGGAACTCCCTTCCTAACAGCACTGTGGGTATACCTACCCCACATGGACTGCAGCGGTTCAAGAAGGCAGCTCACCATCACCTTCTCAAGGGCAATTAGGGATGGGCAATAAATGCTGGCCTGGCCAGCAACGTCCACATCCCATAAATGAATAAATAAATCAGTGAAAGCACATATTAATTTTCAGTAACGCTGAAAGCAGATACCATTTTCAAATGTTACCACAATATAAGTGCAGCACAATTCTTTTCACTGTACCCAATAAGCTCCTGCTCATACAATCAGTGAAAGCAAATCCTAGGAGCAGGCATGTGATTTTTCGGTG
The DNA here is from genome assembly GCF_036365525.1 of Heterodontus francisci. Lineage (NCBI taxonomy): Eukaryota > Metazoa > Chordata > Chondrichthyes > Heterodontiformes > Heterodontidae > Heterodontus > Heterodontus francisci. The sequence goes on from NC_090379.1 coordinate 74,920,684, forward strand.
CAGGAAATTTCTTCTGCTCAGAAAGTGAAGCATTAGTCAACTATAATCAAAGAAAGCATCCATAATAATTCATTGTGGGTTTCAAAAACAGGAACTGGCTAACCCCCTGCATCAAACTGATTCTGTTTTTCACTCCTGCCATTTAATAAATGGCTCCTGTACTGGAGAAATTGCAGTTTTATTTGTAACTGTATTATTATTTAACATGGCATCTGCTGGCAGAAGTCCAATGGTATCTGTCAGAGATATATTCTATGAATGTTATAGGTGGTGAAATGGTCCTGGGTACAAGAACAAAACCGGCAGTTTTCACCGTGTCACGTTCTGTTCCATTGGAGTCAAGGTCTGATGAAGGACTCGAGTTGAACAGAGCACACTAAATAAAGCATTTGTCTATTCTTCGGCAGTATTAACTTTCTAACTATAAGAGGCTGCTGTGGCAATTTGTTATATTTGATACTGGTCAAAAGTTAGATTTATTTCGAAGCACATCCATAATTTTATTTGCTTAGAAGCACATCCAGACATTTGTTCTACCTGTTGCACGAGAGCCAAGTGATTACTCTGAGAAAGGCCTAAAGTACACACTCAAAAAGAGCATTTGTTGTTTTTATTTACCATGGCAGCTAACCTCGACTCAGGATCAACTATTGCTGATATCAGGACATCATCAACTTTTTGAAACCACCAATTTTGTCACCATTAGCATGCATAGTATTATATTGTATTTAAAGCACAGAAATAGGCCATACAGCTCAACAGATCCAAGCCGCTGTTTATGTGCCATATGAGCCTTTTACCACCCTTCTATGCATAGATAGAAACTCAGTCCATTGAATTATTTCCTTGGCATTGAGCAAACCTTTATTTGCAGCCATCACAGTATAATTGTGGGTTTCATTTCGGTTTAATGCCTTTTTTGTTTTACTTTGTCCAGTGATGTATGCAATGACAAATTGGAAGGGAGATTGCACCGAATGCAGCAAAAGTTTATTTTCTTAAAAAACATTAGCACATTTTCACACGACAAAATTGAATGGGCTAGATTTTATGTTCTCCCCCGGCGAGTTTGGAGGCGGGAACAGCATTTCATCAGGTGGGATGGTGGCAGGTGGGGACCCTGCCACTTTCCTGCCTCTACTCCGATTAAGTCCATGGCAGGAAGGCCCATGGACGGTCTTCCTGGCCCACCGCCAATTGAGCCCTTAAGGGTCAATTAATGCTCAATTAAGGGCCTCTTCCTGCTGCCGCTGGTATTAACCCAGTGAAAGGCAGAACTGTCACCATACAGGCAGCACAACATGCAAACCTATATGGAGTTGCTTCATGGTTCCTGGCGGGGGAGGAAGGGGCGGTGGGTGGGGGTGAGGTTCCCTTGTTCAAAGGCACTCAGTGCCTGATTGAGGAACCCAGCATCGGGAAGAGGAGGGGTTGCCGCTGACAGCTACCCCCTGCCCTTGCTGCCAACCCCCCATTCCTGCGATCCCATCCCGCAAAAGCCCTCCCGCCATCACTCACCCTGAGTCTGGGATCCACGCTGACCTGCACCTTGGGTGGGTGTCTTTCTCACAGCAGCTACCGCCTCCCTGGTGGCACTGTTGAGCCTCTGATTGACTGGCAGCTCTCAGTAGGCGGGACTTCCGCCCCCAGGTCCCTTGATCCCAGGGAAGGCCCACTGCTGTCCACTTAAGTGCGTGATTGGTCTTCCCGAAGGGAGGCACCGTGGGGCGGTCACCGGCTCTCCAGCCAGTAGGCGAGACACCTGTTGCCTACATTAAATACTGTCCAATGTCACCAAGATCTTTTGATGACACTGATTTTCAAGAGTTATCTAGAGTATTATCCAAATGCAAGAACTGTTGCTTTCAGGGAGTGGAGTAGAGAAAGAGAGGATAGAAAGATACCACAATATGCTCCATCAGTATGTAGATAGATGCAATCAGTGAATGGCCATGGAGAGCTGATGAATGCAGTTCTGCCATTTTCACACAAAAGCCCACATTAGTGCAAGCTCGTGTTAGTACCATGGCAGGGGAAGTATACTGTGTAAGGCTTCTATGGGATGTAGCAGAAAATATAAGTTAAAAGGAGACAGCAGAACAATGGTTAATTTCTATTTCAGTGAATGTTCATTTGACCCTGGCATATGTGAAATAACGGCATCTTCTGTATTAATTAAAGATGAAAGACATATTTGCATTTTGATGCAGCACAACACAATAAAACTAATAAAGGCAAATTAGGCAGATGCTGGAAATCTGAACTATAAACAGAAAATGCTGGAAACACTCAGGAAGTCAGGCAGCAGAAACAGAGTTAATGGCGGGAATTTCTCCTAAGGGTAAGTAGTCCCACCGCTGAGACTGAAAGCAGAACCCAACCCTGGGCAGCATTTTACCAGCGATGGTCAATTAAGAGGCAGCCACCTGCACCAATGTCCAATTGAGGACTCAGATCTGCCGGCTCAATCAGAGGGCCGGCTGTGCCACTAATAAGAAGTAGCCACTGCTGAGGCTGCAGGAAGAAAAGGATTCCTCCATGCTAAGGCGCCCTCCAAGTCAAGATAAGTTATTTTATTAATCTTGCAGGGGCCAGGTAGCAGGCTACTGCAATCAGTTGGGGATGCGGGGGCTGGGGTGTGTGAGGTGCACACTCCAGCACTGGTGTGTAGCCACGAGGGAGGCCATTGCCACCAAGGGATCCCTCCATGAGCCATGAAGCAGCCATAAAGTAAGCCCCCTCCCCACCACCACTGGGACTCCATGTAGCGATCCCTCCCGATGCTGCTAAAATGCTGGCAGGGGCAGGAAAAGGCCCTTAATTGGCAAGTCAATTGGTTTAATTGGCCTGCTAGGAGGCAGCTGCACCGCTGAGGTTCCAGCTCAAGAATATCCTGTGCCAGCGGGAAGATGTCGGGCTCCCCTCCTGACACCATTATATGAGGCTTCCCACCTCCCCAGCCCCTCTCCAGAGGGCTGGTAAAATCCAGCCCAATATTTCAGGTCAATGACCTTTCCTTCTGACGACCTGTTCCGACGAAAGTCCGACTTGAAACGTTAATTCAGTTTCTCTTACCACTGTTGCTGCTTGAAGAGCTCATTATTTCCAGAATTTCCTGTTTACGTTATGATAAAAACTGTTTTGAACTAAATTTTGCACTTGACTACAGAGAGAACAGAAAAAAAATTAAAATAGATCCACTGTGTCATAATTAAAGTGGCATTGAGATGGAAAACATCAGCAGCAACTTAACGTTTTCTCCACAGGAAGTATATATAATATATCCAAACAAATTTCAGGAAGGAAATATTATTAGCAATAGCCACAAAGCAGCAACTACCAAAATGTCATTACAATTAGTCGCAGCATTGCTGAAAAAAAGACACGCTGTCGAAGCTGTGTGTCTTGCACTCATCAGGACAGATGCAAAAATGCCAAATTTCAAAAGAAGCAACAATTTATACTACACGATAAAAGGGTTTCATGTCTTTAAAAAAAAAAATTCTGCTTTTCTTTTTTTCACCATCTTGTTACCCACTCACTTAGCCTGTCTTTATCTCTTTGCAGCCTCCTTGTGTCCTCCTCACAGCTTGCATTCCCACCTAGCTTTCCAGTGTGGACACGATGGCCGAATTGCCTCCTTCTACACTAACAATTCTGTGATTCTGTATCATAAGCAAATTTGGATAGCTTACTCTCGGTCTCTTAACTAAGTCATTAATAGAGTATAAATACTCAAGTCCCCAGCACGGATCCTTGAAGCACTCCACTAGTCACAGCCTGCTATCTTGAACATGCCCCATTTATCCCTACTGATACGGACAGAATTGAGAGAGAACTGAAACCCCAGTTCTTTTCCCTTTACTGTCCTTAAACAGTGTGTCTTTGACAAGGAAGATGGGTGTGTTTCTTAATCCCTGTGTGTATGGCCAATTTGAATAACCAGTAGCACACTTTGCATGTGTTTAAATAAAGAGAATTATTTTTATTCACATGTTCAACCCAAACGTCAAGCACTACGTCACTCACCACTCACTCACGTACGCACTCAAGAAAGAAAGCCGTTAATAGGATGATGCACTTTTACAAGGACATGCGCGATGCCAACATCATCACCCTCTATAAAAACAAAGGTGACCGCGGTGACTGCAACAACTACCGTGGAATCTCCCTGCTCAGCATAGTGGGGAAAGTCTTTGCTCGAGTCGCTCTGAACAGGCTCCAGAAGCTGGCCGAGCGCGTCTACCCTGAGGCACAGTGTGGCTTTCGTGCAGAGAGATCGACTATTGACATGCTGTTCTCCCTTCGTCAGATACAGGAGAAATGCCGTGAACAACAGATGCCCCTCTACATTGCTTTCATTGATCTCACCAAAGCCTTTGACCTCGTCAGCAGACGTGGTCTCTTCAGACTACTAGAAAAGATCGGATGTCCACCAAAGCTACTAAGTATCATCACCTCATTCCATGACAATATGAAAGGCACAATTCAACATGGTGGCTCCTCATCAGAGCCCTTTCCTATCCTGAGTGGTGTGAAACAGGGCTGTGTTCTCGCACCCACACTTTTTGGGATTTTCTTCTCCCTGCTGCTTTCACATGCGTTCAAATCCTCTGAAGAAGGAATTTTCCTCCACACAAGATCAGGGGGCAGGTTGTTCAACCTTGCCCGTCTAAGAGCGAAGTCCAAAGTACGGAAAGTCCTCATCAGAGAACTCCTCTTTGCTGACGATGCTGCTTTAACATCTCACACTGAAGAATGCCTGCAGAGTCTCATCGACAGGTTTGCGGCTGCCTGCAATGAATTTGGCCTAACCATCAGCCTCAAGAAAACGAACATCATGGGGCAGGATGTCAGAAATGCTCCATCCATCAATATTGGCGACCACGCTCTGGAAGTGGTTCAAGAGTTCACCTACCTAGGCTCAACTATCACCAGTAACCTGTCTCTAGATGCAGAAATCAACAAGCGCATGGGTAAGGCTTCCACTGCTATGTTCAGACTGGCCAAGAGAGTGTGGGAAAATGGCGCACTGACACGGAACACAAAAGTCCGAGTGTATCAGGCCTGTGTCCTCAGTACCTTGCTCTACGGCAGCGAGGCCTGGACAACGTATGCCAGCCAAGAGCGACGTCTCAATTCATTCCATCTTCGCTGCCTTCGGAGAATACTTGGCATCAGGTGGCAGGACTATATCTCCAACACAGAAGTCCTTGAAGCGGCCAACATCCCCAGCTTATACACACTACTGAGTCAGCGGCGCTTGAGATGGCTTGGCCATGTGAGCCGCATGGAAGATGGCAGGATCCCCAAAGACACATTGTACAGCGAGCTCGCCACTGGTATCAGACCCACCGGCCGTCCATGTCTCCGTTATAAAGACGTCTGCAAACGCGACATGAAATCGTGTGACATTGATCACAAGTCGTGGGAGTCAGTTGCCAGCATTCGCCAGAGCTGGCGGGCAGCCATAAAGACAGGGCTAAATTGTGGCGAGTCGAAGAGACTTAGTAGTTGGCAGGAAAAAAGACAGAGGCGCAAGGGGAGAGCCAACTGTGCAACAGCCCCAACAAACAAATTTCTCTGCAGCACCTGTGGAAGAGCCTGTCACTCCAGAATTGGCCTTTATAGCCACTCCAGGCGCTGCTTCACAAACCACTGACCACCTCCAGGCGCGTATCCATTGTCTCTCGAGATAAGGAGGCCCAAAAGAAAGAAAGAACTTTTACAAATTACAAGCAAAGGAGTATAAGTCGCATTATTTGGCTCGTCTTGGGGGAGAAAGCAAGCGTTGTGGGTCCCATGAAGGCGCTTTCACTCCCGAAGCATATTTAGGTAAATTCGATATCCAGAGTCATATATCGAAGTTGTTGTAGGTGGATTTTCAGCAGGTCATGAAGTTAGTTGCTTGTAGTCTCATTATTAGGAGGTTGGTTTTCTGTACTGGTGAACTTGAAAAGGAACAGTCTCGGAGACCCAAGATGTTAGAGTCTCCAGTTCTTTTAAGCAACGACAGTACTGTCTTGTCTGCTAGCTGCTTTTTTCCTGCAGTCTGCATTTTAAAAGCCCCACAGTGTGACTTCAGTTCCTTTTCCAAATATGGTAGGGGTCTAGGTTGATTAGCCCCATCGTGGTTTATTGTTGTAAATCATTCATCCCGAGGAGGGTAAAGACAATCATCTTCTTTGTTTCAAGAGAAATCTATTATACTCAGGAATGTCTCCTGATGGTTTCAAGATGGGCATTGATGACACCTCCTGGTCTGGAAGGTATCCTTTTGTCCTTTCAGACAGTGAGTCAGCTTTTGAATAAAAGCAAAATACTGCGGATGCTGGAAATCTGAAATAAAAACAAGAAACACTGGAAATATTCAGCATGCCTGGTAGCGTCTGTAGAGAGAGAAGCAGAGTTAACTCTGAAGAAGGGTCACTAACCTGAAACATTAACTCTGCTTCTCTCTCCACAGATGCTGCCAGACCTGCTGAGTATTTCCAGCATTTCTTGTTTTTATTTCAGCTTTTGAATACACAGGCTAAAGATCAGATGACCTTCGGCAGCTATCTTTGCAGGCCATGTCCACTTTTAATGTTCATTTAGAACATTAGAACATTACAGCGCAGTACAGGCCCTTCGGCCCTCGATGTTGCGCCGACCTGTGAAACCATCTGACCTACACTATTCCATTTTCATCCATATGTCTATCCAATGACCACTTAAATGCCCTTAAAGTTGGCGAGTCTACTACTGTTGCAGGCAGGGCGTTCCACGCCCCTACTACTCTCTGAGTAAAGAAACTACCTCTAACAGCTGTCCTATATCTATCACCCCTCAACTTAAAGCTATGTCCCCTCGTGTTTGCCATCACCATCCGAGGAAAAAGACTCTCACTATCCACCCTATCTAACCCTCTGATTAGATTAGATTAGATTAGAGATACAGCACTGAAACAGGCCCTTCAGCCCACCGAGTCTGTGCCGACCATCAACCACCCATTTATACTAATCCTACACTAATCCCATATTCCTACCAAACATCCCCACCTGTCCCTATATTTCCCTACCACCTACCTATACTAGTGACAATTTATAATGGCCAATTTACCTACCAACCTGCAAGTCTTTTGGCTTGTGGGAGGAAACCGGAGCACCCGGAGAAAACCCACGCAGACACAGGGAGAACTTGCAAACTCCACACAGGCAGTACCCAGAATCGAACCCGGGTCCCTGGAGCTGTGAGGCTGCAGTGCTAACCACTGCGCCACTGTGCCGCCCTCACTATCCACCCTATCTAACCCTCTGATTATCTTATATGTCTCTATTAAGTCACCTCTCCTCCTCCTTCTCTCCAACGAAAACAACCTCAAGTCCCTCAGCCTTTCCTCGTAAGACCTTCCCTCCATACCAGGCAACATCCTAGTAAATCTCCTCTGCACCCTTTCCAAAGCTTCCACATTCTTCCTATAATGCGGTGACCAGAACTGCACGCAATACTCCAGGTGCGGTCTCACCAGAGTTCTGTACAGCTGCAGCATGACCTCGTGGCTCCGAAACTCGATCCCCCTACTAATAAAAGCTAACACACCATATGCCTTCTTAACAGCCCTATTAACCTGGGTAGCAACTTTCAGGGATTTATGTACCTGGACACCAAGATCTCTCTGTTCATCTACACTACCAAGAATCATCCCATTAGCCCAGTACTCTGCATTCCTGTTACTCCTTCCAAAGTGAATCACCTCACACTTTTCCGCATTAAACTCCATTTGCCATCTCTCAGCCCAGCTCTGCAGCCTATCTATGTCCCTCTGTAACCTACAACATCCTTCGGCACTATCCACAACTCCACCGACCTTCGTGTCATCCGCAAATTTACTAACCCACCCTTCTACACCCTCTTCCAGGTCGTTTATAAAAATGACAAACAGCAGTGGCCCCAAAACAGATCCTTGCGGTACACCACTAGTAACTAAACTCCAGGATGAACATTTGCCATCAACCACCACCCTCTGTCTTCTTTCAGCTAGCCAATTTCTGATCCAAAGTTCTAAATCACCTTCAACCCCATACTTCCGTATTTTCTGCAATAGCCTACCGTGGGGAACCTTATCAAACGCCTTACTGAAATCCATATACACCACATCCACTGCTTTACCCTCATCCACCTGTTTGGTCACCTTCTCGAAAAACTCAATAAGGTTTGTGAGGCACGACCTACCCTTCACAAAACCGTGCTGACTATCGCTAATGAACTTATTCTTTTCAAGATGATTATAAATCCTGTCTCTTATAACCTTTTCCAACATTTTACCCACAACCGAAGTAAGGCTCACAGGTCTATAATTACCAGGGCTGTCTCTACTCCCCTTCTTGAACAAGGGGACAACATTTGCTATCCTCCAGTCTTCCGGCACTATTCCTGTCGACAATGACAACATAAAGATCAAGGACAAAGGCTCTGCAATCTCCTCCCTGGCTTCCCAGAGAATCCTAGGATAAATCCCATCTGGCCCAGGGGACTTATCTATTTTCACACTTTCCAAAATTGCTAACACCTCCTCCTTGTGAACCTCAATCCCATCTAGCCTAGTAGTCTGAATCTCAGTATTCTCCTCGACAACATTTTCTTTCTCTACTGTAAATACTGACGAAAAATATTCATTTAACGCTTCCCCTATCTCCTCTGATTCCACACACAACTTCCCACTACTATCCTTGATTGGCCCTAATCTAACTCTAGTCATTCTTTTATTCCTGATATACCTTTCGAAAGCCTTAGGGTTTTCCTTGATCCTATCCGCCAATGACTTCTCGTGTCCTCTCCTTGCTCTTCTTAGCTCTCCCTTTAGATCCTTCCTGGCTAGCTTGTAACTCTCAAGCGCCCTAACTGAGCCTTCACGTCTCATCCTAACATAAGCCTTCTTCTTAGTGTGTTTAGTTTAGTTTAGAGATACAGCACTGAAACAGGCCCTTCGGCCCACCGAGTCTGTGCCGACCATCAACCACCCATTTATACTAATCCTACACTAATCCCATATTCCTATCACATCCCCACCTGTCCCTATATATTTCCCTCCCACCTACCTATACTAGGGGCAATTTATAATGGCCAATTTACCTATCAACCTGCAAGTCTTTGGCATGTGGGAGGAAACTGGAGTACCCAGAGGAAACCCACGCAGACACAGGGAGAACTTGCAAACTCCACACAGGCAGTACCCAGAATCGAACCCGGGTCCCTGGAGCTGTGAGGCTGCGGTGCTAACCACTGCGCCACTGTGCCGCCCCAAGTCTTCCTCTTGACAAGCGCTTCAACTTCTTTAGTAAACCACGGCTCCCTCGCTCGACAACTTCCTCCCTGCCTTTAAAAAAGGAAAATTCAGTTCCAGAAGAAGCTATGCTGAATATAGTTCATGTTTAAAGTTGTGAATAGGACATGCTAGGCATGACACTTCCCTCTGCTTTCTGTCCTTTAACCAATCCTCTAATCCATGCGAATATATCACCCCCAACTCGATGAGCCCTTATTCTGAGTATAACCTTTTGTCTGGCACCTTATTGAATGCCTTTTGGAAATCCAAGTTGACTACATCTTCATGTTTCCCATTATCGATTTATCTACGCTGCTAGTTACATCCTCAAAAAACTCCAATTTGTCAAACACTATTTCTTTTTAATAAAACCCTGTTGACTTTATTTGATCATACAATGATTTTATAAGTGCATTGTTAAGACTTCCTTAATAATAGATTCCAGCACTTTCCCACTGACTGATGTCAGACTAACTGGCCTGTTCTGTTTTCTCTCTCCATCCTTTCTTGATTAGCGGGGTTACATTTGCTAACTTCCAATCAGCTGGGACTGGTATAGAATTAAGGGAATTTAGGAAAATCATAACCAGCACATCCACGATCTCTGCAGCTACCTCTTTTACAACCTTAGGATGTAGGCCGTCAGGTCCTGGGGATTTGTCAGATTTTAGTGCCTTAACTTTCTTCAATACCTTTTCTCTGCTGATATTAATTACCTTAAGTTCCTCACTCTTATTAGACATTTGGCTACCCTCCATTTCTGTTATGCAATTTGTGTCTTCTACTGTGAAGACAGACACAAAAATATTTGTTCAACATCTCTGCCATTTCCTCATTCCCCAAGATAGTTTCTCCTGTCTCTGCCTCTGCCTCTAAGGGACCAATGTTTACTTTAGCTACTCTCCTTTTTATTTGCTTGTAAAAGCTCTTACAATCTGTTTTTATATTCCTGGCTAGTTTATTCTCATTCTATTTTCTCCCTTTTTAATCAACTTTTGGGTGGCCTTTTGCTGGTTTCTAAAACATTCCTGATCCTCAGGCTTACTGCTATTCTTTTAATCTAATAGTATCCTTAACTTTCTTAGTAAGCCACAGATGGACATTTTGTGCTGAGTTTTTGTTTTTTTAATGGAATGTATTTTTGTTGAACATTTTGTTGAAAACTGTTGAGCCAAATGGCCTGTTTCTGTTCTGTAAATAGTATGTAATACTGTACAACACTTGCTGATATCAACTGAAAAGCTTAAAAGATACTACTTTATTCAACGTAATAGTGCAAGTGCAATGTATTAAATTGCAGTCAAACTATACCATAACATACAATGTGGCTTAGACCACAAACGGGATTTCACATTTTTATAAATAAAACTCGAGTAAAATACTGGTTTATCTTTCAACGTTGAATCATATGAACATACAAATTAGGAGCAGGAGTAGGCCATTCGGCCCCTTGAGCCTGCTCCGCCATTTGATATCATGCTGATCGGATTGTGGCCTCAGTTCTACTTTCCTGTCTATCTGCTATAACCTTTGATTCCCTTGCCAATCAAGAACCTATCTAACTCAGCCTTATTCAATGACCCTGCCTACACTGCTGCCTGCGGAAGAGAATTGCACACATTAACAACACTCAGACAAAAATCTGTGTTTTAAATGGGAGACCCCTAATTTTTAAACTGTGTCCCCTAGTTCTAGTCTCTCCCATAAGGGGAAACATCCTCTCAGTATCCACCCTGTCAAGTCACCTCAGGACCTTATATGTTTCAATAAGTTCACCTCTCATTCTTCTAAACTCCAATGGATACAGGCCCAAACTGTCCAACCTTTCCTCATAAGATAATCCCTTCATCCTAGGAATCTATTGAGTGAACCTTCTCTGCAGGGCTTCTAATGCAATTATATCGGGCTGAATCTTACAGACCTCCCGACATCGGGGGTCATAGCCGATATATATGATAATTATTATTAGTCAAAGACAAATATTGCATAAGTTAATGAGATTTTACAGCAACATCTTAAAGTTCTTTTGCTTCCTGTTGATCTATATTTTGATACTACCCTATACATGCCACTAATAATGGGCAGGATTTTACCTCCGGGGTCGGGAACCTGACATCGGAACCATTTCCGGGTCCCCACCCTGCACCAGCGGGAAGTAATCACAGTCCATGAGTTTCCCCAATGTCAGCTGATAATTGGCTGGAGGGCGGGCTTGATGGCCAATTAGTAGCGGCAGGTGCAGGTGGGACTTGTAAAGTACGGGCCCAATTTAAAGGTAGGACGGCCGCTATTACTGTGGCAGCTGTTTTCAATTCCCATGGAAACCCAAGTTCAGCAGGAGGAGAGGCAGAGGCCTGGCATGTGGGGCAGGGTTGCCCCACGGTTCACAGCCCTTGAGGTGCTGTTGGAGACAATGATAGACAGGGGAGAAGTCTTGTTTTTGGAGGGTGGCAAGAGAAGGCTACCTATCCAACCAAAACAGGCCTGGCTGGAGGTGGCAGAAATTGTCAGCAGCCGAAATGTCATCCAGGGGAATTGGGTGCAGTGCTGAAAAGGGTTTTAAGACCTTCTTCGCTCTGGCAAGGTGAGTGCAATGCTGGGCCGGATGACAGGTATCCAGGTCTGCAGCACCAGCAAACACACCAGCTAAGTAGCTGGAACGTGGGAGATATGTGTGCCCCAGGTAATTAATGACTCGTCAACAATGCCCAGAGCCCTAGAGCTGTTGAGAACATGGCAGCACCGATACATGCATCTTGTTATTTAAATGGGCCGCTGGCATTGGTGAGAAAGGCCAGGACTGCCTTATCTCTCTCTTTTTTGGCCTTGTAGAAGAGACACAGGAGAGGGCGCACATAGGAGGGAGGAGTGCCCAGTTGGTGGTCCTCACAGCCATGAAGGAGGCTGTAATGGAAATTGCCAGGGTGGCCCCACATGACCAAGTGGGCAATGGAGAGATGGGAATACCTGGAGGAGAGGATGAAAAAGATACTGAATTCTGCAGAAGAAGGGGATGGAATGCACTCCTCCCTGTGCAACAGCATGCCAAAGGCTCAGCTGCACTGGGAAGCCTCGGCCCTGGAGAGATATCTGCTGCCACAGTCAAGTTCTTATGATCTCCTTCTTACGTTTCCCACAAGGTCAGTCGTGGAAGGGGAGCATGAAAGTGCAACATCACCGCAAACCTCCCAAGAATCCGAACCAGCACAGCCAGTACCGTCACATCATTCAAGCGCTTCCTCCACCAGTGCCGAAAAACTCAGTGATGGGTCCTCGTGCGTGGTCAGAAAGGGTGGCACTGGGTGAAATGCACAGCACTAGTGAGCAGGAGGAGTTGATGGAGGTAGAGGCAGCTGTGGGTATCCCCCTTGGAGGATGGAGGACAGACACAGCCATACTCAGCTGGGTGCAGATGCAGGGCTGCGGAATTCACAAGCAAAGCGTCTCTACTTTGACCAGCAGCGAGAAGCTGTGTACCCATGTCAGAGTTCCCTGAGGCAGTGCGGGGTCAAGGGCTGAGAATGGAGGAGTCCCTTCAGCTCATGTGCACCACCATGGCTCAGGGCTTTGAATGCATGAGGTCCTCCATTGAGAGTGGCCAACCTCATGGAGAGCCACATGCAACAGCACTCTGAGTGGATACAGAAACAGTGCTCTGATGTACTCAGACTGCATGCAACGCTCTGTAACATTGACCGGTTGATGACGCAAAGATGTGTGGAGTGGATGCACCCCAGCTGGTGGTCCCCTACAATGATCCAGAGCACCATCCAAGAGCTGAGACAGTCACCGAGGAGAATGAGAATGCCACCCCTCATGGGGCACCATCATAGGGTACCTTGGCCTCTCTGACTGACATCTATGCAGCAGGCCCCTGTGACAGAGGCTGCCACTACATTGATGCCAGTGCAGCAGCTTCTGGAGGTGCCCCCGCTGGCACCTCCATGATGAGGTCAACTGTCACGTGCATCTCAGCCGCAAGCAGACGCATGCAAGTAGACTGCCTCCACCTCATCCGGAGGCCCAGGGCAGCACCGTGTAGAAGTGGCCGAGAGTGGAGGCCATTGCATCAGTCAGAGCACTGAATGGTTCACTGGGGTTTATTTCACTTGTAAGTTGTTAACACTATAAATGTTGAGACATGATCCCAGACATGTGAGCTTTCATTCTTTAATGGAAAAACTGGAAAAGAGGGATTAAGTGGTGAAGGGAAGCTGTGGTCTTTGAATGGGGGACAGTGAGACTGCTGGACAGATGTGCACCACACATTGGTGCTAAGAGTGGATCTATTCAAGGTTGTGTCTTCAATGTAAGCATTCTCACAGGCATCTCAAGGTGTTCCAGAACATGCAGTCATGCTGGATGAGAAGTGCTCAACTGAAACGTGCCTGGATCAGACTGATGTAAGCTTAGACTCCTGAGCTGGCTCCGGCCACCTCCCTGCTCAGCATGGGCACCTCTCCTTTTCCTCGACCTCTTCCAATGAACTGTGTTGATCTAGCTCCTCAACCTCGTCAAAGTCCACTCCTCTCTGGAGGGCCATGTTATGGCGAGTACAACAGACCACCACAATGCATGAGACAGAAGTGTACTTACTGCATGGCACCACCCAACTAGTCCAGGCACCTGAACCGCATCTTCGGAAGCCCAATGGCCTGCCCAAGCAAAACTGAAGTCAATGGGAATCAGGGGAAATCTCTCCACTGGTTGGAGTCCTATCTATCACAAAGGAAGATGCTTGTGGTTGTTGGAGACCAATCATCTCAGGCCCAGAACATTGTTGCAGGAGTTCCTCAGGGTAGTGTCTGAGACCTAGCCATCTTCAGATGCTTCATCAATGACTTCCCTCCATAAGGTCAGAAGTGAGGATATTCACTGATGATTGCACAGTGTTCAGTACCTTTCCTAACTCCTCAGATACTGAAGTAGTCCATGCCCACATGCAGCAAGACTTAGACAACATCAGGCTTGGGCTGATCTGTGGCAAGTAACATTCACACCACACAAGTGCCAGTCAATGATCATCTCCAACAGGAGAGAATCTAGCCATCTCGCCTTGACATTCAAAGCCACTATATTTAGGGGACGGTAGCATAGTGTTAATGTTACTGGACTTGCAATCCAGAGGCCCAGACTAGTGTTCCAGAGAAATGAGTTCAAATCCGACGACGGCAGCTGGAGGAATTTAAATTCAATTAATTATTAAATCTGAAATAAAATGCTAGCCTCATTAATAATGATCATAAAACTACTGGATTGTCATAAAAACCCATCTGGTTCACTAATGTCCTTCAAGGGAGGAAATGTGCTGTCCTTACCCAGTCTGGCCTACCTGTGGCCCCGGACCCACACCATTGTGGTTGACTCTTAACTGCACTCGGAAACAGCCGAGCGAGCCACTCAGTTGTAGGCGGCTCATCACCACCTGCTCAAGGGCAATGAGGGATGAGCAATAAATGCCAGCCTTGCCAGCAACGCTCACATCCCAAGAACAAATAAAAACAAAATTACCAGTGCTGAATCCTCCACCAATAACATCCTGGGGGGTTACCATTGACCAGAAATTTAACTGGACCAGCCGTATAAATACTGTGGCTATAAGAGCGGGTCAGAGGCTGGGAATTCTGAGGTGAGTAACTCACCTCCTGACTCCCCAAAGCCTGTACACTATCTACAAAGGCATAAGTCAGGAGCGTGATGGAATAATCTCCACTAGCCCAGATGAGTGCAACTCCAACAACACACAAGAAGCTCAACACTATCCAGGACAAAGCAGCCCGCTTGACCAGCACCCCTTCCACCACCAGCACACAGTAGCTACAGTTTGGACCACGTATAAGATGCACTGCAGCAATTCACCAAGGCTCCTTTGACAGCACCTTCCAAACCCGCAACTTCTGCCACCTAGAAGAACAAGGGCAGCAAACGCATGGGAACATCAACATCTACAAGTTCCCCTCCAAGTCACACACCATCCTGCCTTGGAACGATATAACCATTCTTTCACTGTCACTGGGTCAAAATCCTGGAACTCCCTCCTTAACAGCACAGTGGGTATATCTATACCATTTGGACTGAAGCTGTTCAAGAAGGTGGCTCACGAGCACCTTCTCAAGGGCAATTAGGGATAGACAATAAATGCAGGCCTTGCCAGCAATGCTCACATCCCATGAAAGAATTAAAACAAAATACAGTCCTTGTGAGCAGATTGCTTTGGTTGTAGCACCCCTGTGCCTCCATCTCGGGGTCACGTAAAGGGTTGAGTAGCCATCTCTTCCAGGGATATCCCTTGTCCTCTAGAATCCATCCAGAGTTTTGGTGGTGTAATGAAGAGCTGTGGCACCCTAGACTGCGGAGGATGAAGGTGTCATAGCAGCTTCCAGGATAGTGAGCACATACATGTATAAAGCTGTAGTGGTCGCAGACGAGCTGAACATTGAGGGAGTGGAAGCCCTTCCGGTTAATGAATTTCACTGGCCGCTCACTCGGCACCTTGATGGACAAGTGTGCAATCGATGATGCCCTCCACCTGTGGGAATCCAGCAGTGGAGGCAAATCCCACTGCCCTTTGTGCCTGCAAGGCCCCATCTGTTTGAAATTGTATGTACTGTCCATCTTTCACAAATAGGGCACCAGTGACCAGCAAGATGCAATGAGGTGCGGCCGGTTGCAAGACCCCACCAAGGTCTGCTGCTGATTGTTGGAAGGAGGCAGAGGCAAAGAGGTTCAAGGCGACGTGACTTTCAGGACTACTGGTAGGGCATGCTGAGCAGTAAAACGAGGTATGACGTATTCCTCAATGAGAGCACAAATCTCAGTGATCATTTGCCTGGACAGGCACAGTCTCCTGTGGCACATTATCTGACATGTCCAGGTAGCTTCTTATTCGGCGGTATGCTTGAGGCTAAGGGTATGGCTCCATTGTCTTCCTGCCCCTTGTTCTCCTCCTCTGCCCTTCTCATGCCTGTGGCTCTGCACCTGCTCCTGAGGATGTTGCTCCTCATCGCTACTTGTCCCTATCTCGGAGTACTTTAATCCCATGTCAAGCCATTGCCTCGTTTGCAGTCAGCTGCAATAACAAAGCTTAGTGGAATCGCGCCCTCCACCCCATGGCCGCACGATCCCCTCCACTGCCCAAGCACACAGAGCACTTGCTCTGGTTACACTGCTCTCCCGATGGCACCTGTGAGCCATTGGATTACTGCCCCTCTCAGCTGTGCAGCATTATGGGCCCACCTAACTAAATGGCGCGGCCATCACTGCCTCCCCAGTATGTTACCGCCTCCTGCAATTTGGGACTGTTCCTGATCCATTGAACAACACATGAGCCCCCACAAAAATCCAAACTGGCCCTTGACGAGCTGACAAGCTCGTTAACAGGATCAATTGACCTTTTATCTGAAACAAGCAGGTTGCCAGATCCCATCTTACCACAGCACCCCCCAACCCCAAGCAAAATCGCCAGTGGTCAGGGCAGCAACGACAAACTGACACGATGACTGGTGGCACTAATTTTGGTGCCCGCCCACCTCCGTACTCAAACAGACCGGGGGGCAAAACTCCTACCCAATATATCTCAAGGCCCTGTTCAGTTCACAATGATCATAAAGCAAAAGCTCATCAAGGCACCATTTCTGCATAATATTTCTAGACGATGCTCACCACATTTTAAAAAATATTGTATAATAGTTGTACACTTAAATATTTGTTGAAGTTCACTTCAAAATAAAAATAACATTCATGTATCTAGTTTTCAGCATAACACCACTTTAATTCGTCAATGGTGCAGATGTATCTGGATGTAAGTTTGTATTTACTCTGCTTCCTCTGAAGTTAACGGTAATCAGTATTAATCCTCTGCAAAATATTCAATATTACCCTACAAGTAAGCTTCTATGAACAGGAAGAAAAGCCCAGTGTTGGTATCTTTTACTTAAAATGTGCAATAATAACTAGAACTAGATTATAAAATGCTACGTTGTAAATGCTAAAAACTCTATGCAAGCCATATGGGAGAACACTGCCAAGGTGCAACAATGAAGCAACAACAGGTATGAAAATGAGCTACAAAATGCATTCACACGCCTATGAAATGTGTGTGTTACAGCTACGTTAAATATACTGGCCAGACCTTTAATAATTAGTTACAAGGAGCCAAACCAATGAAAAGTAGGGGAGAGATGGTTTGAGGCATTGTAGTAAATTGTTCCATTTTTGCAGGTAATCTAAATGCAAACTAGAAGCAACTTATCATGAGAATGGATTTTCTACCATCTGGTCAAATAACAGGGGATTTGTCTAGTGGCAAGCAAAGAATGGAATGATGTGAGAAAGATTAGCGGGGAAGTCTTACAGTTGGCTAAAATGTATTTTGTGCAAACAAGAACAGATGACGCCTCAACAATTACACCTGTCAAAAATCCCAGAAAGCAATCCATCTCTGAAGAGTTCAGTAGGAAACAGGCAAGTTCATAGCAAAATGAAATTTTTAACAATTGCCAAGAAACACTTTGATGCATGAAAAGCTAAAAAGTCTGATATCAAGTACTGATAACCCCCCCCCCCCATTTCACCTTTACCTGCTTCAAAAACAGCAAGATCCAATCATTCCACATGCAGTACTGTAACTAAGCAAAGTTTAAGAAAATAGCTCAAGTATTATCTTGTGGCTTTTGAATGATTACCTAAATGATTGTATGAAATGTCATTTGTTAGTAAATTAGCTGAAAACAAAATCTATTTTTTGGTCTGATTGGAAATAACAATGCCCATAATATAGATAAAAGTTAAATTCATTTGAATTCAAACTCTTTTCTAAGAATGAATTTATAAGAAAGGTATAACTAAATGATGCACATCATAGTTCCTAAGTTTATGAAGCAATGAATAGCCCCTATGGGCTGAATAAATGGAGCAATCACATGAGTAACTTCTGTTCTGCAAATTTTGAAGTTCCAACATGTACAGTCATTATAACTAGATACATTGTTTATGAATACACAACTTAGTCACATAGTAATTCAAACTGAGTATTTCTTTTCACTTCCACTGTTACAGTTATGCTTTCATCATGACTGGTACTGTTTTGTAACGCTTTCAAAATGGAGTCATGATAGGTGAGTCATAAAAAAAGTTAGTGATGTCATGATAGGTAAGACATAAAAAAAGTTATTGATGTTTGTTCCAGTGTTCAAGAATATATCTTTGTATAAGATACTTGAGTGCTTGTAGAAAAAATGCTGTCGTTAAAGCACTATTTTGTAATTATGTATCAATCATCTAGGTCTGATTAAAAATAGAATTATGAACTACTATGGAATAGTTATCCCTGCATCAGTGTAGGAAAGTTTTCATGTTGCACTAATGCAAGAAATGCAGTACAACTGCAGCTTTCCAGTAAGTAAGAACTATTCAAATTTCCGTAGCAATGTAAAACCACATGGCTGCATCAGATTCCTATTATCTCAGCTTCACACTGCTTGTAAAATACCTGTACAAAGCTAAATTTTGAAACTTTTCAGTTGTCCTGTGTTTCATCTTCAAGTTTTTATTTTTCCAACAGTAAAAATTTTAATGATTGGATAGTAAGCTCTTTTCCAACCAATAAAATGTCAACAGCAGCTGGAGGCTGGTAAGCAGAAGATGCTGAAGCCAGTACTGGAAGTATAACTGGAATATTAAACTTTGCTAAATAATGCCCCTTCAAATTTAAGCATCAGTTTGGCTCAATGGTAACACTCTCACCTCTGAATCATAAGGCTATAGGTTCAAGCACCACACTTGAGCATATAACCTAAACTGAAACTTCAGTACAGTATTGAGGAAGTGATGCATCGTGGAAGGCGTCTTGTGGATGAGATGCTAAACTGAGAGCCTGTCTCCATGTTCTGGCAGTTCCTGTTTAGCTCCTGTGAATTGCCTTGGGATGTTTTATGATGTCAAAAGGGCTATATCAATACATGTAGTTGTTGTTGTTGTAAACAATCACATAGCAACTATTTCAAAGAGTAAAGAGTACTTGCAATGTCCTAGCTAATATTGCTCACTCAACAATTACCACCAAAATAGGTTAACTGGTCATTTATCTCATTACTGTTAACGGGAATTTGGACGCCATAGGGAAATTTTATGCTCTCCCCGTGACGGGTTTGGAGGTGGGCAGAGCATAAAATCGGGCAGGATAGTGGCGAGATTCTGCATGTTAGACTGTCAGGAGATTTCTGTGACAATGAAATATTCATAACGGAAAATAATAAATACAGATGAAATGAAAGAAAAATTCTACCTTCCTATTTAAATGCAACTTTACATTTTGGATAACAATCTGTTGATATGATGTTGAATGTACCCGACTCAGTACATTTTTTGGCCAATACATGGACTGTTACAAAATTGAAGTCTCAATGCAGATATTTCAGTTCACGAGCAAAAAGGAAGGGGTTGATTTTAACTTGCCAATATCGGTGTCAATAGTGTGGTGATGGTATCAAATTGAGTTGGCAGACTTATCACCCAGTTAATGCAAACATTCGGCCAGTTGGAAAATTCAGGGGCCTATTAAAACCCTTGTCTGTTTTTGAGGCAAAGCCTATTTCGGTATACAAATCAGTATTCTAAAACATACCTAAGATCCCGACTGCCAGTTTAGGATAGAAAGAAAGACTTGCATTTATATAGCAACTTTCACAAAGACAAGAAGTCCCAAAGCGCTTTACAGCTAATGAAGTACTTTTGAAGTGTAATTCCTGTTGTAATGTAGGAATCATGGCAGTTAACGTATGCACAGCAAGCACCCATAAACATCAATCTGATAATGACCGAATAATCTGTTTTATTGATGTCAGTTGCAGGATAAATAATGGACAGAACAGCTCTTGTTTGAAATAGTGTCAGATGATCTTTTACTTCTACTTGAGAGGGCAGGCAGGGCGTTGGTTTAACATCACATCTGAAAGATGGCACCTCTGACATTGCAGCACTACCTCAGTATTGCACTGGAGTGTCAACCTAGATTTTGTGTTTAAGTAGCTGGAGTGGGGCGAAAGTGCCATAGCTGACAGAACTGGTTGGAGTGTGCACCATTAGCAAGTTTTATTAGCAACAGAGCTGAAGAACCAGGAAAAGCTAAGTTCCAAATTATTTTGTGGGTCGAAGAGGTGCAGTCGTGCTTTGGAACACCTATTTGGCACTCACAGCTCACCTGTTGCATCTGAATGGGCAGTCAGCCATTCAAAATTTGTAATCGACCCAGATTTCTTCTCTCTTGCCTTTGTAAATTTTGTATATGATCCTCTTTATAATGCTGTCTTTAGAAGCCATGAAAAAAATCCTGTAAAACAACATAAATATGCTTTGAAGGGTTTCTGGTCTATAAAGAGAACTTAAATGGCGCAAGCTTGAAAATAAATCAAGTTAAATTAGTTATATACAATTACAAGGGGATTGCTCTGTAGTGGAGTTTAAGAATGAAGAAAGAAGTTTGTAAAAATTCTGTCCAGCAAGTGAAGTAAACATTTTTTAAGAATTTCTGGGAATAGAAAGTGTGTTGTTATCTCCTGCAGCTGGATAGATAATAGCCCAAGATCTGCTTTCTAATAAATTTCGAGGCTAATAGTGCTTGCCATTATTTATGAGCAAATGCCACAACAACTTCAGGTGAGGGCAGATGTGCAACTAAACACGAAAATCTAAAAGTTGCTGCCAGAGATGCAAAGCTCCGCCATTCGCTTTGTGGACAGCATCTTGCTCCCTGCCTCATAATTCAAACACATTTGCCAGCGCAAAGTTCCTGTACTTGCACAGTAGATACAAAGTAAATTTGCCACAGAAAGTTATTTCAAGTCTAAGTACCCTTTCAAAGAAGGGATATGTATTAATTACTGTCAATAAACCTCTCTGGCAGAGAAAATTAACTATTACAAATGTGGAGTCTCATGCCTTTAGGTTTCAGGAAAAAGCAAACCACAAGAATTTGTGAAAGCCTTTCAGCTGAATCTCTGACTTACTACTAGAAATAATGGATTGCAACATCAGAAAAAAATAAGAAAATACAATATTTACATGAAAATGATTAAACTTACTCACCGGGTTGCAGACTATCACTTCCACTATATATTTGTATTGGCAATTTACAGGTTATTTTTATGTTTGACAAAGATATGTTATTGAAGAACATGCCAGAGTTTTCCACTTGTAAGGCATACCATTCATGCGCTCGAATATTATTACAATACTACTGTAAACAAATCCCCCGAAAGCTATTAGAAACCTGTTGGGGATATTTGAATTTTTACCAAAAACGCAGTAAAACAAAAACAATAACTTTTTCAGAGGTAACTTTGAAAGCAAAGACAGAATTATTATATATTAGATTACCACCCACAAGGACAATCAGGAAGTACAATAAAATGAACAAATACCGATTATAGACAAGCCTGTGCTGGTAGGAAGGGTGGTTGTCTTCACTGGCTTTTGCAAGGCTAGCTCTTAATCCTTATTTCAAATGTTGCTAAATGTAGAGTTTCGCCATAGTTTGGTGAGGGCAGAATTTCCAGCAAGGTGCCAGCTTCTAAAGAGTTGCTTTTCTCAAAAGGGAAGAGGAGTGTTTGTTGTGGTAAGCATTGTGATTCTAGTTAAACAACAATGATCAGTTACAGAAAAAGTGTCCAGCGTTGCATGCATCCAAAAGTGGCTGGAAGCAGGAATACGAGGAAAGCTCTCATGTCACTGAAGTTGCCTTTGAGATCCTACTGCAGGTGGCAAGGTAAAGGAAGGATAAAGGTTGGAGCTGATGGATGAAGACAGTCCCAACCTATTACAGTGCTCCATATTGATGCCAATGCACTTTGCCTACTATACGCTTTGGACCATTTAACCTCTCCAACTGCAACACTCTGGCTTCCAGTCCACTAACTACCATGGAACTCTTGTATGATGAATCCTGGATATACAACCCTTTTTCTATTGGTGTTGCTACCTGTCCCACCCCTTGTCTGCAAAACATTGCAATGTTTTTGATCAGCTCTGGCCATTATTTTTGAGTACACGTGTGGAAACTATTTAACTTCCTTTCACCTTGCT
Organism: Heterodontus francisci; assembly: GCF_036365525.1. NCBI lineage: Eukaryota > Metazoa > Chordata > Chondrichthyes > Heterodontiformes > Heterodontidae > Heterodontus > Heterodontus francisci. Next base: position 74,943,071 of record NC_090379.1, read on the forward strand.
TCTTTTGAATGCAAAAATAATCTAGGAACATAGGAACATGAGTAGGCCATTCAGGCCCTCGGGTCAATTCCACGATTCAATGAGAACATGGTTGATCTAAGACCTAGGGCTGGATTTTGTGTAGAAGGAGGGGTTCCCGGTGCCAGGCTGAAAATTCAGGGTAAACCCCGTCTCTGCATTTTCGTGGCCCCCGACCCCCGGAGCATACCTCTAGTCTTTTTCAATTAAAGATCCACGAGCCAGGATTCCAGTCCCTTTAAAGATGGGGATCCCGCCTCCATGAGCTGCCAGCCAATCAAAGGGCCAGCAGCTGAGCAGCATCGCCAACGCCACCAAGTACTGCAGAGACCGCGGACCCAGGCCAATGCTGGAACCCCAGACAGGAGGTTGGTGAGGTCGCTAGGGCCTGTCCGGAAGGCACTAGTGAGGGGGAGGAGGGAGGGGTTGGTTTTGAAGTCTGGGGTGGGGACCCTGGGGGATAAAGTTGTTCCCGGTGGGTGTCCTCCTTGGCCCACAAATTGCCCATGGAAGAGAGCCCACCACCTCCCCCCAAGCCTGCAAGGAGGGCACCTCATTTTGCAAGGCGTCCTCCCGCATGGCAGAAGCCCCCCCTCCCCCCAACCCTGGGCGCTGGTAACATCCCAGTGGCGGTGAGACCAGGCCCTTAATTGGCCACTTAAGAGCCTCAATTGGCTTCTGGGTGGGAAGGTCGTTGTCAGTCTAATCCGGCCCCAGCAAAGTCACTTGGCAACAGGCCTGCCACCTTGCTGCCACCCCCCTCCCCTCCCCCATGCTAGCCATTGCAATACTCCATGCCCGCTACCACCTCCTTCCCCACCTCAGGAGGGCCCATAATATCCCAGCCTTAATGTGCGATTATAGATCAGCCATGGATTGCATATTTCTGTCATTTAGCAGCAAATTCAGTTTAGAAATAAACTGATTTCTTGTGCACACAGTTTATCCTATTCATTTGGAAGGTCCCATCAACTCTGCAATGACACCTTGATATTTCCACGAGACTTCAGTGCAAATTGAGGGGATTAAGTATTGATGGTAATTGCACCTTAACAAGATATGAAATGACTGAACACCTGTTTCTGCCCAAAATAGCCAGTATGCTTAATATGTTGTAAGTGGCAACTCTGTAATTGACAATAATGGTAATGAAAAATTACATAGGATTACCTAGGATATAAGGCACAGAAACAGGCCATTCAGCCTAACCAGTCCATGCCAGCATTTATGCTTTACTGGAGCCTCCTCCCAATTGTTAATGCTATTTTCTGGTTTAAATGGTAGGGACCATAACACAAAGAGCGAATGGTGTCTCAGAGATCTTTAAGATCTGGGATCAATGGGGAAGAAATTTTGTGGTATCAGAAGAGTGGAAGTATACCCAACTTTACATACTTTATTCTACTATAGAGTACAGTTCACATGGACTAAATAAATCTCAGTTACAGCACTCTTCCACAGTACTATGCAGATGACCTTTTCTCATTTGCTACACATTCCTCTATAATAGAAAAGCTATAGGGCACACCTTTTCTGGGGAAGGCAAATAGTTTTCACTGCAACATATGCATGTTGAAAGGTTGTTATCATAGTATGGTTACAGCACAGGAGGCCATTCGGCCTGTCGTGTCCATGCTGGCTCTCTGCAAGAGCACATCAACAGCTCCCACTCCCCTGCCTTTTTCCCGTATCCCTGCAAAATTTTTCTCTTTAGATAATTATTCAATTCTCTTTTCAAGACCTCAACTGAATAATCTGCCACCACCACACTCTCAGAAAGCGCATTCTAGATCCAAACCACTTGCTGTGCAAAAAAGATTTTCCTCATGTTGCCGTCACTTCTTTTGCCAAACACCTTAAAATCAGAGTATTTGGGTTCTGAATCCTTCTGCCAATGAGATCAGTTTCTCCCTATCTACTCTGTCCACACCACTAATCATTTTGAACACCTCTATCAAATTCTCCTCTTAACCTTCGCTTCCCCAAAGAGAACAACCCCAGCTTCTCCAACTTATCCACATAACTGAAGTTCCTCATCCCTGGAACCATTCTCGTGAATCTTTTCTGAATCCTCTCGAATGCCACACACATCCTTTCTACAGTGTGATTCCCAACACTAGGCACAACCCTCCAATTGAGGCTGGACCACTATTTTGTACAGGTTTATCATAACTTCCTTGTTTTTGTACTCTATGCCTCTATTTATAAAACCCAAGATCCCTAATGCTTTATTAACCACTTTCTCAAACTGCCCGGCCACCTTCAATGCTTTGTGCACATATACAGCCAGGTCCCTCTTGCTCCGACACCCCCATTAGAATTGTACCTCTTAATTGATATTGCCTCCCCTCATTCTTTCTACCAAAACGAATTGCATCACACTTCTCTGAATTTATTTATTTATTTCGAGATGCAGCACTGAAACAGGCCCTTCGGCCCACCGAGTCTGTGCCGACCATCAACCACCCATTTATACTAATCCTACACTGATCCCATATTCCTACCACATCCCCACCTGTCCCTATATTTCCCTACCACCTACCTATACTAGGGGCAATTTATAATGGCCAATTTACCTACCAACCTGCAAGTCTTTTGGCTGTGGGAGGAAACCGGAGCACCTGGAGAAAACCCACGCAGACACAGGGAGAACTTGCAAACTCCACACAGGCAGTACCCAGAATTGAACCTGGGTCGCTGGAGCTGTGAGGCTGCGGTGCTAACCATTGCGCCGCCCTAATTAAAGTTCATCTGCCACATGTCCACCCATTCCACCATTCTGTCTCTGTCCTCTAAGTTTATCACTATCCCCTTCACAATTCACAATATTTCCCAGTTTTGTGTCATTGGCAAATTTTGAAATTGTGCCCTCTACACCCAAGTCTAGGTCATTAATATATATCAAGAAAAGCAGGGGTCCCAACACCGACCCCTGGGAATCCCCACTATATACATTCCTCCAGTCTAAAAAACAACCGTTCACCACTGCACTCTGTTTCCCGTCACTTAGCCAATTTTGTATCCGTGCTGCTATTGTCCCTTTTATTCCATGGGCTCTAATTTTGCTGACAAGCCCATAATGTAGCACTTCATCAAATGCCTTTTGAAAGTCTATGCACACCACATCAACTGCATTACCCTTATTAACCCTCTCTGTTGTTATCAAAAAACTCCAGCAAGATGGAGTTTGCCCTTAACAAATCTGTGCTGGCTTTCCTTAATTAATCCACATCTGTCCAAGTGATCATTAATGTTGTCCCAAATTATCATTTCTAAAAGCTTTCCCACCACCGAGGTAAAGCTGACTGGCCTGTATTTGCTGGATATAGCCTTACACCTTTTTTTGAACAGTGGTCTAACTTTGGCAATTTTCCAGTCCTCTGGCACCACCTCCATACCTAAGGCAGATTGGAAGATTATGACCTGTGCCTCTGCATTTTCCTCCCTTACTAACCTCAGTAACCTTGGATGCATCTCATCCGGTCCTGGTGACTATGTACAGCCAGCCTATCTAATGCCTCTTCTATCAATTTTTAGCCCATCCAGTGTCACAACTACCGCCTATTTGACCACAACTTTTGCAGCATCTTCTTTCTTGTTAAAGACAGATGCAAGTACTCTTTTAGTACTTCAGCCATCCTCCCTACCTTCATACGTAAATCCCCATTTAGGTCCCAATCAGCCACACAGATCCTTTTACCACTCTTTTACTAGTTACATGCTTTTATGTTAGCTGCCAGTCTCTTCTCATACTCTCTCTTTGCTTCTCATTTCTTTACACTTCCCCTCTGAACCTTCTATATTCAACCTGGTTTTCACATGTATTATCCACCTGACATCTGTCATATGTATCCTTTTTTGCTTTATCTTACTCTCGAATTCATTTGTGTTATGACCGAGGCGGGAGCGACACACTGTCAATTCAGTCCCATCACTCCACATGTCGCAGCATATCATTAAAGTTTTCCCACTCAACTGGAAAACAGCCAACTTAAACCCTGCTGTAACAACCCCCAGAATAAAACAGACCAAACCAGGTATCTTTAGACAACAACAAATTAACTATTTATTAAAACTCAATCTTAAACACTATTAAGATAAACCTATGTTTAATGGCCTTATAGCTTATTTTAACCTAACTCCCCCATTCACACACATGCACTCAAAAATCATGGTTAACCGGTTTCTTTTAAATGTTTTAAAAATTAGCTGTTTAAGAATAAATAAATAACTGGTATATAAGTCTTTGTGGGTTACTTTCCTGATAGGTGAGGTATTCTAATGTGAAAATAATCAAATGCCACTCAAAGTCTCCATGCGGATTTGATGAAATAGTCTCTTAATGGATAGGCATACAAAACACTTCAGCTGCAGCAGGTATCAATCAGTTCTTTCAGCAATGAGCACAGCAATAGGTCAACTTGAATTTTAAAACCTGCAGTCTCTCAGTTGAAACTTTACTTCAGCAATACAAACGGTCTCTTCAAAGGGTTTTTTCCCGCCTTAGGCAATTAACTTGGCCTGTAGCTCCTTGTAGAATTTTTGTTGTGAGAAATAGATAGTTCTTTTCTTCAGTAGCACGGTTCGCCGGTGAGTCTCTCAAAACTGGTTTCAACCGGTTTTAACACACAGTTAAATTGTTACAGTACACGGTCATGCAGACCCCCACCTGCCAAGACTGAGGTACACATTATTTCGCCACATGAACATTAAAACTTAAAATTGAGGCTGGGAAGAGGGCCTATCACAAGGAATTGTCAAGCCCCTGACTGGAAAGACATTTGCATGCTAGCAGGAGAGAGAGATGGAGTTGGAACAAGGGACCCAGTCCTTGCTTCCCCAATACACAGAAGAAGTGGTCAGACCAGTTTAGTCATATGTCTAACTGACTGTTGGAGTTGTTTGAATTTGAACTTGCTGAGAGAAAGAAACTCAGAAAGCTCTTTGCTCCTGGACTGAAAAGACCTCTCTCCTGTCTGCTCTCATCTCTTTCTCACGGAACTGAAGATCCATGAATCCCAAGAGAGAAAAGTCTCCTACAGTGAACAAGGGTTAAGAAGAATACTGGGCCCCAATGAAAAGCACGACTATTTACAAAGGGACTACAGTGAGCTTGAAGCACAGTAAACAAGAAACTCTTCGGATTGCCTCAAACCTCTCTACTTTATTTTTCTTCTGCTCTGTTCTGTCCCTATTTGCATGTGTGTATCGCGTGTGCATGCCAGCATGAGCATGTCATATATCCGTAGGCATTAACCGTATTAGAGCTTAAGTTTAAGGTTCAATAAATTTCACTCTTCTTCTTTAAACCAAAGAAAACCTGGTGTGCTCATTTCTTTGCCTTATAATTGGAAAGTGGTGAACAAGGATTCACCAAGGGGGAGCTCAAAACAGTGTGTTTAAAATTAAACCCTGTTATAATAAGACCAGGTGAAGACAGTAAAAGACCCATAGACACCTTTCTCACCTGGTCGTAACAACACCATGTGATCTCTCTCTCCTGCTGTGGCCTAGGTAACAAGTGCAACTGGAACACTGTGCCTCAGAAATCCAAAAGCTTCTCTCCCTGCCTTAAAGGTGCGCTATTTTAACAGTCTTAAAGGCACACTGTTTCAAACAGAGGAGAAAATAAATACAATTCCGTGACATTTGTCATACAGGGAGCTCTGGCTTTGTTTGTCCTACCATTCCCTCTGATGGGAATGTACCTTGACTGTACCTGAACTATCTTCTCTTTAAAGGCAGCCCATTGTTTTGTTGCAGTTTTGCCTTCCAACCTTTGATTCCAATTTACCTGGGCCATATCCGTTCTCAGCCCATGGATTAATTGTTTTTATTCTGGATTGCTCCTTGCCCTTTCCCAAAGCTAACCTAAATCTCATCATGCTATGGTCACTGTCTCTTAAATGTTTCTCCACTGACACTTGATTTACTTGACCCACCTCATTTCCCAAAACCAAGATCCAGCAATGCCTCCTTCCTCATTGAGCCGGAAACATACTGATGCAGAAAAATCTCCTGAACTCACTCTAGAAACTCTTGCCCCTCTCTGCCCTTTACAATATTGCTATCCCAGTCTGAATTAGGAAAATTAAATACCCCATTATAACTACTCTATAATTCTTGCACCTCTCTGTAATTTCCTTGAAAATTTGTTCCTCTGTATCTTTGCCACAGGTTGGTGGCCTATAGAGTACACCCAGTAGCCCTATTGTTTCTTAGCTCTAAACAAATAGATTCTGTTCTTGATCCCTCTCTCTTTAGCACTGTGTTCTCCTTAATCAATACTGCTACTCCTCCTCCTTTATTTCATTCCAAATCTTTCCTGAACACCTTGTATCCAGGAATATTTTAGTACTCAGTCCTGCCCTTTTTTGAGCCAGTTCTCAGTTATTGCGACACCATCATATTTCCATATGGCCATCGGCACCTGCAGTTTATCACACTCCGCACTTTCGCATACATGCACAGTGGCGCAGTGGTTAGCACCACAGCCACACAGCTCCAGCGACCCGGGTTCAATTCTGGGTACTGCCTGTGTGGAGTTTGCAAGTTCTCCCTGTGTCCGCGTGGGTTTTCTCCGGGTGCTCCGGTTTCCTCCTACAAGCCAAAAGACTTGCAGGTTGGTAGGTAAATTGGCCATTATAAAAATTGCCCCAAGTATAGGTAGGTGGTAGGGAAATATAGGGACAGGTGGGGATGTGGTAGGAATATGGGATTAGTGTAGGATTGGTATAAATGGGTGGTTGACGGTCGGCACAGACTCGGTGGGCCGAAGGGCCTGTTTCAGTGCTGTATCTCTAAACTAAACTAAACCAAACCTAATTTAGACCTGATTACATTCCCTCTTATTCTGACCCCACCTAATGCCTTACTAGCTCCTTCTCTCGTGCTATCTGGTCTCTCCCAATTCTCTGTGCACCTTGGTTTTCCTGTCTAATATTACCTGACAGTTCCCACAGCCCTACTAAGCCAGCAAGAGGTGGCCCTCGTGGTGACCCAGAATCAAATAATATGCTCAGACCTGCTATCTCTCTCCGCTACCATCACATCCATTGAGCAGTGGCTAGGCACGAGAGGGACCAGGGACACGGAGACTACCCCTGCTCCTGGTCCCTCCTGGGAGGGCAGAGGGGATCCAGAGATGGAGGAGGCGAGCCAGCAGACTATATCTGGGGGACTCTCCAGGCGATTCCAATGTGGATGCTGGCACCCCTCCCCCCCACCTGTGAGTGAAGCTGCAGCAGCCGCAACACCTGAGGAGGGTTCTGTGATGATGCAGGATCCTCCCAGCCAACCAAGTCCCTCCAGGCCTCGTGCGTGCATAGGACGACCACCAAAGTCATCCATCGCCAAAGGGCAATCTGATCAGCAGCCTTCCTCTAGTCAAGCTGCTGGCGCAGAGGTTGCACCGAGAAGGGGCACCTGCAAGCGTTTAAAGAAAACTCACTGACACAAATGGGAACGCACGAGTGTCACAGCAATGTAAATACATCTTTCACTAAATGTTCCTCACCAACATGTGTGTCCTTTTCTCTGTGTGAATGATGTGTGTCAGCATGTAGTGCCAATGTCACATCTCTTTGCAACGTTGGCCCTTCAGGAAAGCCAACGTATGCAATAGCATCATTGCCATGACACCATTACTTATGAGCGTCTCCACGGATGCAGTGAAATGGACATTGGCTCAGTCAGCTGCTGCCTCACACAGGAATGCTGCAGATGTGGACTGGTGCACAGCAGGTGAGCGAGCTGATGTGTAGCTTGCAGGGCTCATGTCGGTTCCTATGGAGCAGACAGCCTTTGTCTGATAAGCCACTGCTGTACATCCCTGGCTCACTGCTAGCCCTGCGTGCAGAGCCTGGGTGCCATCTACCCTCCCATGTGTCTTTCATGCTGCAGGTCCTCAGCATCCTCATAGTCCGAGGAAGTTTCCTTTTGACATCTCTCATCATGATGCCAGGCCTGGCCCCTATTGGGTACATAGTTGTGCAGAGCAGCAAAGATAGGAGCTGGCATTTTCAGCCTGTAGTACAGGGCATCACCCTATCCATTCAGGACTTGGAAGCTCTCTTTCAGCATGCCAATCTCCTGCTCAATGGTGGCTCTTGTAGCTCAGTGGCTGGTGTTATATCTCTCCTCTGCAGCAGTGGTGGGGTCTCTCACTGGTGTTGGGAGCCATGTTTGCAAAGGAAAGCCTTTATCTCCAAGAAGCCACCCCTCCATCTGAGCTAGTTCAATGAACAGCAGTGGCAGCTGGGACTGGCGCAAGACCCAGGTGTCATGGCAGCTGCCTGAGAAGCGGTCACACATTTGCAGGAAACACCTGCAGTGATCACATACCAGCTTCACCAAGATTGAGACAACTACTTTAATGGTGACATCTGCAGGTGGTAGCCTGGCGGGAGGCCTGATGGCCAAGAGTGCAGTCCATGAACATTACAACCTATGGTTTTCCGGCAATGGTGCCGAAACGAATGGCCCTCTAGGCCTGGCTAAGAGAGTCCATCCTGAAGTGGACATACTCACTGGCCCTCCGGTGCAGGGCATTGGTGATCTCCCTGATGCAGCAGTGCACTGCTGACTGTGTGATCCCACAAAGGTCTTTGGTGGGCCCCTAAAAAGCTGCAGAGGCATCAAGCTTGAGAACCACTGCCACTATGAGGAACAAAGGCATGGGATGTCCACCAAAGCCCATGGGCTGCAGGTCATCTTTGGGCAGGGCACAGAGATATGTCACCACCCTCTCTACTCGCGCAATCGCCTCTAACACTAGTGCTGTGACATCCAATGGCATGTCAAGTGGGGCCTGTAGAAGAACGGCAAACGTAATGGCGAGCTCCCCTTGGGGACTTCTGTTCACGACCGGGGCCTCTACATGGATCGCACCTGCCTGTTGATTTTGCCTCTGGTGCATACGGATCCTCATGAGCAGAGGATCACACAATGTAGGACGAGCCATACCTATTTCCATGTGATAAATAAAGTTGAACCCATCATGTATTCAAAAGTTCCAAACAGGGCAGGGATTGCTGCTGACGGGTACATCAGCTGCTTTCCTGGATCAACTATGTGCTATGTCATAGCACTGGCCATCTTGGCCAACACTCAGAGTGGCACAGCATGACCACATCAAGATCCTACCAGCTGAATGGATTGCCCCCACCATCCATATAACCTTAATGCTCCTACCCTTTCTGGCACCTTCCCCACACACAAGGTGACTAGAGTACCATTGCTCCTTCACAAACACAAACAAATGCAGAGCGTACACTGTTTACGGAGGGAGGGTACACGCTACCTCCCTTCATGCCTACACAGCTTTCCCTCCAGTAATCCCAGACCCCCTCCCTCCTCCCTTTAAGAATGCAGAGCTGAGACGCCTGTAATCCCCCCTCCCATTATGCAGAGCGAGCCCCCTGTGATTCCCCCCTCCCTCCTCCTTCCAGTATGCAGAGTGTGACCCCTGTAATCCCACCCCCTCCTTCCTTCCAGCATGCAGAGGGAGACCCCTGAAAACGGAATTCACCTTCTGTCGCAAAACCTTCTACCTTGATGATCCGCCGGCTTTTCTAATCGTGAACGGTACAGCACGTGATGGCCGCCCACTCAAAGTAAAATCAGGAAGTGTCCATGAAGAGGCGGCGGGCTGTATAATATGCAGAATTAAGTACCGTTTAACATATTCTAATTGGGGTGCCGCACAGAGGTCCCCTGGCCGCCAGTAATTTGCGGCAGGCCCTCCTCAATGTGGGTAGCCAGGCCTATGCTGAGCCCCAGGCTGATGACGAGCCCCTGGTGTCGACAGCCAGGGCATGCTGGAGTTGCAGAGAGAGGTAAGGCAACGTCTGGTGGAGCTGCCAGAGGCTATGCGCAGTCATGAGCAGATGATGGAGCAGTCTATTCATGCCACGGGTTCTGCCACATCAGCATATGAGCACATGGCTTCCTCCATCAAGAGGTTGGCGACCTTCAGGGAGAGTGAGATCCCACAGATGCGTGCAGACCTGCACACCATCGCCTTGGCCATGAGCTCAACGCAACAGTGGCAAGGCGAGAGTAAGACGAGGCGCCTGGAGTCTTCTCCAGATCCTCGTTCTTCTCTGGTCAGTAGGGAGGTTCAAGTGAGCCTTGAAAGGGAGGAGAAAGAGGCTGACTTCCACATCTGGGGGTCCCATCAGGTTGCTCTGAATGTGGACAATGGCTCCTCAGCCCCTCCGCTAGTGGGCCTAGCTCCAGTAGCCATGGCGACTGAGGAGAGTCCTGCACCTGTGCAGCAAACCCTGAGTCAGCTGGGGCCTTCTAGGCTTCAGGCACCCAGAGGACAGCCGCCGAAGTGATGCCAGGCCAAGGGGCAGATCGATCTGCAGCCTGCCTCCACCCCAGCTTCTGGTGCAGGGATCACAACTTCTAGAAGCACTCAAACATATAAAGAGCACCTAGGCATACTTGGGGATTCACAAGTGTATTACAATAGCCCTTTATATTGTTCTTTGTACTTTTTTCTAAAATAAAGTTCATATTCATTGTTGTGAAATGCTCATTCTTTGATGCATGATTGTGAGATGCTGCCATCAGCCTTGCTCCCTCAATGGGCTGCCACTGTAGGCAATGGCTACATTTGGTTAGCATCTCAGATGTGCCAGATGGCATGATGCAGCTGGGCACTAGGAACTGAATTGAGATTGAAAGGAGATGACAGGCGGAATACAGTGAGCCGAGTCTTTATTGAATCTACTTTGAGAGGCCATCATGGTGGCATGGTATGTAACTGTCTCTTGCCTCGCTTGCACATCTCTCAATGGCCCTGGTCTCCACTGCAAGGGAATCATTATATTGTTAAAAGCAAAATACTGTGGATGCTGGAAATCTGAAATAAAAACAAGAAATGGTGGAAACACTCAGCAGGTCTGGCAGCATCTGTGGAGAGAGCAGCAGAGTTAACGTTTCAGGTCAGTGACCCTTCTTCAGAACACTATCATTATATAGTGGTGCCCGCTCATTATCCACCTCCACATCCTCCTCATCGGATGACGACTGGCTATCAATCATGTCCTCTCCATGGAAGGCCTCCCCCCTCTGCAGTGCTAGATTGTGCAGAGCACAACAGACAACCACAATACGCGAGACCCTTGCTGGGGCATACTTCAGGGCCCCATTGGATCAATCCAGGCACTGGAATCTCATCTTCAGCAGCCCAATGGCCTCAATAGTCATTCAGGTGGAACTGTGCCAATTGTTGTACCTCTTCTCTGCTGCAGTGCGAGAGTTCTTCACTGGTGTGAGGAAATGGGTAGGTTTAGAAGAAGTTTAGAACTCTTTTCCACAAATGGCAATTAAATGGGTAGGTCTTGTCCCTGAGAAACCATCCCTGAAGGAGAGCAGGGGGCCAAAAAGCTGTGGCACCTGGGACTGACAAAGTGTGTAGGCATCATACCTGCTTCCCAGGAGACAGCACACACCTGCAGGAAATGTTTTTGGTGGTCAGAGACCAGTTGAACATTGATAGAATAGAAGCCTTCCTATTGAAGAAGGTGGCTGGTTGTTCCGTGGGAGCCTTGATGGCCACATGCATGCAGTCAATGACATCTTGCACTTGGAGGAGTCCTGCAACGCGCCCAAACCCGATGGCCCTCTCCGCCTGACTGTCATGTTCAGTCCAGTAACGCATAGTCGCCAGCCCTCTTGAACAGGGCACTGGTCACGTCACTGATGCAGTGGTGGGCTGCTGCCTGAGACCCCAGACATGTCCCTGGTGGATCCCTGGAAAGAGCCAGAGACATAGAAGTTCAGTGCCATGGTGATCTTCAGGGTCACCAACATTGGGTGTACACTGAAGCCCATGGTCACAGCTCATTCTGCAGCATGGCATATATGTCGGTGACAGCGTCCCTGGAGAGTCACAGTCTTTGCTGACACTGCCGCTCTGACATTTGGAGGTAGCGGAGGCAAGTCCGGTACAGTCTCTGACGCAGGTAGGCCTTTCTTGGCATGGCTGGCTGCTGCTCCTCTCCTATTGGTGCGGCACCCTCCCTCTGAGCCGCTGCTGCACAGCACGGGGGTCCACAAAGACAGGGTGTAAGAGACCTATGCCAGCTAATCAATAACCCTTGTAAGCACTGTCCTTACAGACAGGAACTTGCCTTGGCACCTTTTACTTTTCTACTCCCCTTATAACTTGCGCCAGTGCCTCTTAGTGCCCACCTTTACAGATAGCCCAGCACACAAAATAGAGGCTAACCAGGAAGACAGCCCGATACTATGCCCACCGGACCTTTGCACCCAAAATATAGTCAGACTGGGCAAAGAGCCCAGCACTGTAGGCCGATAACGGCTTCCGCTCCCACCGTCTTTCCTTATCCACTGCACCCCATGACTGCCTTCCTGTGGCGTCACTGAGGCCTTGCCTTAGTGTCGCCACCTTCAAACTGCCAAGGATTAGAAGGAACATGATCTCCAATCGGCGTTGACAAAATTTAAAACCCCTAGAAAATCGTGATCCATGCAAATGTATTGAAACAAGCTGTTCAGCAATTTAAATGGCAGTCCCACTGCATCAGGATGACACCACCACCTCAGAGCTTTCCCACCACTGGTAAAATACAGAGCTGATGTCATGACATCGGGGTTCCGGCGAGTGCGTCCGTTCCAATTTTTCAGCCCCCTACGCCTCCACTCCCGCTCCTTCTGGCCGCACAAAATTCAGCCCAAAAGGTAGTAGAGGTTTAGAACTCTCTTCTGCAAATGGCAATTAATGCTTGACCAATGGTTTATTTTAAATCTGAGATTGAAAGATTTTTGTTATCCAGAGGTCTTCAGGAATACAGGGCAAAGGCAGGTATATGGAGTTCGGTCACAGATCAGCTAAGATCTCACTGAATGGTGGATCAGACTCGAGTGTCTAAATGGTCTACTCTCGTTCTTGTATTTTAACACTGCCATTGCCCAGCAAGTACATTCCATTTTTTTTTCATTGTTACCGTTACTCACTCTTACTCAGTAACAGAGGGATATACTGCACAGCAGTCGCATAACATAGAATGTACTGACATCATAACCTCTTTAAGAAGGCATTCCATTCAGAAACCATTCTAATGCATCTTTTTTTTCTTGCTATAAGATCCCCTCAAGGTGTGGAAACAGCACTTGGTGGCAGGCTGAAATGTAGCACTTCATAGCTGATCACTTCACATACACTTCCTGACATAAGCATGGTCACAGATTCTACCACCCAGTGATATTTAGTTAATGAGTTAGAGGAGAGACCACCAAACGAAGTGCCCATTGCAAGTAAGGAGAAGCAAACAGAGGTGATGGTCTAAGAAAAGCAAGCTGCTGCCAGAAACACAGCCCGATAGGAGTTCGTTCTTCTGCTGCATGGTTAAGGGATTAGTAACTTACTGGGCCTGCCTTCAGAAGCATGATAAGCAATGACATATTTCAAGACCATACTGAACACTGTGCAAGGGTTGTCCAAAATTGTGTACTGCACTACTGGCTTCTCAACGTCAATGCACAAAGGATGTTCACAACTAAAATGCACACTAGAGCTTACGGCAACCCAAAGATAAGTAAGCCAAAACAGTTTCTTGAATAAACACTGTGACCAGATTTGACGAAGAAAGCAGCATGCTGAGTTATATTGTCAAATCAGCAGCGGGCAAGTCTGAGGGTATTATGCTGAAGCTTTATGGTACTCTTGTCAATCCATAACTTTAAAACTGCACTGAGTTCAACAAGGCACAAGGAGAACATCCATGTACTGGAAGAATTCCACAGAAATTTGCACAAGGCTGATCTACAATGTCAGAGTATTCAGTTAAGAAGAAAACTCCAACTCTTCAGCCTGAATAGGAAATGAATGTGAGGGGGCCCAATAAAGGTTTAAGATACAAAGTGGAATACAAATAATTAACTCTGAGTACTATTTCAAGTTAAAGCATGACTGCAGGTCAAGAGTCATAACTACAAACTGATAAAAGGCAAGTTCAGCATTATGTCAGGAAGCACTTCCCTCACCTGTATTTGTGACAGGCTGGGGAATCAGCTTGATAGAACCATGACAGCGGGCTTCACACTCTTCATCTTCAGTGATATTTTACAATCTGTTCACACAAGGCTCACTAGTTATGCTGCAGAGATGTCCAAGATTTAAACCATGACAGGAGAAGGGACAGATGAGGCAGATAGCTCTCGAAGTAACCATAATTATATCCAACCCAGGACACCTATTGCAAAAGGATCGACCAAAGTGCCAACTAATATGCAGGCACTGGCTGTTACTGCCCTCTTTGTTGTGGTTCCAGTTTTTGAGGGTTATCTCATGACACTACACCCAGAGGTACCATACTCTATGTCTCAAAGTCATCATTGAACCTTTCATCACACATTCCCTTCCCACTCAGGAAGCAACTTAGACATAGCAATACAGATAAAAGTAAGAGGACCAGAGCTTAATGGTGTGGGGTATAGTTAATACTGAGCAAAATCCAAGAAAAAAGACTTGCATTTATATGGCACCTTTCATGACCACAAGACGTTACAGCCAATTAAGTACTATTTTGAAATGTAGTCGCTGCTGCAATGTAGGAAACGCGGCAGCTAATTTGCACACAGCAAGCTTTCACAAACAGCAATGTGATAATGGCCAGATCATGTTTTTGTGTGATGTCGATTGAGAGACAAATACTGGTCAGGACAGTGTGTTACGACCGAGGCGGGAGGAGTGCACTGTTTTTCTAGTTCCACCTCTCCACAGGTCACAACATATATTTAAATATTTTCCCAATAACCGACACGGTCAATCATAGACTATTTTTATCCCAGAATAAAATACACCAACCAGGTTTCTTTAATTATATCAAAATTATCAGTTTATTGTAAAACAAGTCTTAACCAGTAATAATGCAAAGCATTAACACACAGAATGAAATATAAAAGTTCCCTTTTTACCTTAGGTCCTTCACACTCACACACACATATAAACCTGTTAACTGAAAAAATAAAGAGATTTACTCTTAAGAGTTCTGTTACAAAAAAACCAAACAAAAATAATACTTTGTCCAAATACTTGCTAATTCTTGAAAAAAAAGATATGGAAAGATGTCAGATGTCTTTTGTTTTGGTTTGACATCCCAAGTAAGCGTAGATGGCTGTCGCTGGGATCTTCCTCGAATAGTTCTTATCTGGCGAAGTTGAAGATCAGTTTGGGCAGGATTTCCAGGAAAAATACAGCAACAGGGGTTTCAGGCAGTTTCTTGCACTTGTTTCTCAGGGCTTCTTAGAGAGTTGGAAAATTGGCAGGCTTTTCAGCCGGAACAGACCGAGTTGGGGTTTTGCTCCCTTGGCAAGTTTTCTTTAACTCCTTTTCAAGCTATTGTTATATCCCAACTGCCTATCCAAAGCAAAACCAAAAACATCTCAGGACTCAAGCCACCTGACCCCTATAAATCTTGACCTGTCACTTCTTTGGAAACATCTTACCCCAAGTCAAAAAAAAATGCTTTTGGGTAATTATCTGAAGACAGGTGCCTCACAGTAAGGGCTTGTTTTTAGCACTCCTTGTTTCTTCCAGTGATGGTTGTTTACAAGGTCAGTCCAAAAGACCTTCTGATGACCCCTTTTTTTTAAAAATCAAAGTTCCAGCAGCTATGGAATCTTTTTTCAGTTTTAACACACAAATCCTCACACTTTAACTAAAAAAACTGAAGCACTCGTAACAACTGGGATAACTCCCCTGCTCTTCAAAATAGTGCCAGGGGACTTTCTACCTCCACCTGTGAGGGCAGACAGGACCTCAGTTTAAGTTATAATCTGAAAGATAGCACCTCCAGTACTGCACTGGAGTGTCAGCCTCGATTTTTGTGCTCAAGTCCTTGAGTGAAACCTGAACCCACAATCTTGTGACTCAGAGGCGAGAGTGCTACCCACTGAAGATATTAAGAAACTTGCAGAACAGGCGTGCAAATGGCAAATAAATTTGAATACAGATGAATGTGAGGTGGTGCATTTTGGTAGGAGGAATAAGGAGACCACCCATTCCATAGAAGAGTTGAAATGGGGTCGAGGCACAATAGGATCTAGAGCTACAGATTCACAAATCAATAAGATCAACACAGGTTAACAAAGCAGTGGGATTAATTTCTAGAGGACCAAACCTTTGTTAGATCACATTTAAGCATACTGTCCACAGTTCTAGTCTCCATATTATAAATAGGATATGGAAGCACAAGAAAAAGTTCAAAAAATATTTACAAGAATGATACCAGAACTGAACAGGAACAACTATCAGGACAGAGTGAACAGGCTGAGGCTCTGTTATCTAGAATAGAGAAGACTGAGAGGTGACCTAAAGTTATGAAGGGGTTTACTAGGGTATATGTAAAAAAGATGTTTCCAGTTGTGGGAGAGTAAAAACTAGAGACCGTAAAAATATGACAGCCACCAATAAATCAAAGAAAAAATTCAACAGGAACTACTTTTACCCAGAGTGGTGAGAATGTGGAACGCACTACAACATGCAGTGGTTGAGCCAATTAGCATAGATGCATTTAAGGGGAAGCTAGATAAGTGCATCAAGTAGAAAAGGATATGTTAGAAACATAGAAAAATAGGATCAGGAGTAGGCCATTCGGCCCTTCGAGCCTACACCGCCATTAAATACAATCATGGCTGATCATCCAAACTCAGTACCCTGTTCCCGCTTTCTCCCTGTATCCCTTGATCCCTTTAGCCCCAAGAACTATATCTAACTTTCTTGAACATATTTAATGATTTGGCCTCAATTGCTTTCTGTGGTACAGAATTCCACAGGTTCACCACGCTCTGGGTGAAGAAATCCCTCCTCATCTCAGTCCTAAATGGCTTACTCCTTATCCTTAAGATTGTGACCCCTGGTCCTGGACTCCCCTGCCATCGGGAACATCCTTCCTGCATCTAGTCTGTCCAGTCCTGTTAGAATATTGCAGGTTTCAATGATATCCCCTCTCATTCTTCTAAACTCTAGCGAATACAAGCCTAATCGACTCATTCTCTCTTCATACGTCAGTCCTGCCTTCCCAGGAATCAGTCTGGTGAACCTTCACTGCACTCCCTCCATAGCAAGAACATCCTTCCTCAGATAAGGAGACCAAAACTGCACACAATACTCCAGATGTGATCTCACGAAGGCCTGGTATAATTGCAGCAAGACATCCTTGCTCCTGTGCTCGAATGTTGATAGGATGAGATGTGATAAGGTGGGAGGAAGCCTGTGTGGAGCATAAAAATATAGAATATAAGAGCAGTGAGGTTATGATGGAGCTGTATAAAATGCTTGTAAGGCCACAGCTGGAGTACTGTGTACAGTTCTGGTCGCCACACTATAGGAAGGATGTGATTGCACTGGAGAGCATGCAGAGGAGATTCACCAGAATGTTGTCTGCGCTGGAGCATTTCAGCTATGAAGAGAGACTGGATAGGCCAGGGTTGTTTTTCTTAGACCAGAGAAGGCTGAGGGGAGACCTGATTGAGGTATACAAAATTATGAGGGGCATAGATAGGGTAGATAGGAAGAAACTTTTTCCCTTAGCGGAGGTGTCAATAACCAGGGGGTGTAGATTTAAGGTAAGGAGCAGGAGGTTTTCATCCAGAGGGTGGTTGGAATCTGGAACACACTGCCTGAAGGGGTGGTAGAGCTAGGAACCCTCAACATTTAAGAAGTATCTAGATGAGCACTTGAAACGCCATAGCATACAAGGCTACGGGCCAAGTGCTGGAAAATGGGAATAGAATAGATAGGTACTTGATGGCCGGCATGGACACAATGGCCATAGGGCCCGTTTCTGTGCTGTATTACGCTATGACTCTTTGACAGGCACAGCCTGTTTCTGTGCTGTGAACTCTATGCCATATAAGAGGTCACCAAGGGAAACATGCTGGTAGGCAATAAAGGACCTTTATGCAATATTACACAATAAATTTTGTGCACTTCTGTGTTAACAGTTTTTAATGAGAAGGATCATGTCAAGATATCAGATGATGGTAGAATGATCTAAGATAGAGGTTAAGATGCAGTAGATGGAAATGGACAGTTTCTGGGAATACTGTCTGGTATTTCACTCATCTGCAATACTTGTGCAGATGCAGGATCTGGGAATTAGTGGCTTTCCAATTTCCCTTGCTGCACTTTGACTTATTTCCTCTTCTACCACACAAAGGCCTTCTCAACCTGCTGCATCTTTACTCCTCCGTTTTGCAAAGTTATGCCGTGTACAGCAATCATCTTGGAAATCTTCAATGAGCAGAAACTTTGCTTCAACATCCAACAGTGCGCTAATTTTGATAGGGGTGTCATATTGGACGCAGAGCCAAGCTCCTGACCACATATCTGCACCATCACGAAGACCACCTATTTCCACCTCCACAATATCTCCCAACTTCGCCCCTGCCTCAGCTCATCTACTGCTGAAATCCTCATCCATGTCTTTGTTACCTCTCGACGTCACTATTCCAATGCACTCCTGGCCAGCATTCTACTCTCACATTCTACCCTCCATAAACTTGAGGTCATCCAAAACTCTGCTGCCCATGTTCTTACTTACACCAAGTCCCATTCACCCATCACCTCTGTGCTTGCTGAGCTATGCTGGTTCCCAGTTAAGCAACGTCTCGATATTAAAATTATCACCCTTGTTTTCAAATCCATCCATGGCCTCACCCCTTCCTATCTCTGTAATCTCTTCCAGCCCCACAACCTGCTGAGATATCTGCGTTCATCCAATACTGGCCTCTTGAGCAATCTTCATTTTAATTGCTCCACCATTGGCGGCTGTATCTTCAGCTGCCTAAGCCCAGAGATCTGGGATCCCCGCCCTAAACCTCTCCGCCTCTCTTTTCTCCTTTAAGATGCACCTTAAAACCTACCTCTGACCGAACCTTTGGCCATCTCCCCAATATTGCCTTATGTGGTTCGATGTCAAATTTTGCTTTATAACACTCCTGTGAAGAGCCTTGGAATGCTTTATTCTGTTAAAGGAACAATTTAAATACAGGCTGTTGTTGTTGAGTTATATGCTTCAATTGTTCAGCAATTTATTGGAGGGAGTGGGGAGA
The DNA here is from genome assembly GCF_036365525.1 of Heterodontus francisci. Classification (NCBI taxonomy): domain Eukaryota; kingdom Metazoa; phylum Chordata; class Chondrichthyes; order Heterodontiformes; family Heterodontidae; genus Heterodontus; species Heterodontus francisci. The sequence continues at coordinate 74,962,181 of NC_090379.1, forward strand.
GTCATCAGCCATAGCTGCAGAACGAGTGCCCATGATATCAATTTTTCTTGCTGCACTGCTGCTTCTTCCAATTCCGCCCCCCCCCCCTCCTCCGATTCCCTGCATAGGTCTCTTCCTCGTCCTGCTACATGCTTTGTATCACTATTATGCAACATGCAATGATTATTTTGGATACCATTTCTGGGCTACGTTGGAACACTCCCCCCCCACCCCCACCACCACCCCAGAGAGGTCTAAATATCGCCTATTACAAAGCGATATTAACAGATTAAGTGAATGGAAAAAAATTGTGACAAATGTATTTCAACATAGGCAAATGTTAGATGGATCTAGAAAGAATAGAATACTTTACAAATGGTGAAAAGTTTCTCCAAAGAGACTTAGGTGTCCAGGTACACAGAACATAAAAATGTCATGAACAGGGACAGAAAATAAAAAAGACCAATAGAATGCAGGTCTTTATACTTGAGGACTACAATACAAAGGAGTAGAAGTTATGCTTCAGCTCTACAAAGCCCTGGTTAGACGACACCTGCAGTACTGTGAGCAGTTCTGGCCACCACACCTTTGAAGGGATATATTATTGGCCTTGGAGGACGTGCAGCGTAGCTTTACCAAAGTGATACCTGGACTCCAAGGGTTAAATTACGAGGTGAGATTACATAAACTAGGATTATAGTCCCTGGAATTTAGAAAGTTAAGGGATGATTTGAAGTTTTCAAGATATTAAGGGGAACAGATAAGATAGACAGGAAGAAACTATTTCCGCTGGTGGTGGAGTCAAGGACTTGGGGGCATAGTCTATAAATTAGAGCCAGGCATCGAAAACAGAAACACAGAAAATTTAAAACACAGCAGATGGCTATTTGGCACATCGTGTTTGTGCTGGCAAAGAGCTATCCAGCCTAATCCCACTTTCCAGCTCTTGGTCCATAGCACTGTAAGTTTCAGCACTTCAAGTGCCTTTTTAAATGTGATGAGGGTTTCTGCCTCTTGCACCCTTTCAGGCAGTGCGTTCCCCCACCAACCTCTGGGTGAAAATGTTTCTCAACTCCCCACTAATCCTTTTGTCAATTACTTTAAATCTATGCCCCCAATTATTAACTTCTCTACTCAGGGAAATCGGTCCTTCCTATCCACTCTGTCCAGGCCCCTCAATTTTATACACCTCAATTAAACCTCCCATCAGCATCTTCTGTTCCAAAGAAAACAACCCCAGCCTATCCAATCTTTCCTGGCAACATTCTTGTAAATCTCGTCTATCCCCTCTCTAGTGCGATCACATCCCTCCTGTAATACGGTGACCAAACACAGTGCTCTAGATGTGGCCTAACTAATTCTAGGATAACCTCCCTGCTCTTTATTTAATGCCTCAGCTCATAAAGGAAAGTATCCCGTGTGCCTTCTTAACCACCTTATCTACTTGTCCTGTTACCTTCAGGAATCTGTGGAAAAGAATTCTGTGGTCCCTCCACTACTCTGCACTTCTCACTATCCTACCATTTATTATGTGAGCCCTCGTCTTGTTTTCCTTCCCCAAATGCCTTGCCTCATTCTTCTCAGGATTGAATTCCATTTGCCATTTTTCTGCCCACTTGACCAGTCATTGATTATCTTCCTGCAGTTTGAACTCTCTTCCACAAATAGCAGTTGATGCTAGATAAATTGTTCATTTTAAATCTGAGATTGATAGATTTACATTAACCAAAGGTATAAAGAGATATGGGACAGAAGTGGGTATGTGGAGTTAGGTCACAGATCAGCCATGATCTCAATGAATGATTTAACAGGTTTGGGGAATGGTGTACTCCTGTTCCTAATCACCAGGGAAGGTCTCCCAGTTTCTATTTATAATGTCTACCTGAAATATCAATAAAGGAGTGCAGAAGAGCATGCCAGGAGCAACACCAGGCATAACTAAAAATGAGTCAACCTGGTGAAGCTGCAACACAGGACTACTTGCATACCAAACAGTAGAAGCAGCATGCAATAGACAGAGCTATGCAATCCACAACCAATGGATCAGACCAAAGATCTGCAGTCCTGCCACATCCAGTCGTGAATGGTGGTGGACAATTAAACAACAAACAGAAGGAGAAGGCTCCACAAATATCCCCATTCTCAATAATGGGGGAGCCCAGCACGTCAGTACAAAAGAGAAAGCTGAAGCATTCTCAACCATCTTCAGCCAGAGGTGCTGAGTGGATGATCCATTTTGGCCTCCTCCTAAGGTGCCCAGAATCACAGATGCCAGTCTTCAGCCAATCCGATTCATCCCACATGATATCAAGAAACAGCTGAAAGCACTGAAGGCTATGGGTCCTGACAACATCCCAGCTGTAGTACTGGAGACTTGTGCTGCAGAACTAGCTGTGTCTCTTTCCAAGCTGTGCTAGTACAGCTACAGCATTGGCATCTACCAAACAATGTGGAAAATTGCCCAGGTATGTCCAGTGCAAGAAAAGCAGGACAAATCCAAACCAGCCAATTACCACTCCATCAGTCTACTCTCGATCATCAGCAAAGTGATGAAAGGAGTCACTGACAGTGCTATCAAGCATCACTTAAACAGCAACAACTTGCTCACCAATGCTCAATTTGGGTTCCATCAAGGCCACTCAGCTCCTGACCTCATTACAGTCTTGGTCCAAAAATGGGCAAAAGAGCTGAACCCAAGAGGTGAGGTGAAAGTGGCTGCCCTGGATATCAAGGGAGCATTTGACCAAGTGTGGCACCAAAGGGCCCTTGCAAAACGAAAGTCAATGGGAATCAAGGGGAAACTCTCAGCTGGTTGGAGTCATACCTAGCACAAAGGAAGATGGTTGTGGTTGTTGGAGGCTAATCATCTTAGCCCCAGAACATTGCTGTAGGAATTCCTCAGGGTAGTGTCCTAGGTCCAACCATCTTCAGCTGCTTCATCAATGACCTTTCCTCCATTATAAAGTCAGAAGTGGGATGCTCGTTGATGAATGTACAATGTTCAGTAGCATTCGCAACTCCTCAGATACTGAAGCAGTCAGTGTCCAGATGCAGCAAACCCGGGACAACATCCAGGCTTGGGCTGATAAGTGGCACACAAGTGCCAGGCAATGATGATCTCCAACAAGAGAGAATCTAACTATCTCCCCTTGACATTCAATGGCATTGCCATCGCTGAATCCCCCACTATCAACATCCTGGAGGTTATCATTGAGCAAAAACTGAACTGGACCTGCCACATAAATACTGTGGCTACAAGAGCCGGTCAGAGACTTGGAATTCTACAGCGAGTAACACACCTCCTGACTCCCCATAGCCTGTCAACAAGGCACAAGTCAGGAGTGTCATAGAATACTCTCCACTTGCCTGGATGAGTGCAGCTCCAACACCACTCAGGAAGCTCAACACTATCCAGCACAAAGCAGCATGCTTGATAGGCACCCATCCACAAACAATCATTCACGCTCTCCACCACCAATGCACAGTGGCAGCAGTGTGTACCATATACAAGATGCACTGCAGCATCTCACCACACCTCCTAAACCCACAACCTCTGAGACCTAGAGGGACATGGGCAGCAGATGCATGGGAACGCCATCACCTGCAAGCTCGCCCCCATGTCACACACCATCCTGACTTAGACCTATATTGCTGTTCCTTCACTGTTGCTGGACCAAAATCCTGGAACTCCCTCCCTAACAGCACTATGGGTGTGCTTGCACCAGATGGACAGCAGCAGTTCAAGAAGGCAGCTCACCACCACCTTTTGTAGGGCAATTCGGGATGGGCAACAAATGCTGACCTTGCCAGCGATGCCCACATGAAATAATAAAAAAAAAAACTATGGAACGCTGCCTGAAAAGGTATTATTCTTCCTGAATAATGACTACATTCTTGCATTATGATGTTTAATTTCATGGAATGTGGTTGATGTGAAGAGCTCTGATGACCACATGTGTGCTAGCTCCTATGTTCTGTATTTTTGGCAATCTTCCCAACCATTGGAATTTCTGTGCTCTGTCCAACTGATGCATCCTTTCCATGGGGAAAGCGATTAAGGTATTGCCCCTTGCAAGCAGCGCATCTGCTACTCTCTTAATGAATCTATAGATTGCGGACTGGCTGATCTGGCAGTAGCATTAGAAAACATAAAAGCTTAATCTGATAATTTCAAAAGCTATGGGAAGAGACAACGCTGTTATCTGCAGGGCAGTCTGAAGCAGATGGCATACCTCTTTGGCATGTCAGAGGAGATCTGCATTTGTCGCCTTTGATTCACTAGAGAAACTGTCAGAAGGATCCTGTAAATATAGGCTCTGGGGTACTGATAGATATGGACATAATGCCGCAGGTTTAAGTGCACCTGCATTTACCACATACTCATGAACCCATCAAAAGTATGCTTGTTGCAGCTCAATTACTGCCAACAGGCAAAAATATTGGGGCAATTTCATGAGGAAAAATCGCGTTCTTACGCAGAAATGATACCCTCCATGGCAAGGTAGAAAATTAAACTAAGCATAAATACATGTTGAAAAAAATCACACACATTAGGAGGAACTTTGAACTAATTTTACAGAAGAAATCTAGCTCCTAGAATCAAATTTCAGTCGGCCATGCCAGTGAATCTGATGAAAGTTATCAACCTGAAACATTAACTCGGTTTCTCTTTCCACAGATGATGCCTGACCGAGTGAATGTTTTCCAACATTTTCCATTTTTACTTCAGTGGATATGTCCATTTTATCTGGGCAAAATGAGTGCTGGGAATGGACCTCATTAAAGAACATAAAATTCAGCCTGGACTAATGAATTAAATTAACACAATATACTGAGGCTAACATTAACTCCCAAGGGCCTGCCATTTTCTTCCTGTAAAATGCTGTGTCCAACTGATTGGGTGTGGTTTCTGTGGCCTTTTCCTCCTACCAGCAAGGTTTAGTTTGCAGCAGATTCTCACAAAATCAAGGCTTATTTATTTTCCAGAAATCAATCAAAAAACAATTACAGACGTGTCTGCAAAGGGTCATGTAGAAAATTACATCCAATTTTTTTTCCAATAGGGCTTCACATTCCCTCCCACTTTCATAACCAAACATTGCCCCTTACAACAACTACTTAAATTTATATAGCACCTTTAACGTAATAAAACATCCGAAGGTGCTTCAGAGTAGCATTATAAAACAAAATAGGACATGAAGCCACACAAGGAGACTTTGAGTCAGATGACAAAACATAAATTCAAGATTCATCCAAGCACGACATGGCAGATCTGCTAATATACTGAAATATACGGATGGATTAATTGTGTTTTTTTTTAATTGATTTTCAACATGAATTCCCATTCTTTTCATTGGGTGGATCATTTAAAAAGAAAAGTATTTCCTCCCAAGACGACTTTATGGGATTTCACTCAATTTATTTTTGGGTGGTAGACAGGAAGAAATCTGCAGAGAATATCCTTGGACTGAATAGATTCAGCAGAGGTTAAGCATGGTTTGTTGAAGCAACAAGCTTGGTGGCTTTTTCTTAGTCCAAGCTTTCTTTTCATTTAACCTGAATGAAAAAACTGGGATCGCCAGTAATGAAATTGAAATGTTATGCAATATAATGGAATTATAATCCTCTCTACAACAATGTTTATTTATTAAGTGCCTTTATGTAATAAATTTCCAACGGTACTTCAGAGGAGTATTAGAAAACAAAATATGACACTGAGACAAAGAAATATCAGTTCACATGATCAAAAGCTTGGTCCAACAGGTCAGCTTTAAGGAGTGACTAACAGGAGGAAGGAGTAATTAATCATCTCATACTAAAGGATCCTCTAGGGAAGAGTGAGCATAACATGATAGAATTTCACATTCAGTTCAAACTGAGAAACTTAGGTCTGAATCGAGTGTCTTAAGCTTAAATAAGGGCAATTACGAAAGCCAGAGTTGGCTAAAGTGGACTGGGAAAATAGGCTAAAAGATAAGATGGGGTAGATAAGCAGTGACAGACAGACATTTAAGGAGATATTTCATGACTCTCAACAAAGATATATGCCATTGAGAAAGAAAGACTCTACGAGAAGGATGAGCGAAGGAAGTTAAGGATTGTATCAAATTGAAAGAAAAGGCGTACAATTCTGCCAAGATCAGTGGTAAGCCAGCAGCTTGGGAAAACTTTAGAAACCAAAGGATGATGAAAATAAAATAGAGGGCAAAAATTAGAATATGAGAGTAAACTAACAAAAAATATAAAAAACACAGACAGTAAGAGCTTCTACAAGTATATAAAATGAAAGAGAAAAGCTAAAGAAAACTTTGGTCCCTCAGAGGATGTGACTGGGGAAATAATGGGAAATAAGGAAATAGCAGAGACTTTGAACAAATATTTTGTACCTATCTTCATGGTAGAAGACACGAAAAGCATCCCATTAGTAGTAGCAAATCATGGGGCAAAAGGGAGGAACTTAAAACAAATCACTAACACCAGAGAAAAAGTGCCAGGAAAACTAATGGGACTCAAGGCTGACAAGTCCCCTGGATCTGATGGCCTGCATCCTAGGATCTTAAAAGAATTGGCTGTAGAGATAGTGCATGCATCTTCCAAAATTCTGGAAAGGTCCCAGTGGATTGGAAAAACCGCAAATGTAATTCCCCTATTCAAGAAAGGAGGGAGATAGAAAGCAAGAAACTATAGGCCAGTCATCTATCATTCTGAAAATGCTGCAATCCCTCATGAAGGAAGTAGCTGCAGGATATTTAGAAAATCATAATACGATCAAGCAGAGTCAACATGGTTTCATGAACTGTATCTAATTGTAGTCAGATAATCACTTGCACTGACTTCTCTTCCTGCTCCCGCACCTTTACCTCTGGTGTCCCCTAAGGATCTATCCTTGGCCCCCTCATATTTCTCATCAACATTCTACCCCTCGGCGACATCATCCAAAAGCATTAGTTTTCACATATGTGCTGACCTCACCACCACTTTTCTTGACTCCTCCACTGTTGTCAAATTGTCAGACTGCTTATCTGACATCCAGTACTGAATAAGCAGAAATCTCATCCAATTAAATATTGGGAAGACTGAAGCCAATTGTTTTCAGCCCCCACTCAAAACTCCATTCCCGATCTACCGACTCCATCCCTCTCCACGGCAACAGTCTGAGATTAAGCCAATCTGATCGCAACCTTGGTGTCTTCCAATCACATATTCGTGTCATCTCAAAGACTACCTATTTCCACCTCTGTAGCATTGCCCCCCTTCGCCCCCATCTCAGCTCATCTACCTTTGAAACCCTCCTTCATGCCCTACATTACCTCTAGACTTGACTATTCCAACACACTCCTCGCTAGTCTCCCACATTCTACTCTCTGTATCCTTGAAGACATCCAAAATTCTGCTGTCTGTGTCTTAACTCACATCGGGCTGAATTTTACCAGCCCTCCAACACGGGGGTAGTGGCAGAGGGGGCACAGAAAATTCTTCCAGGAGAAGGCCCCGGTGCAATTTACCGACGGTGGCGAGGCCTCAGTGCAGTCCCCCACCACATGGCGGCACAGCCTTCATTTGCATACTAAAATTAATGTTAATACATGCTAATGAAATTACCTGGTCCGGGAGGCCGTCCCACACAGATATTCCGGCCGGTTGCCGGGGATCCGAAGCGAGACACTGGTGGGGAGGGGGGGGGGAAGCAGTGTAATTTTCAGGTCGGGAGGAGGGGAGAGCACAGAAAACTGATTCAATTGGCTGAGGTGATGGTGGGAAGGGGTTGAAGGGCAACGAATACAACGTTTGGGTTTTTTTGGGGGGGGTGGGGGAGATGGAAATAAACTTATTGGCTGATAATTAGGGGGCTGGAACAGGGGCTTTGATCTCTACTTTAATGGTTTGACTTAAATTATATGCTGTTGTGACTTTAAAATTTAGCTGTCAGGGCTTGAAGCCCCTTAAAACGGCCCCGGCGCCGGGGATGGAGTGGCTGCCCCCTCTACGTCATCGGAGGCGAATGTTCCGCCCCCTACATTTAAATGAGCCCCCATGCGAAATATCGCAGGGGCCACTCCACGCGGGTGGACCGCCAACTTCAAAGTGTGCCGCCATGATTTGCAGCACGCTCATAAAATTCAGCCCACAAGTCCCATTCCCCCATCACCCCTGTGCTTGCTGACCTACATTGGCTCCCGGTCAAGCAATGTCTTGATTTTAAAATTCTCATCCCTGTTTTCAAACTCCCTCCATGGCCTTGCCCCTCCCTATCTCTGTAACCTCCTCCAGCCCCACACCCTCCAAGACATCTGCACTCCTCCAATTACGGCCTCTTGTGCATTCCTGATTTTAATGGCTCCAACACTGGTGATCGCACTTTCAGTTGCCTGGGTCTCATGCTCTGGAATACCATCCCTACACCTCTCCACCTTGCTTTCCTCCTTTAAGACACTCCTTACAACCTACCTCTTTAACCAACCTTTTGGGTCATCTGACTTAATATCTCCTTTTGTGCCTTCATGTCATACTTTGCTTTATAATGCTCCTATGAAGTGCCTTGGGACATTTTATCCTGTTAAAGGTGCTATATAAATATAAATAGTTGTTGTTGTTGAAATTGATTTTTAAAACTGCAAAGTGAACCTTACTTTTAATGCTGAAAATACAGGACCCTTCCTCTTCGTACTTTAATCCAAACTAATTTATAATGAAATATTGTGCAGCATCGTGTAAAGTAAGACATCAAATCAACCCCACAAATTAATCACAATGAACCTTGTTCAGTACAGACCTACCCACCCCCGACATTAAGTTGTCAGACTTTTGATTATTTTTTCTCTAAAATTCTGACAGCACTGAGTCACTGCTATCGAAATGACAAGGAACAGGAATTTGTATTTCATATATATTTTCCAACAGCAGTAATTTTTAGACTGTTGAGATTTCATAAATAAAGGCAACCACACTAAGTAAGGGCAGTAGATTTTGCCCTGTTACCATCCTACAAGCACTGTATTTCTAAACAGCTCTTTGAAAATAGCAACAGTCATGCTACATACATAAACGATCAAATAAAGTGCTATTGGATAATCATACAATAAAAACCTTAAACCATTTTAAGTAAAAAAAAATTACATTAACCCCATTTAGTTTGTCACAAAATATTTGAGATCAGTTGTAATCCATAACTTCCATAAATGTTTACAATATTGAAGTATATTAAACAGAATTATTGATAAACATTCAGCAGCAATTTTAGACAGTAACCATGAAATTTGGTGAGCCACACTAGACCTTGGGTGTTCATACCAATTGTTGTTCAGCATGAATGCAGCAATCAAGGTCAATGATCAGGTCGCTAGAAAAGATAGTGTATCGATTTCACACCAGGAATACAGCCTAAGCAAAGGCCCTCAGCCACTGTTTGTGATGTATTTCACATTCCTTTAAGGTGGATTTCATTCCAATTCAAGAGTGGGATCAAAGGGCATGTGGATTTCACACTGAATAATGATGAATTTTGGACTGATGTATTCCAGTTTGCGACTCAGTCTTAACATTCACATTGCTGCTTCACCAATAGTCAACAGATAAATTACAATGCAACCAGGCAGGTTGTGAGCCGCCATCTATAAATTAAAATAATCCAATCTGAACACTTGTTTAAGCTTAAATAAAAACAAGAAATGCTGGTAATACTCAGCAGGTCTGGCAGCAGCTGTGGAGAGAGAAGCAGAGTTAACGTTTCAGGTCAGTGACCCTTCTTCAGAACTAGCAAATATTAGAAACGTAAAAGGTTATAAGCAAGTAAAGCGGGGGTGGGGCAAGAGATAACAAAAAAGGTGTAAACAGAACAAGGTCACAGAATAGCTGACCAGAAGGTCGTGGAGCGAAGGCATACAATATTTGTCCTATTTACACCTTCTCCTTTGTTATCTCTTGCCCCACCCCCGCTTTACTTGCTTATAACCTTTTACATTTCTAATATTTGCTAGTTCTGAAGGGTCACTGACCTGAAACATTAACTCTGCTTCTCTCTCCACAGATGCTGCCAGAACTGCTGAGTATTTCCAGTATATCTTGTTTTTATTTCAGATTTCCAGCATCTGCAGTATTTTGCTTTTATTTTACTTGTTTAAGCTTAATTTGTCAATATAAAACTAATGTTGGGTAATTTCTTGCAAACTATTTACCTTTAGGAATGTGGCACTTTTAGTAATCATACTTATCTTGTTATGATCCTGTAGTATTTTTTTCCGGGAGGAATGCAGTGTGCCTTTAAGGCTGGAAAAGGAGCAGTACTGCTTTAAGGCAACAAGCTCCAGAGACTGAGTCAAAGAATGCATTCTCATTGCTCCAGGATACAGCCACTCACAGACTGTGATTCAAAGAGTGCATTCTGGTTGCCCCGGGATACAGCCAGAGACTGAGGATCGAGAGATACATTGTTGCCGAATGACATTTGAAACTAGCTGAAAAACTGGCTTTTGAGATACAGTTAACAGAGACTGACACAGACTGTCAGCCAGCATATATTGAAGGAAAAGAGAGCTCTCTCTTGGTTTATTTAAACCCTATTTATTATACTCTCAGAATTCTGACGTCAAGCCAGATAATTTCTTAAAAGAAAATAACCAATTCCTTTAACTAATTGTTGAAATTCATCGCTGGAAAAGAAAAGCATCAATTCAACTGCTGAACTAGACTACAGACTGTTCTACTGTTGAAGAACCTTCTTCTTTCCCCCCATCGGACAGCTGGGAGGACTTGAAGCAACCTTGGGCAATTCCACATTGAAAGATTTCACTTCGGCAGGAGCGTAAATATGCAAGGATACTAATTTTTCTATTTTAAATGTTGTTTATATCTTAGTCGTGTTTAAGAACTTAGTTTTTCTAATTAAACAGTAAATTTGTTGATCTTAAGACACCTGGTTTGGTTAGCCTCATTCGGGGGTTAATAGATGGTACAATTTGGCTAGGTCTTTCTTTAATTTGGAATGTTTAAAATGATATGTTAGGCGATCTGTGGAGGGACGGGATTGAATCAACGGTGCGTTTCTCCTACCACAATCAGAATCGTATATTTTGATTAGGGGTTTTGACTTGAGCGGTCGGTCATAACAATCTCAATAGTGGCACTTATGTATTTCAGTGGACCTTGTAAGTTCCATCTTTGAACAAATACGTGCAATTTATATACATATTGATATGTATTTCCTTTAGTTATAGAGAGATAGTTATAATTTAAAAACTGGTTACTATGGCGATGTCCTAACTCTACAGAAGTTGCATAATTCCACAACTATTTTGAGGCATCTAAAATATATTCTATTAAGTCCTACGAAGTGGAAGCCAAATTACAAATTATATCCTTGTACAACTACTAAGCATACAGATTTAAAACCCTTGCTCCAAAAATGACAGCTATATTTAATAAACTAAGGTAACTTGTTACAAACTAGCTTCAGATACAGTTTCATATTCCAGGTCCTTTCTATCATTAGATCACGAGAAAAAAATGCTTTTAAGCCAGTGTAATTATTTCTGCTATGCCTTGGGATGTTTTATTAGGTTAAAGGCGTTATAGAAATATAGTTGTTGTTGTACTCATATATGGGTTAAGGCTACGAAAAACAAGTCAATTGGGAAGCAATGGGAATGCCTTTTATTCAAGGACCCCACTACTTTTACTGAAAATAGCCAGCTAGCATTAAATGGGTAGGATCACATCAAAAAAAATTTCTCACTTCGACGAAGGACAGGGGAGTAACAGTTGTCAACAAGAGAGAAAAAAAGGACAAAAGAGGAGGGAATTTTGAAAACAAAACAAGGAATAATTAAAGTTAAGGACATCCAGTACAAAAAGTTTATGTCAAGACTGTTGGATCCAAATCTATCTATGTATGAAAACTTTGCATCTGGCACACATTTCCTGTTTGTCACAATTGCATATTACTTTTAGCTGTTAGGTTTTCTTACATAACCACTTATAGTCACCATTCAGTTCCAGGGGCACTGCTACTCCTCAAAGCTTCAACACCTAGGTTCATTTGTTAAACTTTATTTCCTGCACGAGATGAAGTTTATTTAAAATGTAATTTACAACTGTTGTTCATTTTACTCCAATTTCTAACTTTATTAAACCATCTGCCTATTGGTCCAATCCACATCCCCACCTCACTTAGGCATCCAGCCACTCACTTCCAATAGTGGCCCTACATCATGCCCAAACTGTCCTAATCCCACTGTGCTCCCATTTCTTCAACAATTTCTCAGCACTAAACTATAAAGAGGCTATAGCATTATGAAGGCTTGAAAAAAAAATTGACTTTCCACCCATTTTCTTTTAAATTCAAAGTCCAGATCCTGACAATTCAAACTGATGGCATTTATTGCTTAGCCATTGTTGCTCTCAGAATCACAGAACACAGAATTGTTGCGGTGCAGAAGGCGGCCATTCGGCCCATTGTGTCTGCACCAACCCTCCGAACGAGCATTTCACCTAGTGCCACTCCCCCTCCTTCTCCCCGTTCATATAACTGTCTAATTCCCTTTTGAATGCCTTGAATCAACCTGCCTCCACCACACTCTCAGGCAGTGCATTCCAGACCTTAACCACACGCTAAGTGAAAAAGATTTTCCTCATGTCACTTTTGCTTCTTTTTCCAATTACTTTAAACCTGTGCCCTCTGGTTCTCGATCCTTCCACCAATGGGAACAGTTTCTCCCTCTACGCAGATCCCTCATGATTTTGAACACCACTATAAAATCGCCTCTCAATCTTCTCTTCTCCAAGGGAAACAGTTCTATTTTCTCCAATCTATCTTCATAACTGAAGTTCCTCATCCCTGGAATGATTCTCGTGAATCGTTTCTGCACTCTCTCTAAAGCCTTCATATATTTCCTAAAGTATAGCACCCAAATCTGAGCACAATACCCAGTTGAGGCCGAATCAGTGTTCCACACAAGTTTAACATAACTTCCTTGCTTGTGCACTCTATGCCCCGATTAAATGAAGCCTAGAATGCTGGATGCTCTATTGACCACTCTCTCAACATGTCCTGACACCTTCAATGACTTATGCACATAGACACACAGTTCTCTTTGCTCCTTCACCCACTTTAGAATTGCACACTTTATTTTATATTGTCTCTCTGCATTCTTCCTACCAAAGTGAATCACTTCACACTTCACTGCATTAAATTCATCTGTTACTTGTCGGCCCATTCCACCAACTGGTCTATGTCCTTTTGAAGTTCTACACTACCCTCTTCACAGTTCACAATGTTTCCAAGTTTCGTATCATCTGCAAATTTTGAAATTGAGCCTTGAAAACCAAAGTCGAAGTCATTAATATACATCAGGAAGAGCAAGGGTCCTAACACTGACCCCTGGGGAACTTCACTACAATCCTTCCTCCAGTCCAAAAAACATCCATTAACTACTTCTCTGTTTCCTGTCACTCAGCCAATTTCGTATCCATGTTGCTACTGTCCCTTTTATTCCATGAGGTGTTGTAAATAGTGAGGAGGAAAGCCTTAGATTACAGGGAGATATAGATGGGCAGAGCAGTGGTAAATGGAATTTAATCCTGAAAAGTGTAAGGTAATGCATTTTGGGAGGACTAACAAGGCAAGGGAATATACAATGGATGGTAGGACCCTAGGAAGTACAGAAAGTCAGAAGGACCTTGGTGTACTTGTCCATAGATCACTGAAGGCAGCAGCACAGGTAGATAAGGTGGTTAGGAAGGCATATGGGATACTTGCCTTTATTAGCCGAGGCATAGAATATAAGAGCAGGGAGGTTATGATGGAGCTATATAAAACACTAGGTAGGCCACAGCTGGAATACTGTGTACAGTTCTGGTCACCACACTATAGGAAGGATGTGATTGCACTGGAGGGGGTGCAGAGGAGATTCACCAGGATGTTGTCTGGACTGGAGCATTTTAGCTATGAACAGAGACTGAAAAGGGTAGGTTGTTTTCCTTAAAGCAGAGAAGGCTGAGGGGGGACATGATTGAGGTGTACAAGATTATGAGGGGCATTGATAGGTTAGATAGGAAGAAACTTTTTCCATTAGCGGAGGGGTCAATAACAAGGGGGCATAGATTTAGGGTAAGGGACAGGAGGTTTAGGAGGGATTTGAGGGGAAAAAATTTCACCCAGAGGGTGGTTGGAATCTGGAATGCACTGCCTGAAGAGATGGTGGAGGCAGGAACCCTCACAACATTTAAAAAGTATTTAGATGAGCACTTGAAACGCCATAGCATACAAGGCTACGGGCCAGGTGCAGGAATATGGGATTAGAATAGTTGGGCGCTGGATGGCCGGCACAGACACGATGGGCCGAAAGGCCTGTTTCTGTGCTGTATAACTCTATAACTTTGCCCACAAGTCTGTTGTGCGGCACTTTATCAAACACTTTCTGGAAATCCATGTACACCACTACAACAGCATTACCCTTATCAACCTTCTCTGTTACTTCATCAAAAATCTCCAGCAAGTAGTTAAACACTATTTGCCCTTCACAAATCCATGCTAGCTTTCCCTAATTAATTTGCATTTGCCCAAGTGACTATATACTTTGCCCCGAATTATCGTTTCTAGCAGTTTCCTCCTCCCCCCACCACCGAGGTTAAGCTGACTGGCCTGCAGTTGCTGGGCTTATCTTTACACCCTTTTTTAAAAAAAAGGGTGTAGCATTTGCAATTCTCCAGTCCTCTGACACCATCCCTAAATCTAAGAAAGACTTCCCTCAGTATCCTTGGATACAGCTCATCTGGTCCTGGTGCCTTATCAACTTTAACTACAGTTAGCCCATCCAATACCTCCTCCATATCAATTTTAAACCCTTCAAGAACTGGAATTTCACCATGGCCTGCACAGCATCTTCTTCCTTGGTAAAGACAGATGCAAAATTTTCATTTAATACCGTCCCATCAGTCTACTCTCAAACATCAGCAAAGTGATGGACAGTGTCATTGACAGTGCTATCAAGTGGCACTTACTCAGCGATAACCTACATCGGTGCTCAGATTGGGTTTCGCCCCAGCCGCTCAGCTCCAAACCTCAATACAGCTTTGGTCTAACCATGGACAAAAGAGCTGATTTCCAGGTGAAGTGACAGTCATCAAAGTAGCATTTGACTAAGTGTGGCATCAAGGAGCCTAAGCAAAATTGAGGTCAATGGGAATCAGGAGGAAAATACTGGTTGGACTCATGCCCAGTACAAAGGAAGATGGTTTTGGGATCGGAGGCCAATTATCTGAGCCCCAGGTCATAATTGCAGGAGTTCCTCAGGGTAGTGTCCTAGGCCCAATCATCTTCAGCTGCTTCATCAATGACCTTCCCTCCATCATAATGTCAGAAGTGGGGATGTTTTCTGATAACTGCACAGTGTTGAGTACCGTTCAAGACTCCTCAGATACTGAAGCAGTCCGTGCCCGCATTCAGCAAGAGCTGGATAACATTCTGGCTTGGGCTGATAAGTGGAGTAACTTTCACGCCACACAAGTGCCGGGCATTGACCATCTCCAACACAAGAAAATTAAACCATCAACATCTTGGGGATCATCATTAGCCAGAAACTGAACTAGTCCAGCCATGTAAATACTGTGACTACAGCAGCAGGAGAGAGACTGGGAATTCTGCAGAAAGTAACTTGTCTCCTGACTCCCTAAAGCATGTCCATCTTCAAGATGCAAGTCAGGATTGTACTGGAACACTCTCCACTTGCCTGGATGAGTGCAGCTCCAACAACACTCTAAAAACTTGACACCATCCAGGACAAAACAGCCCACTTGATCTACACACCATCCACCACCGTAAACGTGCACTTCCTCTACCACCAGCATACAGCAGCAGCAGTACCATCTACAAGGTACACTGCAGCAACTTGCCATGCGTCCTTCGACAGCACCTTCCAAACCCGTGACATCTACCACCAAGAAGAGCAAGAACAGCAGGCACATGGGAACACCAACACCTGCAAGTTCCCTTCCAAGTCACACACTATCCTGACTTGGAAACATATAGTTTTTCCTTCAATGGGTCAAAATCCTGGAGCTCCCTTCCCAACATCACTGGAGGTGTCCTTAACCACATGGACTGCAGTGGTTCAAGAAAACGGCTCTCTACCTCCTTCTGAAGGACAATTAGGGATGGGAAATAAAAGCTGGCTTTTCCAGTGATGCTGAAGTCCCACGTACAAATAAAGTCAAAGAGGAGAAGTGGGGGCGAGTGGAGGTGGAGGAGGAGGTGGAGATGCAGGTGGAGGAGGAGAAGGAGTCGTAGTAGTGGTGGGGGCGAGTGGAGGTGGAGGAGAAGTAGTAGTGGGGGCGAGTGGAGGTAGAGGAGAAGTAGTAGTGGGGGCGAGTGGAGGTAGAGGAGAAGTAGTAGTGGGGGCGAGTGGAGGTAGAGGAGAAGTAGTAGTGGGGGCGAGTGGAGGTAGAGGAGAAGTAGTAGTGGGGGCGAGTGGAGGTGGTGGAGGAGGAGGAGGAGGAGATGTGGGTGCGAGTGGGGGGGGAAGAGAGAAAAGGGGGGGGGGGAAGAGAGAAAAGGGGGGGGGGAAGAGAGAAAAGGGGGGGGAAGAGAGAAAAGGGGGGGGAAGAGAGAAAAGGGGGGGGGAAGAGAGAAAAGGGGGGGGAAGAGAGAAAAGGGGGGGAAGAGAGAAAAGGGGGGGGAAAGAGAGAAAAGGGGGGGGAAAGAGAGAAAAGGGGGGGGAAAGAGAGAAAAGGGGGGGAAAGAGAGAAAAGGGGGGGAAAGAGAGAAAAGGGGGGGAAAGAGAGAAAAGGGGGGGAAAGAGAGAAAGGGGGGTAAAGAGAGAAAGGGGGGTGGTAAAGAGAGAAAGGGGGGGTAAAGAGAGAAAGTGGGGGTAAAGAGAGAAGGGATAGAGAGGGGTGGTAAAGAGAGAAAAGGGGTGGAAAGTGAGAAGATCTGGGGGAAGAGAGAAAGGTGGTAGAGAGGGGGAAAGAGAGAAAGGGGGGGAAAGAGAGAAAAGGGGGAAAGAGAGAAAAGGGGGGAAAGAGAGAAAGGGGGGGAAAGAGAGAAAGGGGGGGAAAGAGAGAAAAGGGGGGGAAAGAGAGAAAAGGGGGGGAAAGAGAGAAAAGGGGGGGAAAGAGAGAAAAGGGGGGGAAAGAGAGAAAAGGGGGGGAAAGAGAGAAAAGGGGGGAAAGAGAGAAAAGGGGGGAAAGAGAGAAAAGGGGGGGAAAGAGAGAAAGGGGGGGAAAGAGAGAAAAGGGGGGAAAGAGAGAAAAGGGGGGAAAGAGAGAAAAGGGGGGAGGAAGAGAGAAAAGGGGGGAGGAAGAGAGAAAAGGGGGGAGGAAGAGAGAAAAGGGGGGAGGAAGAGAGAAAAGGGGGGAGGAAGAGAGAAAAGGGGGGAGGAAGAGAGAAAAGGGGGGAGGAAGAGAGAAAAGGGGGGAGGAAGAGAGAAAAGGGGGGAGGAAGAGAGAAAAGGGGGGAGGAAGAGAGAAAAGGGGGGAGGAAGAGAGAAAAGGGGGGAGGAAGAGAGAAAAGGGGGGAGGAAGAGAGAAAAGGGGGGAGGAAGAGAGAAAAGGGGGGAGGAAGAGAGAAAAGGGGGGAGGAAGAGAGAAAAGGGGGGAGGAAGAGAGAAAAGGGGGGAGGAAGAGAGAAAAGGGGGGAGGAAGAGAGAAAAGGGGGGAGGAAGAGAGAAAAGGGGGGAGGAAGAGAGAAAAGGGGGGAGGAAGAGAGAAAAGGGGGGAGGAAGAGAGAAAAGGGGGGAGGAAGAGAGAAAAGGGGGGAGGAAGAGAGAAAAGGGGGGAGGAAGAGAGAAAAGGGGGGAGGAAGAGAGAAAAGGGGGGAGGAAGAGAGAAAAGGGGGGAGGAAGAGAGAAAAGGGGGGAGGAAGAGAGAAAAGGGGGGAGGAAGAGAGAAAAGGGGGGAGGAAGAGAGAAAAGGGGGGAGGAAGAGAGAAAAGGGGGGAGGAAGAGAGAAAAGGGGGGAGGAAGAGAGAAAAGGGGGGAGGAAGAGAGAAAAGGGGGAGGAAGAGAGAAAAGGGGGGAGGAAGAGAGAAAAGGGGGGAGGAAGAGAGAAAAGGGGGGAGGAAGAGAGAAAAGGGGGGAGGAAGAGAGAAAAGGGGGGAGGAAGAGAGAAAAGGGGGGAGGAAGAGAGAAAAGGGGGGAGGAAGAGAGAAAAGGGGGGAGGAAGAGAGAAAAGGGGGGAGGAAGAGAGAAAAGGGGGGAGGAAGAGAGAAAAGGGGGGAGGAAGAGAGAAAAGGGGGGAGGAAGAGAGAAAAGGGGGGAGGAAGAGAGAAAAGGGGGGAGGAAGAGAGAAAAGGGGGGGGGGAAGAGAGAAAAGGGGGGGGGGAAGAGAGAAAAGGGGGGGGGAAGAGAGAAAAGGGGGGGGAAGAGAGAAAAGGGGGGGGGAAGAGAGAAAAGGGGGGGGCAAGAGAGAAAAGGGGGGGCAAGAGAGAAAAGGGGGGGGGAAGAGAGAAAAGGGGGGGGAAGAGAGAAAGGGGGGGGAAGAGAGAAAGGGGGGGGAAGAGAGAAAAGGGGGGGAAGAGAGAAAAGGGGGGGAAGAGAGAAAAGGGGGGGGAAGAGAGAAAAGGGGGGGAAGAGAGAAAAGGGGGGGAAGAGAGAAAAGGGGGGGAAGAGAGAAAAGGGGGGGAAGAGAGAAAAGGGGGGGAAGAGAGAAAAGGGGGGGAAGAGAGAAAAGGGGGGGGGGGAAGAGAGAAAAAAGTGGGGGGGGGGAAGAGAGAAAAAGTGGGGGGGGGGAAGAGAGAAAAAAGTGGGGGGGGGGAAGAGAGAAAAAAGTGGGGGGGGGGGGGAAGAGAGAAAAAGTGGGGGGGGGGAAGAGAGAAAAAAGTGGGGGGGGGGGAAGAGAGAAAAAAGTGGGGGGGGGGGAAGAGAGAAAAAAGTGGGGGGGGGGAAGAGAGAAAAAAGTGGGGGGGGGGAAGAGAGAAAAAGTGGGGGGGGGGGAAGAGAGAAAAAAGTGGGGGGGGGGGAAGAGAGAAAAAAGTGGGGGGGGGGAAGAGAGAAAAAGTGGGGGGGGGGGAAGAGAGAAAAAAGTGGGGGGGGGGGGAAGAGAGAAAAAGTGGGGGGGGGGGAAGAGAGAAAAAGTGGGGGGGGGGAAGAGAGAAAAAAGTGGGGGGGGGGGGAAGAGAGAAAAAGTGGGGGGGGGGGAAAGAGAGAAAAAGTGGGGGGGGGGAAGAGAGAAAAAAGTGGGGGGGGGGGAAGAGAGAAAAAAGTGGGGGGGGGGGGAAGAGAGAAAAAAGTGGGGGGGGGGGGAAGAGAGAAAAAAGTGGGGGGGGGGAAGAGAGAAAAAAGTGGGGGGGGGGAAGAGAGAAAAAAGTGGGGGGGGGGGAAGAGAGAAAAAAGTGGGGGGGGGGAAGAGAGAAAAAAGTGGGGGGGGGGAAGAGAGAAAAAAGTGGGGGGGGGGAAGAGAGAAAAAAGTGGGGGGGGGGGGGAAAGAGAGAAAAAGTGGGGGGGGGAGAGAGAGAAAAAGTGTGGGGGGGGAAGAGAGAAAAAAGTGTGGGGGGGGAAGAGAGAAAAAGTGTGGGGGGGGAAGAGAGAAAAAAGTGTGGGGGGGGGAAGAGAGAAAAAGTGTGGGGGGGGGAAGAGAGAAAAAGTGTGGGGGGGGAAGAGAGAAAAAGTGTGGGGGGGGGGGAAGAGAGAAAAAAGTGTGGGGGGGGGAAGAGAGAAAAAAGTGTGGGGGGGAAGAGAGAAAAAAGTGTGGGGGGGAAGAGAGAAAAAAGTGTGGGGGGGGGGAAAGAGAGAAAAAAGTGTGGGGGGAAAGAGAGAAAAAAGTGGGGGGGGGAAGAGAGAAAAAAGGGGGCGTAAGAGAGAAAAAAGGGGGGAAGAGAAGAGGGGAAAGGGGTGAAAGGGGAAAAAAGGGAAAATACCAAGGGCCCAATTTTCACTCTGCAAGTGAA
The DNA here is from genome assembly GCF_036365525.1 of Heterodontus francisci. NCBI lineage: Eukaryota > Metazoa > Chordata > Chondrichthyes > Heterodontiformes > Heterodontidae > Heterodontus > Heterodontus francisci. The sequence continues at coordinate 74,982,036 of NC_090379.1, forward strand.
TGAGTTATAATCTCACCAGTAATTAAGTTCCCAGGATGAACCTCAAAGTGAGCTGTTCTGAGGTTTATATATCATGGCATAAAGCAATATAACCAAGTGAAAGAATTTTTGCAACTAAAAAACCTGAGATTGCGCTGTCCTGATCTGGATTTTGCACCACTTGTTGAAAGCTAGACAAAGTAACAGGTTTTGCAATCGGGCAGATTTGGCTTTCCTCAAGTAATTATAATTTGCTCATTATAAATGTTAACTATGGCATGGTTGTCAAACAAGGGAATCCTTCTAACAAGTGCATCACAGAGGTTGGCTGAAATTGAGTCAAAGGAGTTAATTTTAAGAATCAAAAAGGTATAAAATAGTGTTTTTGACAAAAAATGATCAGGGAGAAAAACAGTAAAGAAGACATACACAAAGCTCTTCATACACGGAATAGGGGGATGTTGCAGTTTAGAGAAACTCTGTGGCCGATGACGGTCTTTCTGCCCAGAGGCCAATTGAGGCCCTTAAGTGGCCTACTAACGGCCTTTTCCCACCGCTGCTGGAACCTTACAAGCGGCAGGTGGGGCTTCCATCGTGCAGAGAGGATGCCTTGTAAAACGAGGTACCCTCCCTGCGGGCTTAGGGGTGAGGTTCCTCCTCTATACGTAATTTGTGGCCCAAGGAGGATGCCCACCGGGAACAACTTTAGCCTCCGGTACGCCCCACCCCCTGGATTGCACGACCACCCCCTCGCCGGGGTCTTCCGGACTGGCCTCAGCAACCCCGCCTCATCCACCTCTGGTGCAGAGTTCCACCATTAGGCCTGGGTCCAAGGCCTCTGCAGTACCAGCAGTGGCCATTGTTCCCAATGGCGCTGCTGATGCTACTGAGCTGCCGGCCCTCTGATTGGCTGCAGCATTTGGAGGTGGGATCCCCGACCCTTTAAAGTAATGGGAATCCCCGTCCCTATGGGGATCCTGCCTCCTAAAACTGATTCAAAAAGACTGGAGGATTGCTCCTGGGTGGTTGGGTGGTGTGGTGTGGGGTGGGGGGCACGAAAAGGCAGAGACAGGGCTTTCCCCACCTTTTTGGCCTGGCACTGGGAGCCCCATAACCAGCACAAAATCCAGCCCTATGTTATGAACTTTACTAACCAGAGATAATCATTCATTGTATAACTTGTGTGTAAGGATTACATTCTTGAAAACAGAACCAAGGTTAGTTCTACTGAGAGGGGTCATCAGAAAAAGGAAGAAATACAGCAATTGAGAGAGGTTTCATTCCACAGGAGACGAGAACAAACATTATAGCTGGAGACTAATCAATCAACTCTACTGCACTGACTCAAGTAGAAGGTTGTATAAGATCATGGAATCATTGCCAAGGTTGCAAGCTTTTCAGCAATAAGATGAACTGACTCAACTTTATATTTATATATATATAAAATATACTGGTTATTCAAAGTTGTTATCAGCAATACATGGAGCCAAATGTAAACTAATCTTGCTGACTTTGATCGTTTTGAACATTTTAATATTATATCAACTTGTGGTAAGTAGAGCTCAGCTGAAAGGGAGGTAATTGATACGCCTGAACTGGCTTTGTAACTTCATATTAATTCTGTCAATTAATTGGACACTCCTAATATTTATATTAAGAAACTATCATAAATATTGATAAAGAAATGTTAATTCACAATTTCACAGTCTGACTTCCTATTTGATGGTTTTGGCAATAAGAGGTTAACGCTTTCCCTCAGTTGCTTAAATGTTTCCTAACTGAGAGTTAGCAGTGTAAAATTTAATATAATTTGGATTAATTTTTCTAATAGGGTTCTAGGTGAGCCAAATTCAAGCATCTATGATCTACCAAAGTTAGCATGTACCACTTCCCCAACTGACTTCAAGCAGACAAAGCACCTAAAATATCTATGCCCACTCGCATAAAAGGTTCATTAATAATCAGTAAAGCTAGAACAAACTCCTGTAAGATGGATATAATGGGCTACCTTCAGTGGAAAAAAAATTGTTATGCCTGCGGTACCATTATCTTTTGGAACTCTTCCAAACTCCCATGAGGAGTGCAGCAATGGTTGTTTACACTGTAGCTTCCATCGAACATGTGACATCTGCAGTAAAGTCTTCAGTTATGCAGGCCATGGGCACCACACAAGCATCTGTCTCCAGTGCTCAAATTAATGCTGTGGGGTCCATTATTCAAGATGTAGTCATGGCTTCTTTGAATTCACTTTTAGAATCATACAATCAAGAGGAGGAATTCTGAAACCTCAAGAGTGTCTAATTTTATATGCCCAGAGTAACACAGCAGTGCCATCATATGGTCCTGCACAGGTATGAAAGTATATCCAGTGAATGCAGCTGGATGGAATTAAGATACAGATCAGCCATGATATCACTGAATTGTGGAACAAGCTCAAAGGATTGAATGGCCTACTCCTGTTCTTATGGTAGGTGCTACCTGTGAAAGCAGTACATCCACAGTGACATGTGTTAGCATTGGTAGTGCACTCGCTAGGGTTGACTGTCCTACAGGTACTAGTGGATGAGTTAGTCTTCACCTCACTGTTGAACTAGAGGCTCCTCATGCAATCTTATTTCATCCTGATAGTGAATGTACCCAAAATAAAATCAGCTAGCTACACATCATCCATCTCTTATGGCCACTTCCTCAGTTACTATGATGTACTTATCAATGATCATTACATCATGTTCGCAAAAATTATTCTTGTGTACTCCTGTCACTGCTAATTCCCTTTTGTTAAACACACTCATGGTAGGGGTCTGACCTGAGTAAAATACTCAGATTCAATGTGATTTCGCAATATACTACACAGCTCATCATTAATGATCATAAGATCTTTAGCGCAAAAAAAGTCATTTTTTCACTTTTTTCGCTGATGTTCACTGTTCCAATTCTGGAGAGTAGAACTCCTTAGTTTACCACTAAACACAAATAAATAAGCATGGATTATCCACTCAATGGTATTTTCATGCCAGCAATAAACCATTTGCAATAAACAGGTCACCACTGACATTAAAATAAGGCCTATTTAAAATAAACTGGTTACAATTGGTATTAAAATAATGCCAAAATCAAAAAACTCAGACTACTGTTAGTGTAAAAAGTCTATCAGTGGAGAGTACTAATATGACTAAGGAAAATAAGGCCCCAACTTGTAATGGTTGATCCAACACTAAAAGTGTCGTTACAGTGCAGAGAAATATAGTTACGAAGATAAATAAAATGCTCATGAGTACAACTGGATTCCAGTGAATTGATAGCAACACACCAGAGTTTTGGCAAGCTCATTACATAAAGTATTGTTAATTGTGGTCACCTTACTTCGAGTGAAATGAGACACAAGGAAAGAACAGAGAACAATTCTGTGGGCTGGATTTTGTTAGAGACAAGAATCCCAGCCAAACTGGTGGGGGGGGGGGACCTGGGCCTCGGCCTTTTCATGCTCCCCTTGGAGCGATCCTCCGGTCTTTTTAAATCTAAGTGTCAGTAGCCGAGATCTCCGCCCTTGAAAGTCAGGGATCCCACTTCCAAGAGCTGCCGGCCAATCAGAGGGCCAGCAGCTCAGTAGCATCACCAGCGCCACCAGGAACAGTGGCCACTGCCGGTACTGCGGAGGCCTTGGACCCAAGCTCAGTGCTGAAAGCCCGGACCTCAGCTAAGTGAGGGGGGGTCGCCGGGGCCTTGGGGGGAGGATGTGGTTGTGCAGTCCAGGCGGAGGGGGTTCCGGGGAGTAAACTGGTTCCCAGTAGTGTTCCTCTGTGAGCCACAGATTACCCACGGAGGAGGGACCAACCCCCCCCCCCCACCCCCCGGCAAGGAGGGCACCACAAGGAGAGCCATCAATAGGCCATGTAAGGGCTTCAATTGGCCTCTGGACAGGAAGGCAGTCATCAGCCTATCCAGCCCCCAGGAAGATCGCCTGGCGACGGGCCCTCCGCGCCACCATACACCCCCGCCTCAGGGAACCACATAAAATCCCAGCTTGTGTTTTGCATTTTTACACATGTAGACAGAATCAGGTAAGTTAAATGGCTTCTTTCTGTGAAAAAAGATTAAAGGAGCAATATGACCCAAGTTTTTTAAAATAATGAAAGAAATCAATATTGTGGATGAGTGGAGATTTTATGGAAATCAGACTAAAATATGCAAACTAAAAAAGTCACAATTTAAACTTAAACAATAATTTCTTCACACTTAAGAGTCTTTAATTAATGGAACAAACTGACTTCTGGTACAGAAAATATTAACTTGATTGAAAATTTAGGGGTGTTGACCTGATTCATGATTCAGCAGAAAGTATTATATGGATTTTAAATAAGAAAATGAAAACATTTGGTCCTGACTTCACCAACAAGACCTAAATGATAGAATGGACTGAATGACCTTTTCTTAGTCCTACATTCATACTAAATATATAATCATACACAAGATTATTAGATCACAAGCAACAAAAACACACAATTCTTAATGAAGTCATCAGACATGGTACTGCAATAATAATGTGATTAAACACATTCTAAAACAAAGTTGAAGCAAGTGGAGAGGGCATATCCTTCAATAAATTCCATTTGCTCTTGCAACATAAAATATTTTTAGATTTGTTTGAAATTAAATGTCTCAATTAAGTAGTGACGGTATTTTAATACATTTTGTGGAAGCTCTTTCTTCTGTTGTCCAACAATAAGCGTCAACAGTCCTTGCACCATCATAGTTGCTAAGTAAATTAAGAATGTGGAGGTTTTTAAAAAAAATACACAGGACAATAATGAAACTTTGCTGCCTCAAGTGGTTTATTGATTGGATTTGTGTAGGTCAGAGTAATCACAAGGCTAAAACTGATTACTGCTCTGATGAAGAGTACATAACCAAAACATCAGAACCTGTCCTTCCACTAATAGATATTGCCTGACCTACTGTGCACTTCTAGCACTTTTCTTTTTATTTCAAGTTGCCACAATTTGCAATTTTTCCTTTTTATTCTGCTGTGGGATTGAAATCTTGGGGATCTGTTAATGCTATCTATTATTTTAAACAGCTTTACTAGGTTGAAGACTTGTGTTAGGTGTGTGAGAAGGACAGGACCATAAATCTTTGTAAACCTTTTAACGAACAGCTTTATTACCAGTAGAAACCATGATCTCTAAAGCAAACAGGGTACGAACCAAGTTGGAGGATGTATAAATTTAGTGATCATGTTTCAAGGATCAATCTTACATCGAGCGTTGCTGCACGAGAAGCGTTAACTTGTTTTTGACATTAATAAGATTTGTAAAATTTTATAGTTACTGTAAATATATGCCATTAGTACCAAGGAGAATGCTCTTAAAAGTTGTTTGAAGGTTTTCATGGTAACGTTCAGTAAGACAATTTTATGGTTTTACACCATGTGAATTTGCTCTGAAAAGAGCAGTTGTTCCTTGAAAAAAGGAGTTCTTAGAAGAACGAGCAGGTCGTCATGTTTTGGGTAGCAAACTCTGCCCATCTTCTGGAGGAATAACTGGAACGGGTGGAAACAGTAGGTTTATATGTGGTGGAGAATGGGAATGTGAGGGGATCTTACTGCTGATAGGTCATCAAGAAACACATCACCACCTGTTCTGCAGCCAACATACTCCCAACACACACCATGAGACACAACAGCTGACCAATCAGCAGCAAGAACAATAGTATGCAACGACCTATCATGGAACACAATTAGCCGACCAACAGCAGCAAAAACAAAAACATGTAACGATCTATCAGCCATAAGATCCCGCCCACATTCCCATTCTCCACCACATGTGAACGAACTATTTCCACCGGTTCCAGTTATTCCTCCAGAAGATAGGCAGAGTATGCTGCCGGAAACGTCGAGGCCTGCCAGTTCTTCTAAGGACTCCTTTTTTCGAGTTACAGCCAGGAAGATAGGAAATAGGAGCAGGAATAGGCCATTTGGTCCCTTGAGCCTGCTCCGCCTTTCAATTTGACCATGGCTGATCTTCTACCTCAACGCCTTTTTCCCACACCATCCCCAAACCCTTGAAATCTTTAATATCGAGAAATTAATCAATCTCTATCCTGAAAATACCCAATGACTGAGCCTCCACAGCCCTCTGGGGTAAAGAATTCCAAAGATTCACCACCCTCAGTGAAGAAATTTCTCCTCATCTCAGTCCTAGATAGTCTACCTCTTAATCTCGAGACTGGGACTTCTGGTTCTGGACCCCACCACCCCCCCCCCCCAATCAGGGGGAACATCCTTCCCACATTTACCCTGTTGAGCCCTGTAAGAATTTTGCATGCTTCAATGAGATCTCTTCTCATTCTTCGAAACTCTATGGAACATAGGCCCAGGGTTTTCAATCTCTCCTCATAGGAAGAAGCCAACATCCCAGGGATCAGTCTGGTGAACCTTCGTTGCATTCCCGCTATGGCAAGTATATCCATATATATGGAGTGGGAGGGTGGGCAGGGCGGGGGGGGAAAGGGGGTCCCCCGTTCAATGGCACTTGCCTAAATGAGGGACCCGGCATAGGGGGGCAGTGAGGGCCACCCCCACCCCACCCCCCAACCCTTACTGCCAACACCACACCACCTCCCCCACGACCCCTCCCGCTCTGACCGACCTTGAGCCTGGATCCAGTGCTGCTCCTTGGTGTCTGGTCGCTGTAGCTGCATCGGCAGCCACCACCTCCGCAGTGACACTGCAGCCGCCAGCCTCTGATTGGCCAGCAGCTCTACAAGGCTGGAACTTCCGGCGATCGAGTCCTAAATCCTATGGAAAGCCCGCCGCTGTCCAGTTAAGTGACTGATGGGGACTAAATTCGGCAGGCCTTCTGTAGAAGAGGGAATGTGGGGATCTCGGGGTTGGTTTCTTCCGATGCCAAGACCTCTGCTGCTGGCATAAAACTCCCCGCAGAGAGTAAGATGAAGCAGAAAATGGGGGTGGATGACAGATGTCAGACTGATAATACAAGAGAGAACCAGGCTGAACATAGGAAGTTGAGGAGGGAAGTGAAAAAGTAAGAGGGACAAAGAGATTATGAGGGGAGACTGGCAGCTAACATAAAAGGGAATCCAAAAGTCCTCTATCGACATATAAATACTAAAAGGGTAGCAAGAGGAGGGGTAGGGTCAATTAGAGACCAAAAAGGAGACCTACGCATATAGGCAGAGGCATGGCTGAAGTACTCAATGAATACTTTGCATCTGTCTTTACCCAAGAAGACGCTGTTGCCAAAGTCACTGTGAAAGGGGAGCTGGTTGAGATACTAGATGGACTAAAACTTGATAAAGAAGAGGTACTTGAAAGGCTGGCTCTATTTGAAATTGCTAAATCACCAGCAGCCAATGGAGGGAAGGAAGGAGGGAAGTAAGGATGGAAATTGTGAAGGTACCGATCTTAGACTTTTAATCATACATTACAACAGTGACTACACTTCAAGGGTACATCATTTGCTGTGAAGCGCTTTGAGACATCTGGTGAAAGTCCCTATATAAATTTTTTGTCTTTCTTTTTTAATCCTCCTTAGTTACGGAGGTGATGCCAGAGGACACGTTTGTTACACGTTTGTTCAAAAAAGGGTGCAAGAATAAACCCAGCAACTGTAGGCCAGTCAGTTTAACTTCAGCGATGGGAAAGCTTTTAGAAACGGGACAAAACCAACAGTCACTTGGAAAAATGTGGATTAGTTAAGAAATTCCAGCACAGATTTGTTAAAGACAAACCGTGCTTAACTAACTTGATTTGATTTTTTTGATGCAGTAACACAGAGAGCTGATGAGGGTAATGTGGCATATATGGACTTTCAAAGGTGTTTCATAAAGTGCCATAATAGGTTTACCAGCAAATTTGAAACTTATAGAATAAAAGGGACAGTGGCAGCATGGATACGAAGTTGACTGAGTGACAAGAAACAGACAGTAAGTGGTGAACAGTGTCTTTCGGACTGGGGAAGGTACATGGTGGTGTTCTCCAAGGGTCGGTACTAGGACCACTGCTTTTCTTGATATATATAAATGACTTAGACAACATCCAAGTGTACAGGGAACAATTCAAAATTTGCAGCTGACAAAACTTGCAAGTATAGTGAACTGCGAAGAGGATAGTGATAGACTTCAAGTGGACATAGGCAGACTGGTGGAATGGGTGGACACATGGCAGATGAAATTTAATGCAGAGAAGCACAAAGTGATACATTTTGGTCGGAAGTGTGAGGAGAGGCAATATAAAATAAAGGGTACAATTCTAAAGTGGGTGCTGAAGGAGAGAGACCTGGGGGTTTATGTGCACATATAAATGAAGGTAGCAGGGCAGGTTGAGAAGGTGTTCAATAAGGCATTCGGTATCCTGGGCTTTGTAAACAGAGGTTTAGACGACAAAAGCAAGGAATTTAGGAACCTTTATAAAAGGTTCAGCCTCAAATGGAGTATTGTGTCCAATACTGGGTGCTGCACTTTAGGAAGGATGTGAAGGCTTTAGTGGGGGTGCAGAAAAGATTCACAAGAATGTTTCCAGGGATGAGGGATTTCATTTGCATGGATTGATTGGCGAACTGGGGTTGTTCTCCTTGGAGAACGTTGAGAGGAGATTTGATGAAGGTACTCAAAATCATAACAGGTCTGGACAGAGTAGATAGGGAAAAACTGTTTCCATTGGCAGAAGGGTCATGAGGAAAAGCTTTTTTACGCAGCGAGTGTCTAGGATCTGGAATGCATTGTCTGAGAGTGCGATGGAAGCAAATTCAATGAAGGCTTTCAAAAGAGAATTAGATATCTATCTGAAGAGAAAAAAAGTGAAAAGGCGAGGAGTGGGACTTGGTGACTTGCTTTTGCAGAGAGCTGGCACAGATAGGATGGGCCAATGGCCGCCTCCTATGCTTAACCAATTTATGATTCTATGATTTACACCAAAATTTGCTGGAAAACCAATCAGAATACACCACTGCAAGGATAGTGGCGAATCAGAAGCAACTATGGCCAATGTATTGATCCCATAATGCAAACAGCTAAAAAGCTGCAGAAAGCTTCAGCTATGTAAAGTTCAGATACCATGCTGTATTGCACGAGTTATCTGGGTGTTTATCCAAAGTCATAAGATTGACAAACTTACACTTCTTTTGCTGAAAGGCATTAAAATGCAGGTTTTGATAACCAATGAAATTGACAGTGGAATGTAAGCTAACAGTGGCGGCGGCACAGTGGCGCAGTGGTTACCACTGCAGCCTCACAGCTCCAGGGACCCGGGTTCGATTCTGGGTACTGCCTGTGTGGAGTTTGCAAGTTCTCCCTGTATCTGCGTGGGTTTTCTCCGGGTGCTCCGGTTTCCTCCCACAAGCCAAAAGACTTGCAGGTTGATAGGTAAATTGGCCATTATAAATTGTCACTAGTATAGGTTGGTTATAGGGACAGGTGGGGATGTGGTAGGAAGATGGGATTAGTGTAGGATTAGTATAAATGGGTGGTTGATGGTCGGCACAGACTCAGTGCTGTATCTCTAATTTAAAAATTAATTAAAATTAATTAAATCAGATATCGTCACAATGGGCTGGATTTTATTAGCCTTTGAACTCTATGGCCTTCTGTCGTGGACGTGCCGCCACACAGCCCCCACGATATTATGCGAGGGGGCTAATTTAAATAGAAGGGTTGGAGCGGCTGCCCCAGATGACATTGAGGGGGCAGCCGCCGCATCCCCAGTAACGGCTGCCGGCACTATTTTTAAAGGGGTTCAAGCCCTGACAGCTGATGTAAAATTTTAAAGGGACCAGCATTGTAAATTTCAATAAAAACATTAAATTGAACATAAAAGCGCTACTCCCAATGATCAAACAATATATTTGTTTCCCTCTATCCCCACCCCCCGAAAAACCATTTTTGACAGCCCCAACCTTTCAACCCCAAACTTTGCACTCTTTGCCCTTCAACCCCTTCCCACCATCCCCACAGCCAATAAAAAAGGTTTTCCCCGCTCCTCTACCCTTCCGCCCTGAAAATTTTATTCCTCCCCTCTCCCCACCAGGTTCTGGCCTCGGAACTCTGTATGGAGTTCCAAAGGTACGTGAGGTATGAACGGCGGCCGTAAAATCGGCGTGGGACAGCCGCCAGCAGGTAAATGCATTTACATATAATTTAGGTTGATTTGAATATGCAGATGAGGGGGGACCACGCTGAGGTCCCCCCGCTGCTGTTAATATGCGGCGGGCCCTTCTCGACGTCAGTGGTTGAGGTGGGCCCCCCCACCCCCCCAACAGCATCGAGGGGCTCGTAAAATTCAGCCCAATATGTGAGGAATGTATGAAGCCGTGCATTCTGCATTTTCAAATAATTACTTTAGTTGTAGATGAACACTTAGAATTCTACAACATGGACAATGAACAAATCCAGGCACGGTTTCTCATTGGGAAGTCTGTACTGAAATGGTGCCTTCCCTGATGAAGACGATTTTCACTAGATGATGTCAATTTTGCTGTGGACGGCCAGCCACCTAACATGTACCAAATCCTGTTACCACACTTAACAGTATTTTGACGAGTTTGACTGGCAACTGGAAACTTATTTAAACAAAAAACACGTGTCGCCATTTAAATTACTCTTTCAAAAACAATTTTTTTCTTTAACAAGTGCTCCAGTTGTGCTGCTGGCAGTAACAATACCGAGCTAGACTCTGCAAAAACTTAACTGTCTGTTTGATTGCTCTTGCCTGGAGCATTAGGTTCAATCGACCAAGTGTAACACCTCAGTAACTCTATACATACTGGAAGAAATTAGAGTCAAATTAATTTTGGGAATTTAAGTTTCATATGCATGCAGCTGACCATTTCAAATTAATAAATGTGTTCCAACACAATCTTGCGATTAAACCTTATGTTATTAATTAGGTATAGTATCAATTGGAGATACTTCAATGAAACTTAACCCTATCTTATAAATCAGGCCAAAATTGTCAAATGACTTTAATTAGGAAAAAGACATTTTTAATGTAAATAGAACTAAAACAGCAGAAAACAATAACAGAATTAGTTTAAAGCTGCATTGCTGCTATCACATTATTGATTAAGTGAATTAGTTCCTGGAGAGGGGAATTTGATGCAATACACACAAGATCTTTAATATTTTACAAAATATTTTTAGAAGGGATTGGGCAAGCATACCTACTCCACTATCTGAGAAACTATCTAATTTCATTTTGGCATCTGGGTATGAGAACAGATTAATTAAACAAATTGTTTATCTATAAATCAGAAAACACACAATAGGTATTTCATCTCCTTAATTAGCTCTTATGTATTATTTTTCTTTCCTACATTTTTAAGCAGTTTGATATTTTAATTAGCACCTCTAAAAGTTCATGCACTGAGGGGAATTAAGGATGCAATTATACTGCCATTTATAAATTTCTATGAAGCATTGCCGCTTCACAGAAATGCAAAAGTGACTATGGGACTCCAGAAGTAGGTCCTATCCGGAGCACAGCAAGAGGAAGTTGGATTTGATGTAATGTGATATATAACTCCACTGTGGTCTCAGTGCAGCTTTCATCCATTGAACCTCCTGGATAGTTTCTAAACACAAACATGTTTTTTTTTAAATGTTGTGAGAATGTGGATGCACTTCCCTGCACTCTCAAAACATTGAAGATTTACTGGCCAGGACTGAAGCTCAGTACATTTATTTAAGTATCAGTTACAGAATTCTCTCATGGTGTCAGAAGTACAATTTGCAGAAAAATGCAGTCCAAAGTCAACAGCAGTTTTGATAGGTTTAAACTCCTCCCTACAGCTACTGGTCTTATAGTGGTGGCTACTGAATAAACACAACCTAAATGATCCTCAAGCTTAGATCTGCATCCAAATACAGTCAAACTAATTGGTTCAGGGCTGCCTCTCTGACAGATGAATGTGTCTGACACAAAATGTGTTTGGGCAGTTCAACACTTCCAGCTATCATAGAACAGTACCATAAAAGTACCTTTAATTCAGCATCTGGATGCCAGTCAGAGGAAGGATGAAGTGGAAAATGGAAATATCACTGGAGTCAGTTCTTTGACATTTGGGTTATGTAACATTATTGGGAGAGTGTAGAGGAAGTTTTACTTTACACTTAATACATGCTATACCAGACCTGAGTACTTAGCTCTGGCACAACAGTCAAGAAATGTTCCATTCCCTAGTCCTAGTATCAATCATCTGGATTAATGTGAAGTTGATCCAACTGAAAAAAGAATTGTGGTGGAAACACACTTTTTACATTTTCAAAGCATATTCAAAAGGTTACTATACTCATGCGTTACAAGACAGGGCAGAAAGCAAATGCATCTTGCCCCAAGCACAGTGACTCTCACATGTACATTCACACACTTAACAATTTTCAACAAGAAAAAAAATGTTAAGAGAACCCCTACTGAGTCAGCATAAACATAGATAATGCATTAATTTATTTTTTAAAAACACAGCTATGGTAACCTCAGACTAAACAGTAAAAAAAAAGAGAATGCAATATAAATCCATGGCCTGCTTTAATTCCCAAATCCTGTACAATGATAATGAATATAGCAAAGTTCAATATTTGAAGCTGTATAGAAATACCTTGATTTTATAAGTGTCCATTATGAATACTAATCTACAGGCTTCAAGTTGCTTTCCAGCACATAGGTTTATGAAAACTCCAAAAGTGTCAGTTGATAGAGTTTGGGCCAGGCCATTGCCTAAAATGCTGCACAAAAATTGAGTCAACCTTAAAAGAAGTTTTAAAAGAGAACACACACAGCACTGCCCCTGCTACTCATTCAATCAGAAAATAGCACTAACAAAAGGCATGAGCATCCCACTCTCCCAACTGAAGATATACATGTACTACTGATCATGCATGGGTTAATAGTGGAAAACAATGGAAATTTTAAAACAGGAAGAACATTTTGATTCTTTAAAAATGGCAGTTACTTTTACAAAGCAGTGTAACAAATCTAAGAAGTAACAAAATGGAACGTAATGATGTGTCAATTAGCTAAAATTAGAGTTATTTCAAATGTAAGCATTTTTAACCACTTCCCAACTAAATATAGTAAAACAGAGCACAATTTTCACAAAATTTTCTATGGTCAGTCACCTTCATATCTTGAACACATTTACCAGGCTTTATTATTCTTCCTTTCTTCATATATAGTACAGTTTTGCACTTGTAACAGTTAGAACCAAAACTGCCCGACAGATGCTGATTGTAGTTCAGTTTCAGCAACTACAATGAAACTTTTAGTTTCTCTCATCATTTGCACTTATGGATTATGTAGTATTAAAAATTGATGGAACGGGAGTACATTTTCACAATTTAATTTTTAATACATTGTGCTACCTTAATTCCACAAAACTGAATCACAATAAGATTACCATGTCAAAAAACATGCCCATCATAACTGAAATACAACTTTAACATACTGTGAAATGGTCTTGTATGCAAGTCTAATGCAAAAATGTTTGACATGCTGTATAGTTACAGACAGATGTAAAGCAGGGTTCATGAAAAGATGTCTTCATCCTTGACTGGCATGTTCTCAATAGCAGGAGCCCATGCATGCAGCTTTCCTCTAGGCAAACCTTTCTGCAAATGAACAGTACAGCATTCATAACTTACTTTAAGCACTGCAGGGCAGCTACAGAGAAAAGCGTCTCACAGCTAATGAGTTACATCAGTACAAATGCCATTACTTGGCCCAGGTTTCTAGTCCAAACACATGCCTCATTCACTTCTCCACCCATAAATCATAATGATGATATTTGCACGAAAGCCACATCATCAACATTCTCCTTTAGGTTTTGTGTTAAAATACTATTGATATGAGATTACATCTACTCAGGCTAGTGATTGTCTGCTATTGCCTAAAGAGTTCTGAAATGAAAAGGGTTGAACCTAATTATTGTATTACATACTAAAAAAAACACAGAAGGTATTTTGTAAAAAAGGAAGGAAATTTAAAATAAATCAATCAATTGTATTGGATGACAGGTAATGATCATTTAGACATAGACATAGAGAGATACAGCACTGCAACAGGCACTTTGGCCCACTGAGTCTGTGCCGACCAACAACCACCCATTTACACTAATCCTACATTAATCCCATATTCCTTACCACATCCCCACCATTCTCCTACCACCTACCTACACTAGGGGCAATTTACAATGGCCAATCTACCCATCAACCTGCAAGTCTTTGGCTGTGGGAAGAAACCAGAGCACACGGCGGAAACCCACGCAGTCACAGGGAGAACTTGCAAACTCCACACAGGCAGTACCCAGAACCGAACCCGGGTCGCTGGAGCTGTGAGGCTGCGATGCTAACCACTGCGCACTTGTTTCACAAAAATGAATACAGTGAAGAATGTTCAGAAGTGCAGGTCTGTAACACAATTATTTTCAGGTTGAAGATCTCAGTTCACATTTATTACAAGATTTCCCTTGCCAGGCTGTAATGTGACCGGCTATAATGTTGCACTGCTCATGATTTTCTAACTAAATAACCACAAAAATGCTCTGGACAAAATTATACTGGATTGAGATTACACAAGGTGTGGACAGGAAGAAAATTCAACTGCATATTTCTCTAAGTCACATTCTTTTCACTTGTCCAGAAAAAATATTTCTAAACCTATGAGCGAACTAAAAATAAGGAAGTTGGAAATACATAGGACCTGAAATTCAGGGCTCCTGGTTTTGGGGTGAGGGGAACGGGTGGGAAGGTGGGCAGGAGATTGCGGGAGGCATTTCAGCAGGTTCAGTAGGAGCAGGCCCTATAGTGCTTACTCATGTGACTACTGTTTATATTTCATATTCTGAAAAGTTATTTCTCAAGGATTTAAGACAACAAACTTTCTGACACTGAGCACCCTTCTCCAATCTTTTTACAAAGCATCAGTTCATCTGCTGTGCACACATGTTCTAAGCATGTCCACAGCTGAATTCATGTTTAGAAATATTGGCCTTGGCTAAAATTCACAGCAGTTGAAGAAACCAATGTTCCATAGCTTGGTTCAGGTGGCAAGAATCAAATCTTTTTCCTTGCCGTCATGCAACAATAACTTTAATACAAAGTAGCACTGCCAAATTCAGTTAAGTGCATACAGAAGTCCTTGGAGCTCCATACTGAAATCTGCTCATAGTTTCAGAGCCAATTGGTTCATACTGTTAAACTGCTGAAACACCAATATCAAAAGAATTAAATAACCTAAATATATATTTAGGATGACAAGAGGCCATCAGGTTCATGTATGCTTACTCTATTTTGTAACTAGGCTTACACCACATAGCTATCTTTCCTCTCACGCCATGCCCACCTTCTAGGAGAGGGAAAATTGTAGCGACCCAAAGCCAATTTAGCAAACCTCTGTCTAAAAAATTCCTTTCTGATCCCTGAAAGGTTATTAGGCAAGCTCCAGGAAGCCTCAAACCCACCGGTATTATTCAAAATCTTAACTTCCTACTGCCTTGGTCTCACCATTTTACAAAAACGTATCCATATCTTCTTGAAAGACTGCATCTCTGGAATGTTGTTTTGTAAGTTAACCACCCTCCAAGAAACATAAAACTACCACACATTCAACCTCATCAACAGTGGCTGTTATTCCCAAATATTTAAAAAAAAATCAAATAAGCATGTCAGAATTATTTTCTTGTCAAATCTTCACAAAAAAGGTTCTGCAGCGAATGCTTCAGCTGATTGTGAAATAATTTCACAAACAAATTCATAATTATTTTTATAATCATAGAAAAGGTACACTGAGTTGTTGCAGTGAGAGAATCAAAGTGAGGCTTTTTCTTATTAATTCGTAGGATGTGATCATCACTGGCAAGACCAGCATTTATTGCCTATCTCTAATTGCCCTTCAGAAGGTGGTGGTGAGCCACCTTCTTGAACCGCTGCAGCCCATGTGGTGTAGGTACACCCTCAGTGCCGTTAGGGAGGAGGTTCCACGATAATGAGCCAGTGACAGTGACTGGCAGTGATATATTTCCAAGTCAGGGTGGTGTGTGACTTGGAGGAGAACTTGCAGGTGGTGGTGCTCCCAGGCATCTGCTGCACTTATTCCTTCCTCTTCTTCTGCTTTGGTTGTGTCGATATTACAGACTAACATACATATTTCACCAAGAGGAGCAGAGCAACAAAGCAGGTCCCCAGATTTACCTCTGCCGGAACGGGAATTAAACCCACGCTGTTGGTGTAGTTCTAAACTAAACATTAGCCATTCAACCAACTGAGCTAACCGGCGCCTGTTCTTCTAGGTGGTAGAGGTTGCAGGTTTGGATGGTGGTGAATGGGGTGTCAATCAAGCAGGCTGCTTTGCACTGGATGGTGTCAAGCTTCCTGAATGTTGTTGGATCTACATTCATCCAGGCAAGTGGAGAGTATTCCATCAAATTCCTGACTTGTGCCTTGTAGATAGTGGAGAAGCTTTGGGGGGTCAGGGGGCAAGTTACTCTCTGCAGAATTCCCAACCTCTGACCTTGTCTTGTAACCACATTATTTAAACAGCTGGTCCAGTTAAGTTGCTCATCAATGGTGCCACACACATTGGAAGTACGATGACACAACAATCATGGACCAACTCTGAAGAGTTATGAAAAACGGACTTTGTCTTCAAAAAAAAAAGAACCTTTAGTTTAAAAAGTGAACAATGGTCCAAAATGGCCAAAGAAAAAGGGGATTGGTTTTTTGCATATTCAAACTGTCTGACGAAAGGGCAAATCTTCAAAGCTAAAAGATGGGAATGGAACCCATCCTACACCGACCCTAAAACATTCCAGAACTGAATTTCGTTTTCTGAAATAAGGGAGGTGTGAAGTAGCCACATCCTGAGCCATTGTGCAATCACCATATCCTACCAGGAGGCAAGAGGTGACATAGTTTTACCTTAAAAAAGCAGTGTTTCTTGACAATGCAGAATATGCGGAGAGCGATCGCCAAAGTCATCAGTGCATCCAAATATTTGCTAGCTTGCCAGTATGAATCTGCGCACGCGCGCACCAATGTCACCATGCAATGACAACCAAACATTGCCTGATCCCTCAATGGTTGCAATCGCTGACTCCATTACCCCTCAACAGTACCCAGCTTCTCCTGCTTGCCTCAGCGCTCCCCCCACACCCCTCGGCCGCCCGCTTCAGCCGCTTGCTGCCTGCCCGCCTTGCCGCTTCCCCCCCCACCACCGCATTCCCCCCTCGGCTGCTCGCTCCTGGAGGCCACGTTGCCTCCACTGGCCACTCACTCCCACCAGACACTCACTCCCAGCCTCGCTGCTTCAGCCACTCACTCGCCGTTGCTTCTCCAGGCAGCATGGCGGGGAAC
Organism: Heterodontus francisci; assembly: GCF_036365525.1. Lineage (NCBI taxonomy): Eukaryota > Metazoa > Chordata > Chondrichthyes > Heterodontiformes > Heterodontidae > Heterodontus > Heterodontus francisci. The sequence goes on from NC_090379.1 coordinate 74,999,373, forward strand.
GAGCCACCAAGGGTGAAGCAAGCTACCAAAGGGTGACAGGGCAACCCAGGGAGCGAGTCGCCAAGATGGGGGAAGCGGCAAAGCTGGAAGTGAGCTGCTGGTGGTGGGGTTAGGTGGGGAAGCGGCGAGGCCGGGAGTAAGTGGCTGAGGGGGGGTAAGCAGCGAGGCAGGGAGCAAGTGCCTGAGGGGAGGCAGTGGCAAGGCGGGAGAGAGCGGCAAGCAGACGCGGCGATGGCAAGAGAGAGTGGGATATTGTTGGGGGTGGGAAGGAGGCACTGATCGCAGCCATTGAGGGGGTTTGGGCTTAATTTGTTTTTTCTGACAAATTGAGCAGCGCATTTTTATCACTGGCAGTTGCCTGAGACGTCGCCAACAGTGACGCTTTAGTCGATGCGGCTGCATTTGCACATGTGCCAGTACTGTGCCACCTAGTGGTTGCGTTGTCAGCAAACGTAGCCTAAAAAAAAGACAGCCAGAGAGAGACTCACCCAGGAGTGAAACAACATCGAACAGCTGGTGTTCCAGCAAGCCAGAAAGCACATGTCCTGCTGAAAAAAATCCAACATCTACATTATACAGCGGTGAGAGCTAGAAGTAACCGACTGTCTTCAACAGAACCATGAAGAGAGAAATCTACAATCATCTCTGGCCTGCATTCATCTAGAACTTGATTCTCAATGTTTCAGTGCTGTATCTCTAAAAAATAAAATAAAAAAAAACAGGTTTATCACAACCTTTCTCCCCACTGAAAGCCACCTTCCTTTTTCTCTAATCTATCGGCTTCTTCTTGTATGTGTGTGTGTGTTCGTGCGTGCACAAGCCAATGCTTGAGTGGATGCGGTTGTGACAATTTCGAGATAAGGCGTATAAATCAATAATCAACTGATTTTCTGTTTCTAAAAGCTCAAGAAAACCTCTCGCTGTCTGTTTATTTGAAAAATAAAACACCAAGAGGCTAAACTCTAATACAAATGCACTTGCTGCAGTCAGGTGGGGAGCTGAACAGCAGGAACCACCCATGTCGCACCACGTGGCCGTAACAATGGTAACCCTCATGTTGATGGTGGGGGATTCAGCAATGGTAATGTCGTTGAACATCAAGGGGAGATGGTTAGATTTTCTCTTGTTGGAGATAGTCATTCCTTGACACTCGTGTGGTGCAAATGTTACTTGCCACTTATAAACCCAAGCCTGAATGTTATCCAGGTCTTGCTGCATGCAGGCACTGACTGCTTCTGAGGAGTTGCAAATGCTACTGAACAGTGTGCAATCATAAGCAAACATCCCCACTTCTGACCTTATTTCCTGGGGAAGGTATTGATGAAGCAGCGATGTCCTGGAGCTGTGATGATTGGCCTCAAGCTACCACAATCATTTTCCTTTGCACTAGGTATGACTCCAACTACTGGAAATCTTTCCCCATCTTTCCCATTGACTTCAATTTTACTAATACTCCTTGATGCCGCATTCGGTCAAATGATGCCTTGATGTCAAGGGCAGTCAATTTCACCTCACCACTGGAATTCAGCTCTTTTGTCCATGTTTGGACCAAGGTTATGAGGTCCGGAGCCGATTGACCCTGGGGGAAGCCAAACTGAACATCGGTGAGCAGGTTATTGCTGAGTAAGTGCCACTTGATAGCGGCTTTCATCACTTTGCTGATGATTGAGAGTATTGGATTTCATAGAACCACAAAATAGAATGATGGAATGGTAATAGCAAGAACCAGGCCACTCAGCCCATCATGTCCATGCTGCATTTTGCAGCAGCAACTCACCTAATCTCACTCTCCTGCCCTTTCCCTATGGGCCTGCATAGTTTTTCTCCTCAGATACCTATCCAATTCCCTTTTGAAAGTCACAAGTGCATATGTTTCTACCACAGTCCCAGGCAGTGCATTCCAGATCCTAACCACTTGCTGCGTAAAAAAGTTTTTCCTCATGTCACCTTTGGTTCAATCACCTTAAATCGGTGTCCTCCAGTTCTCAATCCTTCTGCCAATGGGAATAGTTTCTCTCTATCTACTCTGTCCAGACCCCTCACAAATCTCCTCTCAACCTTCTCTTCTCTAGCGAGAACAGCCCCAGCTTCGCCAATCTAACCTTATAACTGAAGTCTCTCATCCCCGGAACCACTCTCATAGATCTTTTCTGTACACTGTCACCAAAATGTGCGATGTCAAATGATGATTTTTAATCCACTGGCTGGAAACCAGAATTGAATTTTTTTTTTTAAACAGATAAAGGTGACTCGATGCTTGTAGCTAAAGATGGCCACCCAAATTTGCATAAGTGTACTTTCCACATTCCAATGCATTGAGATGGAGACAGTTTGTCTGCACTAATCCACCAAGAACAATGACCCAGGGAATCTGAGTGAACCACCTATCCTGTTCCCATTAGCAAGGCATCAAGGCCATTACCTGAATATTCAACTGGTCAAGACAAACCACTCAAATCTAATCACTTGAACAATGGGACTCTAGCTCTGAGAAGAGAATACCTAGACATGGACTGATTAAGCTGCAAGAGAGAATAGACACTCGTAACCACCACGCTTGAATCACTGGGTGATGGTCATGTGACAGCCCTACCCTCCATGTGCTTAAGCTGGTGTTTTCTCTGCAGTAGAGAGGCAAGCAGCTAGACGCTGAAGAGAGAAGACCCAAGTGGGGTCCCTCCTTTTCTTTCTCTCCAATTCACTTTGCAAGCTTCGAACCCTGCCTGCTGACCAGGACCACCCAGGGATACCCCTGCTGCAGACAGAGACTCCTTGAAGGAAATTAGCCATGCTACTGTCTCCAGGGGAATCACCGAATCTGCCATCCACATCTTCAAATCGGAAGCCTCAGGATCACTGAAGAAAAGTCATACGACCACCGAATTCAGCCTGAAGTCAGCTGAGTCACCAACCTCCAGACTGTACATCCTTTTTATTTCTCTGGACTCTAACTTGACCAATCTATCCTTCCCCAATCTGTGTGGTGTGTGTGAATTTGGAGTATGTGTATGTGAGAAAGTTGCAGCATATTTTTATTATTTTACTTAGACTGATTCACGTACAATAAAGCGAACCTCTTTCTTGATTAAACTCAAGTAAACCTGTCTGATTAGTTCTTTGTATGATCACGGCGTGTAAACTCACTGAATTGGCAAGTATATCCACTTAAAAAAAAAAATAAACCTGTTGCGGTCAAACAAGGAGAGGGAAAAGAGGGGAGCCCTTCGACCCTTCCTCGACGGATTGTAAAATCACTCTCTAAAGTCTTTACATCATTCCTAAAGTATGATGCCCAGAATTGGACACAATACTCCAGTTGAGACCAAACCATTGTTTTATGAAGGTTCACAATAACTTCCTGGCTTGTATACTCTATGCCCCTATTTATAAAGCCCAGGATCCTGTATGCTTTATTAACCAGTTTCTCAACCTGCCCTGCCACCTTCACCGATTTGTGCACATATACCCACAAGGTCCCTCTGCTCCTGTACCCCCATTAGAACTGTAACCTTTATTTTATATTGCCTCTCCTCGTTCTCCCAACCAAAATGTAACTTTGCACTTCACTGCATTAAATTTCGTCTGCCCATTCCACCAGCCTGTCCTCGTCCTCTTGAAGTCTATCACTATCCTCCTCACAGTTCACAATACTTTCAGGTTTTGTGTCAGCTGCAAATTTCGAAATTGTGCCATGCACACCCAAGTCTAGGTCATTAATATATATTAAGGAATGCAGTGCTCCTAGTGCCGACCCCTGGGGAACCCCCACTATCTACTTTCTCCAGTCCAAAAAACAACCCTCACCACTACCCATTGTTTCATGTCACCCTGCCAACTTCATATCCATGCTGCCACTGTCCCTTTTATTCAAGAGGCTTCAATTTTGCTGACAAGCCTGTTACGTAGCACTTTATCAAACACCTTTTGGAAGTCCATCGACACCACATCAACCAAATTACCTTCGAACCCTCTCTGTTACCTCATCAGAAAACTCAATCAAGTTAGCTAAACACAATTTCATGCTGGCTTTCCTTAATTAATCCACATTTGTCCAAGTGACTGTTAATTTTGTCCTGGATTATCGTTTCTAAAAGCTTTCCCACCACCAAGGTTAAACTGACTGGCCTGTAGTTGCCAGGTTAATCCTTAAACCCTTCTTTGAACAAGAGTGTAATGTTAGCAATTCTTCAGTCCTCTGGCACCAGCCCTGTATTTAAGGCAGATTGGAAGATTGTAGCCAATATCTCTACAATTTCCACCCTTACTATCCTCAGGATCCATGGGTGCATCTCATCCAGTCCTGGTGACTCATTAACACTAATTACAGCCAGCCTTTCTAATACAAAGAACAAAAAACAGTACAGCACAGGAACAGGCCATTCGGCCCTCCAAGCCTGCGCTGATCTTGATGCCTGCCTAAACTAAAACCTCTGCACCTCCGGGGACCGTATCCCTCTATTCCCATCCTATTCATGTATTTGTCAAGATGCCTTCTAAACGTTGCTATCGTACCTGCTTCCACCACCTCCCCCGGCAGCAAGTTCCAGGCACTCACCACCCTCTGTGTAAAGAACTTGCCTCGCACATCCCCTCTAAACTTTGCCCCTCTCACCTTAAACCTATGTCCCCTAGTAACTGACTCTTCCACCCTGGGAAAAAGCTTCTGACTATCCACTCTGTCCATGCCGCTCATAACTTTGTAAACCTCTATCATGTCGCCTCTCCACCTCCGTCGTTCCAGTGAAAACAATCCGGGTTTATCCAACCTCTCCTCATAGCTAATGCCCTCCAGACCAGGCAACATCCTGGTAAACCTCTTCTGTACCCTCTCCAAAGCCTCCACGTCCTTCTGGTAGTGTGACGACCAGAATTGCACGCAATATTCTAAGTGTGGCCTAACTAAGGTTCTGTACAGCTGCAGCATGACTTGCCTATTTTTATACTCTATGCCCCCACCGATGAAGGCAAGCATGCCGTATGCCTTCTTGACTACCTTATCCACCTGCGTTGCCACTTTCAGTGACCTGTGGACCTGTACGCCCAGATCTCTCTGCCTGTCAATACTCCTAAGGGTTCTGCCATTTACTGCATCAGACCTTCCAAAATGCATTACCTCACATTTGTCCGGATTAAACTCCATCTGCCATTTCTCCGCCCAAGTCTCCAACTGATCTATATCCTGCTGTATCCTCTGACAATTCTCATCATTATCCACAACTCTACAAACCTTTGTGTCGTCCGCAAACTTGCTAATCAGACCAGCTACATTTTCCTCCAAATCATTTATATATACTACAAAGAACAAAGGTCCCAGCACTGATCCCTGCGGAACACCACTAGTCACATCCCTCCATTCAGAAAAGCACCCTTCCACTGCTACCCTCTGTCTTCTATGACAGAGCCAGTTCTGTATCCATCTTGCCAGCTCACCTCTGATCCCGTGTGACTTCACCTTTTGTACCAGTCTGCCATGAGGGACCTTGTCAAAGGCTTTACTGAAGTCCATATAGATAACATCCACTGCCCTTCCTTCATCAATCATCTTTGTCACTTCCTCAAAATACTCAATCAAATTAGTGAGACACGACCTCCCCTTCACAAAACCATGCTGCCTCTCGCTAATAAGTTTGTTTGTTTCCAAATGGAAGTAAATCCTGTCCCGAAGAATCCTCTCTAATAATTTCCCTACCACTGACATAAGGCTCACCGGCCTATAATTTTCTGGATTATTCTTGCTACCCTTCTTAAACAAAGGAACAACATTGGCTATTCTCCAGTCCTCTGGGACCTCACCTGTAGCCAATGAGGATGCAAAGATTTCGGTCAAGGCCCCAGCAATTTCTTCCCTTGCCTCCCTCAGTATTCTGGGGTAGATCCCATCAGGCCCTGGGGACTTATCTACCTTAATGCTTTGCAAGACACCCAATACCTCCTTTTTTTCGATATGAGATGACTGAGACTATCTGCACTCCCTTCCCTAGGCTCATCATCCACCAAGTCCTTCTCATTGGTGAATACTGATGCAAAGTACTCAATTAGTAGCTCGCCCATTTCCTCTGGCTCCACACTTAGATTCCCTTCTCTGTCCTTGAGTGGGCCAACCCTTTCCCTAGTTACCCTCTTGCTCTTTATGTACATATAAAAAGCCTTGGGATTTTCCTTAATCCTGTTTGCCAATGACTTTTCATGACCCCTTTTAGCCCTCCTGACTCATTGCTTAAGTTCCTTCCTACTGTCTTTATATTCCTCAAGGGATTCGTCTGTTCCTAGCCTTCCAGCCCTTATGAGTGCTTCCTTTTTCTTTTTGACTAGGCTCACAATATCCCGCATTATCCAAGGTTCCCGAAACTTGCCAAACTTATCCTTCTTCCTCACAGGAACATGCTGGTCCTGGATTCTAATCAATTGACATTTGAAAGACTCCCACATGTCAGATGTTGACTTACCCTCAAACAGCCGCCCCCAATCTAAATTCTTCAGTTCCTGCCTAATATTGTTATAATTTGCCTTCCCCCAATTTAGCACCTTCACCCGAGGACTACTCTTATCCTTATCCACAAGTACCTTAAAACTTATGGAATTATGGTCACTGTTCCCGAAATGCTCCCCTACTGAAACTTCAACCACCTGGCCGGGCTCATTCCCCAATACCAGGTCCAGTACGGCCCCATCCCTAGTTGGACTATCTACATATTGTTTCAAGAAGCCCTCCTGGATGCTCCTTACAAATTCTGCCCGATCCAAGCCCCTAGCACTAAGTCAATATAGGTGAAGTTAAAATCACCCACCACTACAACCCTGTTACCTTTACATCTTTCCAAAATCTGTCTATATATCTGCTCCTCTACCTCCCGCTGGCTGTTGGGAGGCCTGTATAAAACCCCCAACATCGTGACTGCACCCTTCCTATTCCTGAGCTCCACCCATATTGCCTTGCTGTACGACCCCTCCGAGGTGTCCTCCCGCAATACAGCCGTGATATTCTCTTTAACAAGTAATGCAACTCCCCCACCCCTTTTACATCCCCCTCTATCCCGCATGAAGCTTCTAAATCCTGGAACATTTAGCTGCCAATCTTGTCCTTCCCTCAACCAAGTCTCTGTAATAGCAACAACATCATAGTTCCAAGTACTAATCCAAGCTCTAAGTTCATCTGCCTTACCTGTTATACTTCTCACATTGAAACAAATGCACTTCAGACCACCAGTCCCGCTGTGCTCCGCAACATCTCCCTGCCTGCTCTTCCTCTTAGTCTTACTGGCCTTATTTACTAGTTCCCCCTCATTTATTTCACTTGCTGTCCTACTGCTCTGGTTCCCACCCCTCTGCCACACTAGTTTAAACCCTCCCGAGTGACGCTCACAAACCTCGCAGCCAGGATATTTGTGCCCCTCCAGTTTAGATGCAACCCGTCCTTCTTGTACAGGTCCTATCTGTCCCTGAAGAGATCCCAATGGTCCAGATATCTGAAACCTTCCCTTCTACACCAGCTGTTCAGTCACGTGTTTAGCTGCACTATGTTCCTATTTCTAGCCTCACTGGCACGTGGCACAGGGAGTAATCCCGAGATTACAACCCTAGCGGTCCTGTCTTTTAACTTTCTACCTAACTCCCTAAACTCCCCCTGCAGGACCTCGTCACTCTTCCTGCCTATGTGTACCACAACCTCTGGCTGTTCACCCTCCCCCTTCAGAATACCCCCTGTCCGTTCAGAGACATCCCTGACCCTGGAACCATGGAGGCAACATACCATCCTGGAGTCTCTTTCACGTCCACAGAAGCGCCTATCTGTGCCCCTGACTATAGAGTCCCCTATAACTATTGCTCTTCTGCGCTTTGTCCCTCCCTGAACAACAGTGCCAGCCGTGGTGCCACTGCTCTGGCTGCTGCTGTTTTCCCGATAGGCCATCCCCCCAACAGTATCCAAAACAGTATACTTGTTAGAGAGGGGGATAGCCACAGGGGATTCCTGCACTGACTGCCTGCCCCTTCTCGCAGTCACCCATCTATTTGCCTGCACCTTGGGTGTAACCACTTCTCTAAAACTCCTGTCTATGACGCTTTCTGCCACCTGCATGCTCCTAAGTGCATCCAGTTGCCACTCCAACCGATCCATGCGGTCTGTGAGGAGTTGCAACTGGGTACACTTCCTGCAGATGTAGTCGTCCGGAACGCTGGAAGTGTCACGGACCTCCCACATCTCACAGGTGAAGCACTTCACCCCTCTAACTAACATTTCTAGCACTAATTAATAAATTAATTGTAGATAAATAAATACTTATTAAATCCTTACTAAATTGTTATAATAACTATATGGTCCCTAGTGCTAGATTCCTACTATAAAAATTAAATGCTAACTAAATACAGTAATCTCCTCCCTCTGGTTTAGTTACTCTACTTATTAATTAGTTAATTCGGGTTTTAATCAATTATCAATGTTTTACTTTCAAATTTAGTAAAAAAAATTCCCTCCCAGCCAATCAGGTGACAGCTTTCCTGTGACGTCACTCAGTTTTTTTTTTACCAGAGGTAAGTTTTTTATACTTACCGGTCTGGAACTCTGCCCTCCGAGTCTTCTCCCAGTCAGCTGTGCTCTTTGGAAGCTCTCGGCTCCCCTCACTCTGAGGACAGGTAGGAAATGAAAGGAGTTCCTCATTCCCTCCTTACCGAACTTCCTCAGTTACCAAACTTCCACTGTAACACTCTAATGCAACCCAAGTCAGCACTCCAATGCAAACAAAGTCAGCACTGTAAGATGCCTCACTTTTATACTGACTGACTCTAGCCCCCTGAAAACTGGTTTAAGCCAATTCTCTAATTAACAAGGTGCAGCTGCAAGCAGAGCCTGAGTGAACCCTGTTTAAAGCTGGTCTAAAACTCACCTTCTCCAACCCTAACAGCAACTGTTAAGTTGATCTGCTGAATAAAAGACAGACTAGATTTAAGATAAAATTAACCCTTAATTATCCTCAGTTACCAAACTTCCACTGTAGCACTCTAATGCAACCCAAGTCAGCACTCCAGTACAAACCTTTTATATATCAATTTTTAACCTATCAAATGTGTAAACCTCATCTTTCACCACGAAAGAGATCTTGTGCTCATCTGGAAGCCGGGTTTCATGACGGGGGGTGGTGGGGCAGAGAATCAGAGTGGAACCGCGCACCATGGAATGTAACGCTGGCCTTCCCAGTTCCGATCTTCCCCAGCCGACAACGACCTTCCCGCCCAGAGGCCAATGGAGGCTCATAGCCAATCTAAACCTTATGATACTATTATCACTGTGCCCTAAATGTTCCCCTAACATTGACTCACTTGACCCACCACTGGGGGAGGCAGTGGCATACTGGCAATGTCACTAGACTAGTAAGCCAGAGGCTCAGGCTAATGTTCTGGTGACATGGGTTTGAATCCCACCATGGCAAATGGTACAATTTGAATTTAATTAATAAATCTGGAATTGAAAAGCTAGTCTGATGGTGACCATGAAACCATTGTCAATTACTGTAAAGACCCATCTGGTTCACTAATGTCCTTTAGAGAAGGAAATCTGCTGTCCTTACCGGGTCTGACCGACATGTGATTCCAGACCCACAGCAATGTGGTTGACTCTTAAATGCCCTCTGCGTTGGATCAAACCACTACAAAGTCTAAGAAAAGGAATGAAACTAGACGGACCACCCAGCATCGACGTAGGCACTGGAAATGACAATGGCAAACTCAGCCCCGTCAACCCTGCAAAGTCCTCTGCAGTAACATCTGGGGGCTTGTGACAAAATTGGGACAGCTGTCGCACAGACTAGTCAAGCAACAATCTGACAGTCATACTCATGGAATTATACCTTACAGACAGTGACCCACACACCACCATCACCATCCCTGGGTATGCCCTGTCCCACCGGCAGGTCAGACCCATCAGAGGTGGAGGCACAGTGGTATACAGTCGGGACAGAGTTGTCCTGGGAGTCCTCAACATTGACTCCGGAACCACATGAAGTGTCGTGGCATCAGGTCAAACATGGGCAAGGAAACCACCTGCTGATTACCCCCTACCATAACCCACCCACCCACCCCCCACCCCTCCTTGCCCCCTCAGCTGATGAATCAGTGCTTCTCCACGTTGAACACCAAGGTCACAGTATGTATGTACTCTGGATGGGGAACTTCAATGTCCATCGCCAAGAGTGGCTCGGTAGCACCACTGCTGACCGAATCGTAACGGACACAGTTGCAAGACTGGGTCTGCGGCAGGTGGCGAGGGAACCAACAAGAGGGAAAAACCTACTTGACCTCGTCCTCACAGATGCATCTGTCCATAGTGGTGTTTATTGGTAGGAGTGACCACCGTACAGACCTTGTGGAGACGAAATCCCATCTTCACACTGATGCCCACCAATGTGTTGTGTGGCACTACCACCGTGCTAAATGAGATAGATTTCAAACAGATCTAGCAACTCAAAACTGGGCATCTATGAGGTGCTGTGGGCAGGCAGCAGCATCAGAATTGTATTCAACCACAATCTGTAACCTCATGGCTCAGCATATCCCCCACTCTACCATTACCATCAAGCCGGCGAACCCACCCTGGTTTAATGAAGAGTGCAAGAGGACATGCCAGGAGCAGCACCCAGGCATACCTTAAAAAAAGGTGTCAGCCTGCTGTGGGCCCTGACGAAATACCAGCAATAGCACTAAAGACTTGTACTCCAGAACTAGCCACGCCCCTAGCCAATCTGTTCCAGTATAGCTACACACTGGCATCTACCGAGCAATGTCGAAAATTGCCCAGCTATGTCCTGTCCACAAAAAGCAGGACAAATCCAACCCGACCAATTACCGCCCCATCGGTCTACTCGATGATCAGCAAAGTGATGGAATGGGTCCTCAGCAGTGCGATCAAGCAGCATTTGCTCAGCAATAACCTGCTCACTGACGCTCATTTTGGCTTCTTCCAGGGCCACTCAGCTCCTGACCTCATTACAGCCTTGGTCCAAACATGGACAAAAGAGCTAAACTTCAGAAGTGAGGTGAGAGTGACTGCCCTTGATATCAAGGCAGCATTTGACCGAGTATGGCATCAAGGCGCCCCAGCAAAACTGGAATCAATGGGAATCAGGGGAAAACTCTCCACTGGTTGCGGTCATACCTAGCACAAAGGAAGCTGGTTGTGGTTGTTGGAGGTCAATCATCTCAGTCCCAGGACATCACTGCAGGAGTTCCTCAGGGTAGTGACCTAGGCCCAACTATCTTCAGCTGCTTCATCAATGACCTTCCTTCAATCATAAGGTCAGAAGTGGGGATGCTCGCTGATGATTGCACAATGTTCAGCACTATTGACGACTGCTCAAATACTGAAGCAGTCTGTGTAGAAATGCAGCAAGACCTGGACAAGATCCAGGCTTGGGCTGATAAGTGGCAAGTAACATTCACGCCACATAAGTGCCAGGAAATGACCATCTTAAACAAGAGAGAATCTAACCATCTCCCCTTGATGCTCAGGCATTACCATCACTATCAGCATCCTGGGGGTCACCACTGACCAGAAACTGAATTGGACCAGCTACATAAATGCCATGGCTACAAGAGCAGGTCAGAGGCTTGGAATTCTGCAGTGAATAACCCACCTCCTGTCTCCCCAATGCCTGTCCACCAACTACAAGGCACAAGTCAGGAGTGTAACAGAATAGTCTCCACTTGCTTGATGGGTGCAACTCCAACAACACTCAAGAAGCTTGACACCATCCAGGACAAAGCAGCCCGCTTGACTGGCACCCCATCCACGACCTTCAACATTCACTCCCTTTACACCAACATACCTTGGCAGCAGTGTGTACCCACCTACAAGATGCACTGCAGCAACTCACCAAGGCTCCTTCAACAGCACATTGCAAATCCACGACCTCTACCACCTAGAAGGACAAGGGCAGCAGATATGTCGGAAAGCCAGCACCTGCAAGTTCCCCTCCAAGCCGCAGACCATCCTGACTTAGAATTATATCACCGTTCCTTCACTTTCGCTGTGTCAAAATCCTGGAACTCCCTTCCTAACAGCACTGTTGGTGTACCTACATCCCAAGGACAGCTGCAGTTCAAGACGGCGGCTCACCACTACCTTCTCAAGGGCAATTTGGGATGAGCAATAAATGCTAGCCTAGTCAGAAACACACACATCCCATGAACGAATAAAAAAAAATTCAGTAGAACCAGATCCAGTAGTGCCTCCTTTCTCATTGGAATGGAAATATACTGATGTAGAAAATTCTCCAGAACTCATTTTAGAAACTCTTCCCCCCCTCTGCCCTTTATATTATTACTATCCCAGTCTATATTAGGATAATTAAAGTCCTCCATTATTACTCCTTAATTCTTGCACCTCTCTGCAATTTCCTTGCATATTTGTTCCTCTATATCTTTCCCACTAGTTGGTGGCCTGTAGAATGCACCCAGTAATGTAATGGTACCTCTATTGTTTCTTAGCTTAAGCCAAATAGAATCTGTCCTTGACCCCTCTAAGACACCCTCTCTCTCCAGCACTGTAATATTACCCTTAATCAATACTGCCATCCTTCCTGCTTTCTTTCCTTCCCTAGTTTTCCTGAACAACTTGTATCCAGAACTATTTTAGTGTCCAGTCCTGCCCTTTTTTGAGCCACATCATATTCCCACATGGCTATATATGCCTGCAGCTCACCAACCTTATTTACCACGCTCTGTGTGTTCACATACATGCACTGTGAACCTAATTTAGACCTGACTGCATTCCCCTTTACTTTGACCCCACCAAATACATTATTATTTATTACTCTCTATTATCTGTCTCTTGCAATTCTTTGTGCACCTTATTTTTCCTCTCTACTGTTACATCATGGTTCCCATCCCTCTGCCTACTTAGTTTAAACCCTTCCCCAAAAGCACTCGCAAAACGCTCCGCAAGGACATTGATCCCAGCCCTACTGCAACCAGCCGGCCTGTATAGGTCCCATCTACCCCAGAACTGGTCCTAATGTCCCAGGAATCTAAAGCCCTCCCTCCTGCACCAACTCTCCAGCCATGCATTCATTTGCTCCATCCTCATATTTCTACACTCAGTAGCATGGGGTGATCTGGAGATTACTAATTCTGAGGGTCCCGCTTGCTAGTTTCTTTCCTAGCTCCCCAACATCAGCCTGCACGATCTCATCCCTTTATCTACCTATGTTATTGGTACCAATACGGGCCACGACCACTGGATATTAACCCTCTCCACTCAGAGTGCTCTGCAGCTGCTCAGTGGCATCCTGGACCCTGGCATCAGGGAGGCAACATAACATCCTGGATTCATATCTGCAGCAACGCCTGTCTGTTCACCTATCAAATCCCCTTCACTATTGCGTCCCAATCTTCTTCCTGCCCCCTGTTCAGCTGAGCCAGCCTTGGTGCCATGGACTTTACTGTAACTGCGCTCGCCAGAGGAACCATCACTCTCACCAGTATTCAGAACTGACTACCAGTTGCAGAGCAAGATGCACTCTGGACATTCCCATTCCTGCACTACCTGCCTGGTCCTCTTTGACTGCCTGGTGGTCACCCATTCCCTCACTGCTTTCACACCCTTAAGCTATGGGGTGATTACATCCAGGAACATGCTATCCACGAAACTCTCAATCTCACGGATGCACCAGAGTGATGTCAGCTGCTGCTCAAGCTACAAAACCCAGAGCTCAAGCTGCTCCAGCTGACGACACTTCCTGCACATGTGGTTGTCCAGGTCATGGGAAGTGTCCTGGTGTTCCCACATGGAAACTGATCTGCATTCCACAGGACTGAGATGCCTGCCATGCCTCAATTTATTAGACAGTTAAGTCTTAACTGACCGAACAGAAATAAATTTAACTAAAGATTCACCAGTCAGCTCCTTCCCTTGTGCTGACATCACTTTTGATTTGTTCAGATTATTGTGGACAGGACACTCCTGGGCAATTTTCCACATTGTCAGGTAGATGTCAGCGTTGGAGCTGTGCTGGAACAGCTTGTCTAGGGGCACGGCTAGTTTTGGAGCACAAGTCTTCAGTACTACAGCCGAGATGTTGTCAAAGTCCATAGCCTTTGCTGTAACCACTGTCTTCAGCCATTTCTTGACATCACATCGAGTGAATCGAATTGGCTTAAGACTGGCATCTAGGATGCTGGGGATCTCAGGAGGAGGCCTAGATGGATCATCCACTAAAAATGGTTGCAAATTTGGCTAAAGATGGTTGCAAATGCTTCAGCCCTGTTTTTTGCACTAATGTACTGGGCTCTGCCATAATTGAGGATGGAGATATTCGTGAAGCCTCCTCTTCCGGTTAGTTGTTTAATTATCCACCACCATTCATGCTGGAGAGATTATCTATACTACACACATTCACAGTGCAGCATCCTGAATTGCAAACATATGTGTAGCAGCTAACTCTTTTAAGGCTGACATATTGATTTCTGTGGAAAGGATATCAATTCCAACAGTGGAATTCCCTCCATTGGCTTGCCCCTCCCTATCTCTGGAACTTCCTCCTGACCTACAGCCCAGAGATATCCTGGCCTCTTACATATTCCTGATTTTAATTGCTCTACCATTGACAGTCATGCCTTCAGCTTAAGCTTAACCTCCCTAAAACCTTTCCGTTTCTCTATCTCTCTTCCCTTCTTTAAGATGCTCCTTAAAACCTACCTCTTTGACCATTAGCTTCCCTGATATCTCACATGGCTTGGCATTAAATTTTGTTTGATAATGTCCTGTAAAGCTCCTTGGTATGTTTTACTATATTAAGGACATTATATGAATGCAAGTTGTTGTTGTAGACTTAACGTCTGAGGCCTCTCAGGAAAGCACCAATAAAATTATTCAGACACAAAAGGCAATTTTATATCCCAAAGGCAATTGTGAAATATATAATTTATTATGTTACAAATTTTACTTTCAACATTTTTACATGTCTCATTGGCTAGTTGTAGAAAAAGAACATCAGCCAAAATTAAATTTGAAAAAGTATTCTGAATTATTTGATTGCTTTAGCTTTGTATTTTTTCATTGGTAGATTTTACTCGCAGGTCATAACTATAGTTCAGGTTTGTTGCTTAAGTATTGTATAGAATCACAGAATTGTTACAGCGCAGAAGGAGACCATTTGGCCCACGGTGTCTGCACTGGCTCCCCAAATGAGCAATTCACCTAATGCCATTCCCCCGCCTTCTCCCCATTCTTACTTTCCAGATATCAGTCTAACTCTCTTTTGAAGATCTCGATTGAACCTGCCTCCACCACAGCCTCTGGCAGTTTATTCCAGATCCTAACCACTCATTGCATGAAAAAGTTTTTCCTCATGTCGCTGTTGCTTCTTTTGCCAATCACTTTAAATCTGTGTCCTCTCGTTCTCGATCCTTTCACGAGTGGGAACAGTTTTTTCCCTATCTACTCTGTCCAGACCCCTCATGATTTTGAATACCTTTATCAAATCTTCTCCCAGCCTTCTCTTTTCCAAGGAAAACAGTCCTAACTGCTTCAAGCTATCTTCATAATTGAAGTTCCTCATCCCTGGAACCATTTTCGTGAATCTTTTCTGCACTCTCTCCAATGCTTTCACATATTCCCTAAAGTGCGGCGTCTATGACTGGATACAATACTCCAGCTAAAGTCGAACTAGTTTCTTATACAAGTTCAACATAACTTCCTTGCTCCTGTACTCTATGCCCTATTAATAAAGGCTAGGATACTGTATGCTTTATTAACTGCTCTCTCAACCTGTCCTGCCACCTTCAATGACTTGTGCACAGGTCCCTCTGCTCCTGTACCCCTTTTAGAGTTGTACCTTTATGTTATATTGTCTCTCCACGTTCTTCCTACCAAAATGAATCACTTCACATTTCTCTGCATTGAACCTCATCTGCCACTTGTCTGCCCATTCCCCCATCTTGTCTATATCCTTTTGAAGTTCTACACTATCCTCCTCACAGTTCACAATTGTTCCAAGTTTCGTATTATCTGCAAATTTGGAAATTGTGCCTTGTTCACCAAGGTCTAGGTCATTTATATCAGGAAGAGCAAGGGTCCGAATACTGACCCCTGGGGAACTCTACTTCAATCCTAAAATAAGAGCAAAATACTGCAGATGCTGGAAATCTGAAAAAAAAAGTGCTGGAAATACTCAGCAGGTCAGGCAGCATCTGTGAATAGAGAAGCAGAGTTAACGTTTCAGGTCTGTGACCTGATCTGATGAAAGGTCACAGACCTGAAACGTTAACTCTGTTTCTCTCCACAGATGCTGCCTGACCTGCTGAGTATTTCTAGCACTTTGTTTTTATTCCACTGCAATCCTTCCTCCAGTCCAAATAACATCCATGAAGCACTACTCTTCGTTTCCTGCCACTCAGCCATTTTCGTATCCACGTTGCTACCGTCCCTTTTATTCTATGAGCTATAACTTTGTTCACAAGTCCGTTGTGCGGTATTGTATCCTTTTTGGAAATCCATATACACTACATCAACCCCCTCGGTTACCTCTTCAAAAAACTCCAGCAAGTTAGTTAAACATGATTTTCCCTTAATGAATCCATGTTGGCTTTCCTTAATTAACCCGCATTTGTCCATGTGACTATTAATTTGGTGCTGAATTATTGTTTTGAGAAGTTTCCCCACCACCGAATTTAACTGACAAGCCAACAGTTGCTGGGCTTATCTTTACATCCTTTTTTGAACAAGGGTGTAACATTTGCAATTCTCCAGCCCTCTGGCACCACCCGAGTCTAAGGAAGACTGGAAAATTATGGCCAGTGCCTCTACAATTCCCACTCTCACGTCCCTCAGTATCCTTGAATGCATCTCATCCGGCCCTGGTGCCTTGTTAACTTTAAGTATAGACAACCTATCTAATACCTCATCAATTTTAAATCCTTCTAGTGTATTAATTACTTCCTCTTTCACAGTGGCTTGGGTAGCATCTTATTCTTTGGTAAAGACAGATGCAAAGTATTCATTTAATACCTCAGCTATTTCCCCTGCCTCCACGTGTAAATTCCTCTTTTGGTCCCTAATCAGCCCTACTCCTCCTTTTACTATCCTTTTATTATTTAGATGCCTATAGAAGTCTTTGGAATTCCCTTTTATTTTAGCTGCCAGACTCTTGGCATACTCTCTCTTTGCTTCTCTTATCTGCTTTTTCACTTCCCCTCTGAACCTTCTATATTCAACCTGCTACTCCATTGTATTATCTACCTGGCATCTGTCATAAGCACACTTTTTCTTCATTTTCATCTCTATCTCTGTCTCTTTTGTCATCCAGGGAGCTCTGGATTTATTTGCCCTATCTTTCCCCTTCGAGGGAATATACCCTGGAAGTATGACAGAAAACAGGAAATGTGTCTTGCAAAGTGTTTAAGGAGGTATGTTCTAGATTGAAGTGTACTGCCTCAAGCATAGTAACTAAGAATTATTTTAGTGCTTTGTGGTGAACAAATTAGGAATGAACACATTAGATATGTCAATATTTGACTAGAAATACTGTGCTAAAAGGGAGTTGATTCCTAGAACATTTGGACAAGTTCTGGAGCAGGGAATGACGGTCTACAGACAGGGTGAGCCTGAATCAAATCATTACCAATGTCTTTGTGGAGGGTAAATAAGGCAATGGGGAAGATTCAAATTAGCAAGACAGGATGTTGCTAACAGAACAGATCTAAAAAGGGGGAAAACGAAGGAGTGGTGGAGATAGAAAAGATAGAGAAGGTAAATGTTATGTTTCAAAGAAGGACTGGAACATAATGGTTCAATTACCTGGCAGGTATGGATGTGGAGAATAAAACATAGCTGTACATGGAAGTAATGACAGAACAACAATATCAATCCAGGAAATGAACGACTCAAAGTTCTATTTCTGAATGGTCAGAGTGAAAATGGAATACCTGGACGTCCATTCATCCTAGGCATCAAAGAAACCTGATTCAATATTAGCACAGGTTAGGTAAACATACATGGATATAAGCTTGTTTTTCAGGTTTAAACAGCAAATTGGGAGAAAGAATAGCCTTTTCTGTGAAAGAGAACTCGATTACAAAGATGAACCTATCTGGTACACGTGCAGGTAAGTCTTATGGATAAGATAGGGAGATTGAAGAACAGAATCCCAATTGTCATTTTAACTGCTTTCTCAACCTGCCCTGCCACCTTCAACGATTTGTGTATATTTGCCCCCAAGTCTCTGTTCCTGGACCCCCTTTAGACTTGTTCCCCATTAATGCCTCTGCTCATTCTTCATATCAAAAGGTATCACTTCACACTTTTCAGCATTAAATTCCATCTGCCACATGTCCGTCCATTCCACCAGCCTGTCCATGTCCTCTTGAAGTCTATTATTATCCTCTTCAAAATACTTCCAAGTCTGTGTCATCTGCAAATTTTGAAATTGTGCCCTCGACACCCAGGTCTAGCTCATTAATATGCATTAAGAAAAGCTGTGGTCCTAGCACCGACCACTGGGGAACCCCACTGTATACCCTCCTCCAGTCCGAATAAAAACACTCACCAAACCCTCGGTTTCCTGTCACTCAGCCAACTTTGCATCCATGCTGCCACTGCCCTTTTTATTCTGTGGGTTTCAGATTTGCTGGCAAGCCTATTATGCAACACTTTTAAACACCTTTTGAAATTCCACGTACACCATATCAACCGCATTACCCTGATCAACCCTCTCTCTTACCTCATCAAAAAACTCAATCAAGTTAGTTAAACAGGACTTGTGTTCAACAAATCCATGATGGGTTTCCTTAATTATTCCACACTTGTCCAAGTGGCTGTTAGTTTTGTCCCGGATTATCGTTTCTAAAAGCTTTCCCACCAGCGTGTATATTGTCGGGCCTGTAGTTGCTGGGTTCATCCTGAAACGCTTTTTTGAGCAAGGGTGTAACATTTGCAATTCTCCTGTCCTCTCACACCACCCCTGTATCGAAGGAGGATTGGAAGATTATAACCAATGCCTCTAATTTCCACTCTTACTTCCCTCAGTATCCTTGGATGCATCCCATTCAGTCCTAGTGACTTATCCACTTTAAGTACAGCCAGCCTTTCCAATACCTCCTCTAACTATTACTTGGGCAGTATCTTGTTGCTTGATAAAGATAAATGCAAAGGCCTCATTTAGTGCCTCAGCCATGCCCTCTGGCTCCATGTATAGATACCCTTTTTGGTCCCTAATTAGCCCCACTACTGTCTCTTGCCACCGTTTTACTATTTGTATGCCTGGAGGAGACTTTTGGATTTCCTATTGTTAGCTGCCAGTCTCTTCTCATACTCTCTCTTTGCCTTTCTTCTTTCCTTTTTCACCTGAACTTCCTATATTCAGCATGGTTCTATCCTTTTTAGGTCCGAAGTGTTGCCCTCACATTTGCCTACATTGAAATCCATTTGCCACAGCTTTACCCATGCACTTCATCCACTAATACTTTTTGTAATTTCATGCTTCCATCTACACTACATACAATGCCGCCCATCTTTGTGTCATTGGCAAATTTGGATATGTGGCTTTCTATTCCATCATAGATGAATAGACGAGGCCCCAAAAATCCTTGCAAGATACTAATGTTCACATTCTGCTAATTAAACTACCTATCCACTTTCTGTCTCCTAACACTGAGCCAATTTCCAAACCAGGTCAATAATTTGTCTTCAATTCCATGAGCTTCAACACTACCAACAGTCTCTTATGAGGGCTTTTATCAAATGCCTTCTGCAAGTCCATATAAATAACATCCATAGACATTCCTCTGCCCACCACTTTAGTTCACCTCTTCAAAAAATTCTATCAGGTTTGTCAGACCTACACTTTACAAATTCATGCTGGCTCTCAGTGATCAGCTGAAAATTTCAAGGTGTTCAGTCACCCTCCCCTTAATTATAAGCTATAGTAACTTCCCGACAACAGATGTTAGGCTAACTGGTCTGTAATTCCCTGGTTTCCCTCTTTCGCCTTCCTTAGAAAAAAAACAAAAAGTGACACGGAACTTTTCAATCTAAAGGAACTTTTCCCAAATCAAAGAGAACTTTGGAAGATTATAGTTAGGGCATCTGCATTGTTCTCGCCTATTGCCTTTAAAACCTCGGATGAAAACCATCTAGTCCTGTGGATTTGTCGCTCTTTTGTGCCATTATTTTCTTCATTACTGTTATTTTGCTTAGGTTAAATTTGGTGAGTCTCTGTCCCCAGTTCAATATTAGTCTGACATACTGACCTCTTTCTCGACTGTAAATACCAACGCAAAGTAATTATTCAACATGTCCGCCATTTCCTTATGTTCATTGATAATATCACTGTTAACAGTTTTCAAGCAGTCCACATTGCTCCTGACCACCCTCCTTTCCTTAACATAATTATAACAATTT
The DNA here is from genome assembly GCF_036365525.1 of Heterodontus francisci. Classification (NCBI taxonomy): domain Eukaryota; kingdom Metazoa; phylum Chordata; class Chondrichthyes; order Heterodontiformes; family Heterodontidae; genus Heterodontus; species Heterodontus francisci. The sequence goes on from NC_090379.1 coordinate 75,019,759, forward strand.
TGTGTGTCGATTTTGATATCCCTTGCAAGTTTCTTTTCATAATGCTTTTGTAATCCTAAGTATCTGTTCTGTCATCCTTTGCTGTTCTTTGTATCTTTCCCATTGGCCAGGATTGGTGCTATTTTTTGCATTTTTGTATGCTTTTACTTTTAGTTTTATGTCGTCTGTTACCTCTTCACTGGCTGTCTCTTTTGGCACGTAGAGCTCTTGCCCCTTTGGAATATAAATTAGTTCATATTCTTATTTGAACACTGCCCACTGATCTTCTGTCATTTTACCCATTAATAACATATTCCCAGTTTTCTGTGGACAGTCTCTGTCTCATCACATCGAAGTCAGCCTTACTTAAATCTAGAATCTTAGTAGCCATTTCCCATTTCTCCCTTTCAAACACTGCGTTGAACTCAATGATTTTATGATCACTATTAGATAAATGTTCACATACTGTTAGGCTGTTAATAATCACTCAATATTCATTACTAAATCTAACATGGCATACCCTCCAGTGGGTTCTAGGACATATTACTACAGAAAACTATCCCAGACACACTCAAGAAATTCACTACCTTTCTGGCATGCGCTAACCTGCTTATCCCAATTTATATGAAAGTTACAATCCACCATTAAAAACCGCTCTGCCTTTACCACATGCTTGTCTAATATCTGCATTTATACAATCTATGACTTCACTACTGCTACCAGTGAGCCAATATAGAACACCCACTAAAGTCTTAAAACCCTTTCTATTTCCTAATTCTACCCACAAAAGGCTGGATTTTGTTCCCAGCCCAACATCGGGTTTTGTCTGGGGTTGGGAGGTGTTCGGCGAATCAGAGAGGCAGCAGCCGTCATGGAACCCGATCATCCCAACGGCAGTGAGGCTCCGGAGCAGCACTTCTGCTGCTCTGTGACAGGACCCTACTTTACATATTAAAAATACCTCCCAGTATAAATTTAAATTCAATTCCCAGTGATCTTACCTTCAGATCCCACTCTTGAGCACATCATGCGGCACTCACGTGCCTTCGCTTTTACGTTCAGGAGAAGCTGGTGCCACAGAGGTGAGGAAGGGGCCAACACTGCATTATTTAGTGTATAGTGGGGGAAGGGGGTCGGCTCTGCATTATTTTGAACTGTTTGCAGGGTTGGCAGCCTTTTAAAAATGGCACCAGCATCTGCGCCGGCATCAGGTGACGGCGTCGCCAATGCCGTCCCCACCAAGTGTTTGGGGGGTGGGGACAGCTGCCATCAATATGTTGAGTGGTTGCCCCCAGCACGGCAGCACAGCTCCCATGTGAGGCAGCCACCATTTTCTGTGCCCACCGCCACTTCTGACAGCAGGACAACAAAATCCAGCCCAAAGTCTCCACTGCCTGCATACCTCTCATTATGTCCTGTCTTATCATTCAAGTGATATCATTCTTAATCACTAAGGTTGCACCTTCCCTCTACCATTTTCTCTCTCTTTCTTGTAGGCCTTATAACCTAGTATAATTCGCTCCCAGTGCTGACCATCTTGCAGCCATGTCCCAGTAATGGCTACCGTGATGTATCCTCCAAGTTGAAGGTGCTCCTGCAATTCAGTTAACATATTCCTATACTCAGTATGCCTGTATAAACAGCGTTTATTTGGGCCACACACCCTAACCTGTCCTTCTGCTGTAATGTTTTACTCACACATTTCTGATTTCTCTCTCCTGGTTTAATTTACATTTTTATGTTTTCCTTCTACCTATAGAGCCTAAAGCACAATTTCTGACTGTTAGTCTATTCTCTTCCTTTTTGTTTGTTTTCAAACTATTATCTATACTACCTTTTCTACCTAAGCCCTCTTCCAGCCCCCACTTACGAGTAAATAGTCCTTGCGATCACCCTATTTAATCCTTTCCACTTGCGCCCTGTGAGGGTGGAGCCCATCCCAATGGTTCAGTACCTTCCTGTCCCAGTAGTGGCACCAGTGTCCCATGCAATGGAACCCCTCTTTCCCACACCATTCCTTCAGACACATGTTCAACTCCCAAATCTGCTTATCCCTATACCAATTTGCACATGGCTCAGGTAATGTCTAGAGATTATAGAGATATTGCCTCCTCTTCCCTACGGTGTCGGTCCCAACATGGATCACAATGATGATCTTTCCCCTCCCTCTCCAATATTCTTTCAAGGTAGTTCGAGATGTCCCTCACCCTGGCACCAGGTAGACAATATACTGTGTAGGATTCTTAATCTTGCTTACAAAGGATGTTATCTGCCCCCTTAATTATTGAATTCCCTACACATTCACATTAGGCTTTCCCTCTCCTCCTCCCCGCTTTGGGCAGTTTCCTGCTCCAAAGGTGCCATGCTCTGCATTTTGGCTGTCCTTCTGACAGTCTTTCCCCTCATCCCATCATTTCTAACCTTTGCCAGACCTGCTGAGTATTTTCCAGCACTTTTTGTTTTTATTTCAGATTTCCAGCATCTGCAGTGTTTTGCTTCTTATTTCCCCTTAACAAGTGCATTGTACCTGCTGGATAGGATCTGTTTCTGTAGGTCCTCATTCTTTATCTCACCTGGGTTTTCTTTACTCTGCACACTATCAGTAACACCAACCCCATTCTAAACCTACACCTCTCTACCAGGTGTGACCAAAGTCTGGAGCAAACTGTCCAGATACTTCTCCTCTTCCCTCATGTGCCAGAGTAACTCCAACTCAAACTCCAGCTCAATTACTGAGGCAGAGAGATTCAAGATGGAGACACCTACTGCAGATGTGTTCGCTCAGGACAGTTTTACTGTCCACAAACTCTCATATACTGCAGTCCAGACACAACCTGTGCTGCCATACCTTTTCTCTCTAGATTACTTATATTATTCGTATCTACTTTTTAAGTTCATTGTTTTTTTCTCTTCTGCACACCAATATGCATTAAGTACTGGAAAAAATTTAAATGCCTCTATTAGACTACTATCTAAACTTCCCAGAAATAAACTTAAGACTTGCCCTTCCTCTAATCTAGGGGGAAAAAAGTCATCAGCTACTCACCAATCAGCCGCTTCCTTTGTGCTGACATCACTTTCGTGTTTTTACCTCTCTCCCTGACCCTCTAGGTTCCTTGATTGATCAGATCCTAAAAATAATAACTAAGTATAGAATATGTAAGTATAGAGATGCTACACCTATTTACTTGACTTAAAACTCTTGGGTTCTGTTGCTCCTCCCTCTGTATTGATTTAGATACAGTGTCACTTTTTCAATTTTTCCCTGCCTCTGTTTGGTCTCTGCTTTGGTGGGCTGCCACTGCTGCCTGGTTCCTGCACCACTTGAACTTTCTGACTAGCCTCAGTTTAACTGCCTATCTGAAAGATGATCCCTCTGAAAATACAGTCTCAGTACTTCACTGCAGCATTAGTTCTCAAGTCCTAGATCAAGGCTTGAATCCACAACTCAGAGGCAAAAGTGATACTAACTGGGCCAAGTTGATGCACATCATAAACTCAAGTAAAATAACAAGATCACTGAAGTATTATTAGAGTATGACTACATTTGTAACTCAGCTCTCATGCTGCTGGGTTCAGTAACTTCTAATTTTATTTTATTTATCTAGAGATACAGGCCCTTCGGCCCACCGAGTTTGTGCCAACCATCAACCACCCATTTATACTAATCCTACATTAATCCCATATTCCTACCACATCCCCACCTTCCCTCAATTCCCCTACCACCTACCTATACTAGGGGCAATTTATTATGGCCAATTTACCTATCAACCTGCAAGTCTTTAGCTGTGGGAGGAAACCGGAGCACCCGGCGAAAACCCACGCGGTCACAGGGAGAACTTGCAAACTCCGCACAGGCAGTACCCAGAATCAAACCCGGGTCGCTGGAGCTGTGAGGCTGCGGTGATAACCACTGCGCCGCCCTTATGATATTAGCCATTTAAAAAAATCACCTTTTTCAACTTTGACCAATTCCTCAAATCAAGTGGCCAGCACTCATCATAACCAAAAGAATACAGTGAGGAGTGGTGAGACAAAAGAATGGACTAACTTGCAAAATTAGCACTGCAATTATGGAAACCAGAGTTCCCATTAATCCACACATAAGAAAAGGGTAAAGTCAAAAGCAGGAAAGGTTTAAATGTCATAAGTAATAAAACCATAATATCTATTCAATTTTCAGTCTTTCACAAAAGAATGGACAACAGGTGTGCCAAGACATTTATATAATGGGTGGACCAAATAACTTGACAAATGAGTGAGAAAGAAAGTATACCCTAAATCCTGCATGGTCAATAAAGGAAAAAAAATTATAACACACAGTAGATAGGGCATGTATTATTTATAAAATGCAAATATTAAAAATATCCAAATTTCATCAGCTACATGGGGAGAGAAATTGAGATCATTTGTGCCAGTTTTTTGGGCCCTTATGGGTGCCCTTAAGTCTCCAACAGGGCATCCGCAGCGCATGTATTTCTGGGACGAATCACAATGGATGCCATATTGCTGAGGGCGCTATCATGTGTGCACTGAACAGCCACCAAAAGTATGCAGAGCAGGCAGGTCACGACGTCAGCGTGCAATGCTGATTTAACGTCAGTGGTATCATTTTGAAGTTCAACACTCCAGCTAACATGTATTCAGCAGTAGAAAAGGGCACACCTCACCAGCACTATGTAAAGGGATTATCAACTACTTACATGCAGACTTTCAACCTCTCACTTCAGCAGCATCGATTCACCGTCTCAAAGTTTCATTTCATCCTCTCTTGCATCCAACACTTTAGGAAGAAAAAAAAGATATTTTCCTCCTTCCAGGTGTGAAGGATCGTAAGATCCAACAACTCATGGGCACTAACGCCCTTCCGGATCTATCTTCCCTTTGACCCCATCCCTTCTCTAATCTCATGCCTAGCTATGTATTCATGATACCCACCCCCTGACCTTCCCCTCTCTGACCCTGAATGACTGTCCTTAGCAAGGGACTCTGCTTCAGCCCATTCCTGCCCCACCTCAATTAATTTTGAGCTTGGCCGAGATCTTCTTCTGTTGCCTTTACCTCCCCGCCCACTTCTTTGGCCAGGAGTCCTCCCCCTGCACAACAGACCCTTTTACCAGTTTCCAGTATTGTCCCTCCGACTGGACCCCTCCCTTTGGCATCTTAGCTTCTCTTGATCTTTTCATTGACAACTGCTGGAGTGACATCGGCCATCTCAATTTCTCCGCTCAGCTCACTCGCTCTAACCTATCTCCCCCTGAACTTGCAGCACTCCGTTCTCTCAGGTCCCTAACATGCTCATCAGACCTGCTGACAAGGGTGGTGACATTGTTGTCTGGCGAACTGAGATCAAACCCAGCAAAGGCCGAATGCCAACTCTCAGACACATCATCCTACTTTTCCCTGGACCATAACCCCACCACCGAACATCAAGCCATCATCTCCAAGACTGTCACTGACCTCATCTCCTCTGGAGATCTTCCCCACATAGCCTCTAACCTCATAGTCCCCCAACCCCAAACAGCCTGCTTCTACCTCCTTCCCAAGATGCACAAACTGGACTGCCCTGGTAGACCCATCATTTCAGTCTATTCCTGCCTAACTGAACTGATTTCTTCCTCTCTCAACTGTTTTTTTCCCCCTTTGTCCAATCTCTTCTCACCTACATCCCTGACTCTTCCAGTGCCCATCACTTTAACAGTTGCCTGGCCCCAACCCTCTCCCCTTCACCATGGATATCCAATCTCTCTATACCTCCATCCCCCCACCAGAATGGTCCGAGGGCTCTTCGCTTCTTCCTTGAATGGAGGTCCCAACTGTCTCCATCCATCGCCATCTTCCTCCATCTATCTAACTTCCTTCTCATATCAAACAACTTCTCCCTTAACTCAACTCACTTCCTCCAAATAAAAGATGTTGCTATCGGTACCCAGATGGGTCCTCGCTATAGCTGCCTTTTTGTGGGATATGTGGAACGTTCCTTGTTGCAGTCCTATTCGGGACCCCTCCCTCACCTCTTTTTCTGGTACATTGATGACTATCGATGTAGTTTCCTGTGCTTGCCTGCAACTGGAAAACTTCCATCAATTTTGCTTCCAATTTCCACCCTTCTCTCACCTTCACATGGCCCATCTCCGACTCTTCCCTTCATCGACTTCACTGTCTCCACTTCTGGCAACAGGCTATCAACGAATATTCACTATAAGCCCACCGACTCCCAGTTACCTTGACTATACTTCCTCACACCTTGCTTCCTGTAAGGACTCCACTCCCTTCTCCCAGTTTTTCCATCTCAGTTGTATCTGTTCTGATGATGCAACCTTCCATACCAGTGCTTCTGATATGTCTTCCTTTTTCCTCAACCAAGGATTGCCTCCCACCATAGTTGACAGGGCCCTCGACTGAGTCTGTTCTATTTCACTCACTGCTGCTCTCACCCCTTCCCCTCCCTACCAGAACCATGATCGGATTCTCCTTGTCCTCAATTTCCACCCCACCAACCTTGGTATTCAATGGATCATTCTCTGCCATTTTCGCCACATCCATCGTGATGGCACCACCAAGCACACGTTCCCCTCCCCTTTCAGCATTTTGAAAGGATCATTCCCTCCACACCTCTGATCACCCCTACCCTACCCACTGCACCTTTCCATGCAAGCACAGGAGATACAACACATGCCCTTTTACCTCTCTTCTCCTCATCATCCAAGGCCCCAAACACTCCTTCCAGGTGAAGCAGTGATGGCCATAAACGTCTCTCAATTTACTAGTAATATGAACCCAGGCTAATGCTCTGGGGACATGGGTTTGAATCCCATCACGGCAGATGGTGACATTTGAATTCAATTAATAAAAATCTGGAATTAAAAGCTAGTCTAATGGTGACCATGAAACCATTGTCGATTGGTAAAAACCCATCTGGTTCACTTATGTCCTTGAAGGAAGGAAATTGGCCATCCTTACCTGGATTGGATTACATGCAACTCCAGACCTACAATGTGGTTGACTCTTAAAATGCCCTCTGAAATGGCCTAGCAAGCCACTCAGTTCAAAGGCAATTAGGGATGGGCAATAAATGCTGGCCTAGCCAACAAACGAATACAAATGAATAAAAAAAAAGCTGAAACTCATGGAATTGAAGGCAAATTACTGACCTGGTTAGAAACTTGGCTGAGTGGCAGGAGACAGAGAGTAGAGAGAATGGGCAGGTACTCTAATTGGCAGAATGTGACTAGTGGTGTCACGTAAGGATCTGTGTTGGGGTATTAACTATTCACCATAATAATTAATGACTTAGATGATGGGATGGAAAGCCGATATCCAAGTTTGCCAATGACACAAAGATAGATGACATTGTAAGCAGTGTTGATAGAAGCATGAAATTACCAAGATGTATTAGTGGACTAAGCGCATGGGTAAAGCTGTGACAAATGGACTTCATTGTAGGCAAATGTGAGTTAATTCACTTTAGACCTAAAAAGGATAGAACAAGGCACTAAATGGTGAAAGCTAGAAACAGGGGAGGTCCAAAAAGGCATAGGGCCTATGTACATACATCACTAAAATGTCAAACAGATACCGAAAGTAATCCAAAAATGCCAATGGATTGCTGGCCTTTATAAATCGAGAAGATTAGAATACAAAGCGGCGGAAGTCATGCTTCAGCTATACAAAGCCCTGGTTAGACCACACCCGGAGAATTGTGAGCAGTTCTGGGAACCACACTTTAAGAAGCATATATCAGTGTTGGAGGTCTGCATCCATGATGACTGCAATATCAACTGTGGCTACAAGGAAGGATTGAAAATCTACTACCATTGCACGCTAATGAAAAAAACAAAGCTGACTCATTTTTATCCCCCTACTTTGTGCACAATTATTCATAAGGCCAGTCACTGGTCATGAATATCTTGGGATTTATGAATACCTGACTGACTATAAAAATGCAAAAATAGCAAACAGAGGAATGTCATAGGAACCATTATGCATTCATACATTAACATTGACAACAGTAATCACTCGGCTAGAATTACTAATTAGAGAACTCTAGATTGATACCTCATTGTTCAATGCAAGGAAAGAACCATAAGGAAATGCGAAACTCAATCCTGGCAGATGATAGAAAAACACTGGACTCCATAAAACATATCAAAATATTCATTTACAGCTCCGACAGAAATAAAAATTTTAACTAGTTTTATATCAATATCTAAACTAAATTTGTCTCAAATAGTTACTATTACAAAACATTAATTTAAAAATCAAAGAAATTATAGCCCATTAAGCCTGTAATTAGCAGCTCTAATCTCATTCCAATTTAATATCAATTCCCAATTTCTAATTATGTTTTGAAACTGAAACCTAGTAATTCCAGCATAGTACAAACATCCTCAAAAATAAGAGTTGTAGAGATGGGCTTCAACAGTTGAAATACGATTTTGGAAAATTTAATGATGCAGAGTAAGCAACACTGTCTTGGACCACTGCATGTGCACAAGTGCCACAAATAATATTCCAAAGACAAACAACAGAATATTTACTTCAAGCAAGGCAAGACATTCTAATTAACTTCTCGTTGCAGATCTTTCCACAACCTCTTCTAAGTCCAGACTGCCCCACCATAACACAGCACCCAATTATCAGGCCAAATTATACATGAGAAGCAAATGAGTTTCGATGCCGTTCATGATCTAAGTAAAAACCAAAGCATTCAATCTTGCTTTGCTCTTGATTTTGTTTAAAATTAGGTTTATTTAGTATGCCTCAGCTCAATAGAGAGGCTGTGTATAACTTAAAGTAAAAGCTCTCTTAGTTTTGTTTTGTTCTTAGAAAGTGAAAAAAAGAAAACCTAATGGCCTTGATATTTATGGAGAGGACAGGTGGCATGTTTGTGGCGGGGGAGGGGGAGCTAAGGGAGCAACCCGGAGATGCCAGGAAAGGGAGTCCTGCTGAATTTAATAGAAGAGCCTCATTATCCATTTTTTAAAATTCAATTTCTCACCTGGCAGCCAGTCAGATTCACATACTAGTCGCAGGAAAGCAAGATGTGGAAAGCTGCAGCCAGGGACTGTTGGGAATGGCCCCCAGTTCCGGGAAGCATTGCGCACTGTTGGTGGTGGGGTGGGCCAATCTCTGCAGAAGATTTACTTGAGCAGCCAGGGCAGCACTCCTGTTCCACCTGGCCCATGATGAGTGCTACAAATAGCACTTACCTTCTGGATCTGGCTGCTCCCGTCTCCCTTAACCTGTCGCGATACCAGAACCCACAGAAACTGGTGCAGGAGGCATTAAATTCAAATCGCTGCCTGAATATCAGAAATGGAGCCACATTTCAATATTTGAATTACAGACCTGCCTTCAGAAAGGCATAGATTCATCAAGGACAGTCAGCATGGATCTGTTAAGGGAAGGTCAAGTCTGACTAATTTGTTTGAATTTTTTGAGGCGGTAACAAGGAGGGTTGATGACAGTAGCAGATTTAATGTAGTCTACATGGATTTCCACAAGGCAGACTAACCAGAAAATTAAAAGCACATGGGATCCAAGGGAAAATGGGAAGTTGGATCCAAACTTGGTTCAGTGGCAGGAAGCAAAGGATGATGGTCGATAGGCGTTCTTGTGGGGTTCCACAGGGCTCTGTACTGGGTCCACTGCCGTTCACGGTATATATCAATGATTTAGAACTAAATGTAGGTAGGGGGTATGATTAAGAAGTTGCAGATAATACAAAAATTGGCTGTGTCATTAATAGTGAGGAAGAAATCAATGGACTAATCAGATGGGCAGGAAAGGAGCAACTGGAGTTCAATCCTGAGAATTGTGAGGTATTGCATTTGGAGAGGGCAAACAAGGCCAGGGATTACACAATAAATAGTAGGATACTGAGCAGTATACAGGAACTGAGTAGCCGTGGCGTGCATGTCCACAGAATCCTGAAGGTAACAGGATAGGTGGTTAAGGCAGCATACAGGATATTCTCCTTTATTGGCTGTGGAATAGAATACAAGAGCAGGGAGGTTAAATCTAGAACTGTATACAATACCAATTAGACCACAGCTGGCACACTGGTCACCATTTTTCAGGAGTGATGCACTATAATCGCACTGGAGATTTATGAGGATGTTGCCAGGAATGGAGAATTTTAGCTATGAGGGAAAATTGAACAGGCTGGGGTTGTTTTCTTTGGAACAGAGGAGGCTGACAGGTGATTTAATTAAGGTGTATAAAATTAAGAGGGGCCTAGATAGAGTAGATAGGAAGGACCTATTTCCATTAGTAGAGAGGCCAATAACCAGGGTGCATAGATTTAAAATAATTGGTAGAAGAATTAGTGGGGAATTGTGGAGATTTTTTTTTCACCCAAAGGGATGGTTGGGGAGGTGAGGGGTTGGGGGGGGGGGGGGGGTGCGGTGGTTCTGGAACCCGCTGCCTGAAAGGGTGGTAGAGACAGAAACCCTCATTGCATTTAAAAAGTACCTGGATATGCACTTGAAGTGCCATAACCTACAGGGCTATAGATCAAGAGCTGGAAAGCAGGATTAGGCTGGATAGCTCTTTTCAGCCTGCACAATGATACAATGGGCTGAATGGCCTCTTTCTGTGCCATAAGTGCAAGTTACTCTGATGCTCAAAACCCACTGCAGTTTTAACAGAAGCAGGCACATTCGCAATGAGTTGGGGTCAGTTTTAGGAGAAAGAAATTACTCGCAATATATTGATTCAGTTTTGTTTTGATTGAGATTTGAAATAATACTCCTGGATGTCATCATCGCCACAAAGGATTTAACCACCTTTTTTCAAAGTACAATGTAAAGAACTTCCTGCAAAAGTGCTGCAAGCTTATGATGTCCACTTGTGATCTAAACCTTGGGAATAGAAATGTACAACAGCCCAGCATTCGGAAATGTCTTCCTAGCTTGAAGTGTTTGCGTATTTGAGTCATTTTTCCTTTTTTTTTCTTTTACAATCTAATGCAGACAAAATACCAAAACAAACCCAGTGGATAGGTACCATACTGATGTTAACAAGTTTGTTTCTCAGCACAGATTAGAAATTAAGAACCTAATTAATCACTTAATATATGTTTTGCATTTCCATGACAAGTTAAGAATTCCCACCACGTAAAATAAAATCTACCACACTTCACTTGTTCTTTCAAATTCGTTTATTGCAGTAAATGAAAACAAATATTTTTACTGAAATTTTCAACATATTAATAAGGTTACAGCTGTCAATTTGTCAAATTTCAAAGACTTATTCTTTCACTGAAAGCATGAACAACCAATGAGGTATGGGAGGCAACAGAGCCCAACTACCAATAACGAAGGAACATCATAAATATCAAACAATTCAAACCATGGGCAGCTATCAAAACAAAATTACAGCAGCCTTTTTCCCCCCAAGGAGGTGCCACTGTGCTGCATAATTTTCAGCAGCTACTGTACCATGTCCATCCTATACTGTTCAAGTGTTTTCCTGCCGAAGCCATGCCTTTGGCATTTCTCAATGAGTCAAAGGATGTACTGTAAAATAGCATGGGCCCATTGAGCCCTCCCTACAGATCTGCCTCTATATCTCTATCTCTTCCTTTCCCTCTCACCAGCTTGTGTTGTGCTCACCAAGCTAGAACGAGATGAAATAAATAATGTTGGAAGTTTGAACAAACTTAGTTTTTTTCCCCACTTAGTTTGAATAGTGCATGTGGAAAAAATTAAGTCAGGCTGAACAAGCCAATTTTACATATTTATTTCCACAGTTCTAGAAGTTATGAAGCGGAGTAGAGGCTCAGCTGAAGCCCAGGCCTAGGAATGAAGCACAGGTCGAGTGTAGGCTCATGCTAGGTGGAGGGTGCAACATCGGAGGACCCCAGAAGGGGAAGCCATCAGAGGAGTAGAAATTGATTATAGTACAGTGGCATCTAGCTGGAAAAAAATGCATGTTTTAACACCCAAATGAAGTAGCTACTGAAATTAAACAATGCAATCTACCTTGAAATAAAATGACTGGTGATTTTTCTTTTTATTTGGTAATTATCTTTCCAATTCCAATTGACTGCTCTCCATAGTTTTGCTGAATAGTGGATAGGTTCTGTCAGATCTAATGCTTCAGTTGACAGCCCCAATGAAAGAAACTGGACCTATGAAATCCAACAAATTGGTGTCTGTGTTCTGCCATGTTTTACAACTCGTTGGTTGACAATTTGTCTATTAAAGCCATTGAACTAAATAAAGTCTAAGAAAATTGACGGACAACACGACAACTACTGTCAATACAGATATAATACTTACTATATAGCTAGTTATTTGGGTTCCAAAACAACATTTCCACTTCAAATTGAATTTGCAAGTCTATAATATAATCAAAAAAAAAAATCCTTACATACACAAATAATCACTGTTTTTACATGTAGAAAACAAAACCGGACTCCTGGAATCTATTGTTCTGTCATTCTATTGATGCAGCTATTTACTGCTTTCTTTCTTCATTTATTTCCATAAACAACCATTCTGTGACTACAGCAGTTTGTATATGGCAACAGTGGATAACAACAGAGCCTTTCAAGAGACATTTCTTGAGTAAAATATCCACCTGATTTCAACTGCAGTATTCTAAGAATATCAACACTAACTTGTGAGATCATGGATTGTGAGGATTGATAAAAACACTATTAGTTTTAGGACCATATACAGGTAATATAAATGTTTCACACAATTTAAGAAAAATAGAATTAATACTTTCTTTACCAAATAAATCCAGTTCCAAATATTCAACTTGTATTATTTAATACTTAGTTTTGGAGGGTTTATTGTATTGTATAAATGGCTTAAATGCAAATATTTTTAAAATAATTCAGTCAGAAAGTACTTAAATTACAGTTATTCTTCAGCCTGGTTACAAAAGTAAAGTTGTACTTTCACAATACTTATTATCTCTTTACTGTTCATTTGATGAAGTTTGACATCAAGTACAAAATCAGAGTACAGACATCAATTCAGGAAATACATATTCCAAGAAGACAGCACATTTGTTAAAATTTATTTCCATTTAATATCATGTATTCGATTTTAATGCAATATATATTTTCCGTGAAACAGATTTACCATCCTGGAAATGTGGTAAGATTCTTGCTCTATTAGAAAGTCTTTAACAGACATTTTAAAGATAGACTAACCTAATGAGTTTGGGCAAACTCTGGAACAGTCTTTAAAGTATCATCATCCTTATTAATTTTCAAAACTACTGACTGTGCTGTGATAGCTGCCACAGACCTAAAACTACAATTATAGCTAACCATTTTGCAGATATTTATGCCTAGTTGCACCACAAGCAAATTTAACATTCAGTGCATGCAAAAATTAAATAACCTGGCTAAGCTACTTTAAATAAAATGTACAGTGTTCTGTTATTTTTCCCCATTTTAAACCAATTTCCTAAGTTACATTTATTTAAATGTTTGTATATTTTTCATTTTTCTGACAATCACTTTACTCTACTCCCAGGGTACTGCTTTGCATGTTAATAATGTATTTGTGCAAGCCGAATGACTAAACAAATGCCAGCTCTTAAAAAAGAAAGCTATTAATAAATTCATGCAAACTTTCAAAAGATTTATGGGTTGTTGGAAATTCATGAAGGAATAATAAAAGTCAGAGAATGGTGGTACATAAAGACAAATAAGACAACAAGATTGATGCTAATATAAGTTGCCACTGCCTACAGGCTGCACATAACCTTAAGCTCCTGCTTCCACTCCAGCCACAAGAAATAAACTCGCATGTACAGTATATTCCAAACTTAAAATTAATGTTTGCTCTACAAGTGTGATCAAGTGGCAAGTTAACTTGGCATTACTGCATAACTGTGTCATTTCAAAATAACTTTTGAGACCAGAAATCCAAGGAGTATTTCTTACATTTTTTTTTTTCCAGATGAGGTGATGGAGAGATTTTGCTGCACAATGCATGCCACACCCACCCAGAGCTCACCCATTCAGATGTCCCCAGGAAATATACCATCTCTCTGACTGTCCTGTTTTCAGACCGTTGTCTGTCACACTCAAATCAGTTGCAAGGAGTGTGCAACAGCAACACAGTACAGACAGGTGCATAAAATTAGAGACACTGATAGATCAAGCAAGCGGATGCAACGAAGGCAGCTGGATTTCAATGCAGGTAAATATGAGGTCATCAAGTTTAGACCAATAAAGGATAGATCAGAGTATTTTTTTTAAATGGTGAAAGGTTAGGAACAGAGGAGGTCCAAAGAGGTTTAGGGGCATGTACATAGATTACTGAAGTGTAGTGGTCAGGTACAAAAAATTATCAAAAAGACTAATGAAATGCTAGCCTTTATATTTAGAGAGCTGAAATATGATGGGGAGGAGATTTTGTTACAGCTATACAAAGCCATAGATAGACCACAGCTGGGGTATTGTGTACTGTTCTGAACACAGTGGCAAAAGTGTGTATCATCTAGAAGATGCACTGCAGTAACTCGCCAAGGCTCCTTCCACAGCACCTTCCAAATCCGCAATTTTTATCACCTAGAAGGACAAAAGCAGCAGACACATGGGAACACCTGTACTGCAAGTTCCCCTTCAAATCACACACCATCCTGACATCACCGTTCCTCCAGTCACTGGGTCAAAAACCTGGAACTCCCTCTGGAACAACACTGTGGGTGTACCTACATCATATGGACTGTAGTGGTTCAAGAAGGTGGCTCACCACCACCTTCTCAAGGGCAATTAGGTGATGGACAATAAATGCTGGTCTTGCCAGCAACATCACATCCCATGAAAGAATAAAAAAGAATATACCTTAGATAGGATGTATTGGCCTTGGAAGGAGTGCAGTGCAGATTCATCAGAATGTTACCAGGACTCAAAAGATTAGAGATTACATAAACTAGGTTTGTATTTAAGAAAGGAGAGAGAAAATGGGGAACTACAGACCTGTTGGTTTGACGTGAGTAATAGGGAAAATGCTAGAATCTATTATAAAGGATGTGATTAGAAAATAATGACATGATTAGGCAGAATCAACATGGATTTATGAAAGGGAAATCATATTTGAGAAACGTGTTGGAGCTTTTTGAGGATGTTACTTGTAACATAGATAAAGGAGAACCGGTGGTGTACTTGGATTTTCAGAAGGCTTTTGATAAGGCCTCACTCAGGAGGTTAGACAACAAAATTAGAGCACATGGGATTGGGGGTAATATACTGGTATGGATTGAGAATTGGTTAACAGAAAGAAAGCAGAGAGGAGGAATAAAAGGGTCATTCTCAGGTGGCAGGCTGTTACTAGTGGGGTACTGCAAGGATCAGTGCTGGAGCCACACGTGTTCACAATCCATACAGATGATTTGGATATGGGGACCCAATTAATATTTCCAAATTTGCTGATGACACAAAAACTTTCACAACTTTTGATAAGGTCCCACACAGGAAGTTAGTAAACAACATTGTGTACGTTGTGAGGAGGATTCAAGGAGGCTTCAAAGGGACTTGGACAGGCTAAGTAAGTGGGCAAGAACATAGCAAACGGAATATAATGTGAATAAGTGTGAAGTTATACACTTTGGTAGAAAAAACAGAAAGAAAGGATTTCTTAAATGGAGAGGGGTTGGAAAGTGTTGAGGTCCAAAAGGGACCCGGGTGTCCTTGTTCATGAGTCACTAAAAGCTAGCATGCAGGTACAGCAAGCAATCGGGAAGGCAAATGGTATGTTGGCCTTCATTGCAAGAGGATTTGAGTACAGGATTAAGAAGTCTTGCTGCAATTGTATACAGCCTTGGTGAGACCGCACCTGGAGTACTGTGTACAGTTCTGGTCTCCTCACCGAAGGAAGGATATACCTGCCAGAGAGGGAGTGTAATGGAGGTTCACCAGACTAATCCCGGGGATGGCAGGATTGTCTTATGAGGAAAGATTGAGGAAATTGGGCCTGTATTCTTTGGAGTTTCGAAGAATGAGAAGTGATCACATTGAAACTTACAAAATTCTTACAGGGCATGACAGGATGGATGTAGATGTTTTCCCTGGCTAGTGAGTCTAGAACCAGGGGACAGTCTCAGAATGAGAGATAGGCCATTTAAGACTGAGATGAGGAGGAATTTCTTCACTCAGAGGGTGGTGAATCTTTGGAATTCTCCAAGAGGCTGTGGAAGCTCTATGATTAAGACTGTTCAAGACAGAAATTGATGGATATCTGGATACTAATAACATCAAGGGATATGGGGATAGCACGGGAATGTGGGGTTGAGGAAAATGATCAGCCATGATCTAAGTGAATGGTGGAGCAGGCTTGATGGGCTGAATGGCCTACTCCTGCGCCTACGTTCCTATGTATTCCCCAGAAATTAGGTTACAGGGTGATGTCATTGAGTTTTTTAGTATTTTGAAAGGAATTGAAAGGGTAGAGAGAAACTTTTTTCTGCTGGTGAGAAGGTCTAGGACAAGGGGAAATAACCTTAAAATCAGAGCCAGGCCATTCAGGAAAGAAGTTAGGAAACACTTTCTCGCACAAAGGGTAATCAAAGTGTGGAATTCTCTCCCACAAAAGGCACTTGATGTTCGCAAACTAATTCATAATCTTAACTGATAAGACTTTTTCTAGCCAAAGAGTCAAGGTCGATGAAGTTAGGATATGGATCAACCATGATTTCATTCAATGACAGAACAGGCCCAACGGGCTGAATGGCCTACTCCAGTTCCTATGTTCTCGGGTCTGTCCATCCTTGGCACTTTCCTACATTGTCTTTCTACCATGGCAACATAGGCAGTTACAATCAAATCACGTAAAGGGTCAGGGGTGGGGGAGGGGGAAGGTGGAATTCAGATCTCACTTTTCTATAGGACTGCCGGTTAGCATTTCAACATGCTGTAAATTGTCCAGAAAAATTTTCAATGAACAAAATGGCACATAATTGGCCAAAAAAAAATTATCCATCTAGTCAGAGAGAGAAAATTACAAAAAAATGTATTGACTAGCGAGACATCAAGGAATGTGAGGCTAGACAAACCACTGGTTAGAGTTACAAGACAGTTTGAGGATATTAAAGTCCTAAATTTATATTGCATAATTAATTAGCTGTTGATCAAAATGAAAAACTATAGTGGGCAAATGTGAAAAAAATGCTGTCATTTTGGCACTCAAAGAAAACAGAAGCCCAGGACAACAAACAAAAGAAAAATAAAGCACTGTCCACGGATATAACTGGAAAATATACATGAACAACTATCTTGGCTGGCAACAACATTGTTTTCTCGATTCTTCTATTGCTTTTAATTTCTACAATCTCTCTAGTTTTTATGGTTTCATCTGAAGTGCCCACACATCATAGACATAAGTATTCTATTACAGGTTTATCTGTCCAGAGTCTCATGATGCAGTAACAATTAACCCTCCCTTCATAGTGATTGATACAGGCTTTGCTTTCAATTTGTTCCACTACACAGATCATGAAATTCAGAATGCACCCATCGTTACTGACCTACACTTTTACAGAGAAGGCTATATTCAGCCAAAAATAATTATTAAAATGAGAAAACTGTATCAGCATGAAACAATCCTCAAAAACCATAGTTATAGGAATATATTTATTTTACTGCATATAATTATGGCTCATTTTAACAATACAGAAAAAATATTTTACTAATTTCAAGCAATACAGTTTTTTTTCATGGCAGGTTAATGATTTTGTTAATGCAGACATTAAGAGTCAGTTCTGTAATTTAGACAAATATTTTAACACTACTGCAAGAAAGCCAAAATGTTTTATCATTTCTTTGGGTAACAGTGAATATCCAAGTTATTAATAAAGATGGCTAACAATCAGATTGGTAAAAACTTCACAACGAATAATTCTAGCTGGGCACAAAGCATCATAATTTGGTCAGGCACACTGCTGTAAGTCTGTAGACTATAGTATACAGATATTGCCCGATTGAGGATTATACGACTACAATGTTTACCTGCATTTTCCAGGAATCACTGGCTTGCCCAAAAACAAAGCCATTATTGGACATCCAATATGACTACTGAAACACCAAGACAGTTATTTGAGTATATATGGGGAGACAATTGCAGTAACTACAGGTTTAATAATTAGCATTAGTAACCTACTCTCATTTCACTACAGTGAATAGATTGATCGAGTACTCAAGAGGGCAATAACTGTGACATCAAAATGAAATGGTTATAGTCATATCACTGTAGAAGTTATCAATCTCCCTTTTGGTTATTAAATTTTGCAGTAATTCAGTAGGAAAAAGGAATGTTCCTATTCTAGTTAAAGTAAAAGAAAAGCACACTTAAACAAAATATAAAGAACATAACATTACTTGAAAGACAAACTGTGTATAGTAACAACCTCACATCATGTCCAATAATAAAATGGTCAAAATAATAAATCAATAAATACATTAGTTACAGATCTGTAATAGTGCATACAACAGAACTACCTCTGTGAAATACTAGAAGCAACAAAAAAAAAAAATTGTTGCTAAGCAAGCTCCTCTGAATTATAGGAAATTTAACCAGTATATATTCTTTAGTAATACAATACCTTCCATGGCATAGCACTGACGGCAAAATGCTGTTAGCCATTTTCTGAATTAGATTTTTTTTAAATCTAAATTAACTTGTGACAGAAACTGTTAACTACAGTAAATTTATTCTTTTTTTAAAAAAAACACCTTAGGGATATTCACGGAACTAGAACTGATGTAATTTGAATTCCTGGAAAGTTACTTTAACCTAGATATTCAACAGTATCATTCCCATTTTTCAGGAGCAAAATTGGATGCCTAAGTATCCAGCATCATGGTCAGGGCGCACGCACACATTATGCACTGGAAGTGCACTGCCTGTCATATTGGTAAAGGCAAGAAACCAGGTCTGCAGAGCCCATGCCTGAAACACCCATGCGTCTAACCAGTGGCCATTAAAGAGACCACTGGAGACTGCTACCAAAAAGGTGATTTTTTAAAAAAAGTTGCCTAATATGGAGCCAGATGGTGCAAGAGTGCTCGGGATATGGCTTCAGAGATAGTCGATGCATTGGTGGCTTTCTTTCAAAGTTCTATAGATTCTGGAAAGGTTCCTGCAGACTGGAAAGTAGCAAATGTAACCCCACTATTTAAGAAAGGAGAGAGAAAACGGGGAACTACAGACCTAAAATAAAAACAGAAAGTGCTGGAAATACTCAGCAGGTCTGGCAGCATCTGTGGATAGATAAACAGAATTAACATATCAGGTCTGTGGCCTTTCATCAGAACTACAGACCTGTTAGTTTGACGTCAGTAGTAGGGAAAATGTTAGAATCTATTATAAAGGATGTGATAACTGGACACTTGGAAAATAATGATGTAATTGGGCAGAGTCAACATGGATTTATGAAAGGGAACTCATGTTTGACAAACCTGTGGAGCTTTTGTGCAGATGTTACTTGTAGCATAAATAAAAGAAGAACCAGTAGATGTGGTGTACTTGGATTTTCAGAAGGCTTTTGAGAAGGTCCCACATAGGAGGTTAGTAAGCAAAATTAAAGCACATGGGATTGGGGGCAAATACTGCTATGGATTGAGAATTAACAGACAGAAAACAGAGTATAGGAATAAACGGGTCATTCTCAGGTTGGCAGGCTGTTACTGGTGGGGTACTGCAAGGATCAGTGCTGGGGTCACAGGTGTGCACAATCTATATATAAATGATTTGTATGTGGGGACCAAATGTAATATTTCCAAATTTGCTGATGACACAAAACTCGGTAGGAATGTAAGTTGTGAGGAGGATGCAAGGAGGCTTCAACGGGACTTGGACAGGCTAAGTGAATGGGCAAGAACATGACAGATGGAATATAATGTGAATAAGGTTTCCACTTTGGTAGAAAAAAAACAGAAAGACAATATTTCTTAAATGGTGAGAGGTTGGAAAGTGTTGAGGTCCAAAGGGACCTGGGTGTCCTTGTTCATGAGTCACTAAAAGCTAGCATGCAGGTGCAGCAAGCAATCAGGAAGGCAAATGGTATGTTGGCCTTCATCGCAAGTCGCTTTGTGCAGAGGAGTAAAGAAGGCTTGCTGCAATTGTGTACAGCCTTGCTAAGACCACACCTGGAGTACGGTGTACAGTTTTGGTCTCCTCATCTAAGGATGTATATACCTGCCATACAGTGTGTGCAACGGAGGTTCACCAGACTAATCCCTGGGATAGCAGAATTGTCTTTTGAGGAGAGATTGAGGAAACTGAGCCCATATTCTCTGGAGATTCGAAGAATGAGAAGTGATCTCATTGAAACTTACAAAATTTTTTACAGGGCGTACAGGGTGGACGTGAAAAGGATGTTTCCCCTTGTGGGAGAATCTAGAACGAGGGGTCACGGTTTAAAAATAAGAGGTCACTTATTTAAGACAGAGATGCGGAGAAATTTTTTCTCTGAGGGTTGCGAGTCTTTGAAACTCTCTTCCTCAAAAGGCAGTGGAAACAGAGTCTTTGAATATTTTTAAGGCAGAGGTAGATAGATTGTTGATAAGCAAGGGGGTGAAAGGTTATTGGGGGCAAGCAGGAATGTGGAGATTACAATCAGAGCAGCCATGATCTTATTGAATGGCGGAACAGACTTGAGGGATGAGTAGCCTACTCCTCCTAATTCGTATGTTCTTTATGTTTATTATCCCTTTCTCGTTAACAATTTTTTTTCTGATTTAATATACTAGTTCATCTCTTACTTTTCACTTCTGTAGATGGGCAGAGTCCAAAAGTTGACCTGTCTATTCTCTCCAAAGACCTGCTATGTGTTTGTAGCCTTTTCTGTTTTTGTTTTAACATATACAGGGAAATGTTATGTATAAAATAGGGAGCTACCCACTAGGACCACTGGACAGGGCATGTCAGAAGTACTGACACCTGCAGAATTATCTTCTAACTAGAGAATTATGCCAGCACTACAGTTTGGTTTGCTTAGCAGCAAGAATTTATTTCAGTAAGCTTCTTAAAACAGTAAGTCTGTATTGTAGTGATCATTTAGCACAATCTGAAACTGAACAGTGAAAAACTTCTAAATTTGTCCAGCTGGAACAGAATTATCAACTGACGAAAGAGCAGGGTAGTGGGACTAATAGGATGGCTTTTTCAAAGAACCTGTACAGGCATGATGGGCCAAATGACTTCCTTCAGTCCTGTATTATTCTATCTTTCACTATTCAAAAGCAATTATATTCCCTCGTAACATTCAGATGAGTTCCAAAATTACTGCTCATCAAATGATATGATTCAGTTGAGGTAATCTGATGTCTGATTCTATTTACCAATAACAGCCCCGTGAGCAAACAGTGAAACTGAATGTGCTAATTAATCATCAGGTTTCTAAACAACATACAGAAGAGCATATTCCTAGGACTTTCTAGAACTAAAACAACTTTTAGGACTTAAATAGCAACAACTTACTTGGGCTTTGTTTGTGTAGTTGGCATGATCTCAGCCAGAGAGTCATTTACAGCACAGAAAGAGGCCATTCGGCCCATCAAGTCCATGCTGATTCTCCATGGAGCTCTGCTGTCAGTCCCACTCCATGGCTCAATCCCCATAGCCCTGCAAGTCTATTTCTCTCAGGTGGCCATCCAACTTCCTCTTAAAGAAATTGATTGGCTTTGCTTGCACCACCATTGTGGGCAGCGAATTCCAGGTCATTACTACCCACTGCGTAAAAAATGTGCTTCCTCATATTCTCCCTGCATCTTTTTCCCAAAACTTTCAATCGGTGTCCCTTATTATTACTTTGTAACACTCTAAAATATGCATTCTTCTATATATACACACTAGGTAGAGAATTCAAAAAGCTCCAATTCAGATTATTTTCTGGTAAAATTAAGTTTTGGAACTTCACACAGTTGTTATTCTTTGTTATTCATTTTGGAGTGCAACAGCTGTTGCTAACATACACATGGACTCAAAAGCTTGAAACATATAAATCTAGATCAGAACATTTAACACAGAGCTAGGAACTTAATCTCAGGGCTTCGATTGACTGTTAAAATCCACTCAAATCTCCTGAAAACACTTCGATTAAACCTGCAAATGGATTGCTGCCTTATAATCTTTCCCAGGTATTATTATTAATATTTATTCTTTGCATGGCCTTTACGTTTGGCTTGCAACACCTGTGCACTCTAAACCACATCACAAAAGCTGATATCAATTACAGGTTTACTGCTTTGACATTGCATTCTTCAGGATAGCTGTGCATAATTTATACCTTAACATATAAGCAGAACACTTCCTGTTTGCAGTTTTAACAGTCTCACATTTTTAAAGATTTCTTTAAAGCAAAGTCTAATATCTTAAATGAGTTATTTTTGTGCTTGTGATTCTCTTAATTACATTAAAGGATATACATTTATTTCCAAGTGCTTTCTAACACAGTCTTTCCTTCTTGACCATGACGTGACTATCTCCAGTGATGGAAATACATGTAAGTAACCACATGGCCCTTATCTGGGTAAGAGAAAATAAAAATAGTGCAGGTTTTAAAATAAAAATTGACCAACTCTGTTTTTCAAAAAGGAGAACTGCCTATTTTCTTCTAACTCTATAATAGATTTTATAGATGAGCCAATGCAGTTTTAGTACTCCTTAGAATGTAGGAAAAATGCTTTCACCATGGGGTAAATTAACTACATGTTAACACCAAACACTGCATATTGGGATAGGCTCTTCTCAGTCTTTCAAATTTGTTCACCATGGAAGGACTTATTAGTTTGTTCAAGGAATGAGCCCCAGCAATATGAAGTTGCTATCAAGTAATTTAGCTATGCCGGTTTATTACTTGGCATGGTAGAGAAGGCTTAACAACTCTTTTTTGGTCAACAGAAAAGCTACTCCTGCAGAATAAAAATGTTGTTTTGAAGCTACTTAGCAGATACTCAGGACCTCATTTTACATTTCTCACTAAGAATGACACTGGCATTTCTAACTTGAGTTTTTCTCACTGGGCTCAGGACAGGTAATAAATATTTGGTTATTGCATTCATTAAAATGAACAATGGCCCATATGTATTTGGAAGTTATTGCCACAACTCAATGTGAATAGAGCAAAGGAGTTGCCTGAAGCTACATATGAGTTAATTTCAGTTGCACCTCTCATAGCATCACTGCCACAACCTCCAGTGGTTTATGGGCAAGTCGCACACCATTCACAGTTTCTTCATCGATGTTAGGTGAGGGTTTTCAGGATTCTAACCTAATGCTATGCGAGCATCTTCACCACACAGACTGCAGCAGTGCAAGAAGGCGGCCCATCATTATCTCAGGCCAACTCGGGATGGGCAATAGACACCAACCTTGCAAGCACTGCCCATACTCCAAAAATTCTTTAAAATGTATTCATTAGAGACAAAAATGACCAAACACCTTGGACACTAAGTTGTGCCAAAATGCAAACTTTAAAACACATCTGTTTTAAAGTTGATAATAATTACACAGGTGTGTAATGCAAAATAGGGGAACGGGGGAAGAAGTAAGGGGAGCTTCAACAGCAGCAGCAGCATTGGGAGATAGCCATGGACAACCAAATAAAGCAGCTCTCCAATATACAGAAAGGCGGCCACAGAACAAGATATTCAGTGCGTTTGTTCCTAATATTGCTCTCACTGAGCCCACTGTATCTCAAAGCTTGTACAATAGTGACCTTCAACCTCTGCCTTTCAAGCTTGGCCATGACTTTCTGCTCAATTCCGGAGAAATCCTTCTACAAGCTAAACCAACAGATAAAATCCCAGCAGGCTTCATACCACAATCTATTCTACAAAGTGTCAGCCTTGGCTCAATGCTGGCAGTCTCACCTCTCGAGTCAGAAGGTTGTGGGGTGAAGACTGACTCCAGAGGTTTAAGAACATAATCTAGGCTGGCTCTTCAGTATAATACAGAGGGAGTGCTTTATTGCCAGGAGGTATCATCACAAATGAAGCATTAAACTGAGGCCCAGATTGCTTCTCAGCTGAAAGTGAGACTGTGTGACACTATTTGAGCAGGGACCTTCTTCTGGCCAATCTATTCCTCTCGACTAAAGTTCCAAATAGAACCAAGAATAGAATAACTAGAATAACTATTTATATACTGTTTGAGAATCTAGCCATCTAAAATTTGCACACAAAGCTATAGTGACTACACTTTAAAAGTACACGTTGGGACTTCCTGAGGGCATAATGTGCTAAATAAAAGGAATTTCTTCTGCATCTAAGATTACTGTAACATCTCATTAGTGTGCCTTTCATTTAAGAGTATCACTGTCTTTCTTGAAATTCATCTATCTTTACAGTCTTTAAAGCATTGCTATCAATATATTCTTCCCTTACATTTTTGTTACCTTCATTTCTAAGAATAAAAGTATTCCTAATAACTGGCATGAACAGTATTGCTCCACAAGTGCCATATTTGTTGCACAGGACTGGAGATAAAGCACAATTTCAATTTACGGAAGCAAAACATTTCACCTCAATGAGGCAGGAGAGCATTCTTGCTTTAACAGCATGAAACTTTCCACATATTTAGACCACCAATATACGCTATTATGATTTTAGAGAGAGATGTTATTTTCCAGCAACTTGTTGCAAACTAAACTCTTGGGAGTACATTTCAATTTTTCAGCGGCCAACCAGCAGAGTGCATCAGCTTGCAGCAGGAGGTTCAAGTCTTTGAGGTTCGAGCCTAATTTACATCCCACCTGCAAACCCCAAATGTGTGTTCCACCTCAGCTCACCAGCTTGACCTCTGTGCTTGGGTTCGAGGCGGTGGGGGCATCAAAAGCTCAGGCAAATTGTCCTAAACCCAAATTGGTTCACTAATCGGAGATGATCAATGACTTCAAGAGGAAGTTGGATGGCCACCTGAGACAAAGAGCAGGAATGCAACCATACAACATAAAACCAAACATCAGAGGAGAGGCATTGGAGGAAGATGGCATTGTCAACCATGTAAAAAGTACTCTTTTGAGAAATTGAGGAGGATAAAAAAGGATAAAGGGCCATGGTAAAAGTCACAAAGGGTAGAGTAAATAAAAGAAAATTTAATTATCTTGCAGTAATCAAACACATCTTCTGGAGAGAGGAGTCCTTGTTCCTAGCCTACCCTTTCAACTGGGTTATGATGACTGACAAGGAGGAAAAGCAATAACAAAAATAATTATATGCACTACTTTTGCTGATATTAGAAAAATGGGAAAGTGAACAGTACAGGATAGGCACTAACATCAAACATCTTTACAGCATCTAATATCAGAACAATATCACTATACATCAAACAGGACAAATAAATACACAAGTATTCAAACAATACTTCTGAATTTTCATTATTTTGAATGGTTAATGATGAAAGATGTTCTAATATTGAATTTTGCGATATCTATAAAGTTTTCAAAAAGCAGAGAAACAAAATTTAAGCACACATTTAAAAAGTCATTTTGGTACACAGATTTCAAGCACATTTGGATAAATGATTTCCTCTCCTTCATTTACTTCCTTCATGACTCACTCAATCATGGTGTCTGAACTGACTAACCTCTGGATCATCTCTCCAGTAAAGAATGGGAAGGAAGTACTCGAGCTCTAGCTAATCTTCTTAATTGGCCAGCTGAGATTGAAAATTCACCAGTTAGTCAAATCACAGCATAATCCCATATTAGGCCATCAGTAAGACAAGGATACTCACCTGATAACCCTTTCAAATCATAAACTGTGCAATAGGTGTATTACATGCAGCTCAGATCTAATGCATGATAAAGAGTGATGGTGAGGACATCAATTCGCTATAACATATGTTAAGAAATCCTTGAAATAAGATGCAAATAGTTTCAACAAAGTTAGTCTAGACTCCTTCTGCACATTTCCCGGCAACTCCCTATCAAATTAATGCAGATGAGTCATTCACCTACACATTATATGTACAGAACAAATACGCATATATGAATAATGCTATAAAATCCACTGCACACCATTCATAACAATATTTACCACACTAGCATACACCTGCTGTTTACTTATGTTTTTGCAGGATATGCATGCCTCATCTGTAGTATCTAACCTTGGTTTATTACAATATCCTATAATGAGGGTGAGTTGTAAGCTTCCTCTTTTGTAACTACTTAGTAATAGCTTATGAAATGTTATGAGTTTAAATCACACACAATGAACGATGTCATATTTCTCATTTTTCACCATATATATTTACAAAACTGGAACCCAATAGTGCTTAAATTATTGTAGTGTATTCACTGACGCATAAATAAAATAGTGCAAATAATGTTTATCAATGCCTGTAAATACAAATAAAGAGCAACATCACAGCAGCACTGACTTGCGTTTTGGTTTAGGTCAAATGAACTTTTATTAAAAGTCAAAACATAAATCTTTTAACATGCTTTGATGGAATTGTGTTCATTTAATTTGATTATGTCAATATCTACAAACAGTTAAGAATTGTTCAGTTTAATTAAAATGGGTCAAATAGGTTAGTCATGATAATAATGAGCTTGTCTTTTTCACTATTTTACTCAAACTACTGAAGCACCAGTTACAACTGTTTTTTTTTTACACTGTGTTGACCTCTGGTTTGTTCAGTCATGTAAAACTGCAACAGTACTTCAATAGAGTTTAATTGTAAAAGCAGTTTTTTTTTTAAGAGATACAGCACTGAAACAGGCCCTTCGGCCCACCGAGTCTGTGCCGACCATCAACCACCCATTTATACTAATCCTACACTAATCCCATATTCCTACCACATCCCCACCTGTCCCTATATTTCCCTACCACCTACCTAAACTAGGGGCAATTTATAATGGCCAATTTACCTACCAACAAGTCTTTTGGCTTGTGGGAGGAAATCGGAGCACCCGGAGAAAACCCACGCAGACACAGGGAGAACTTGCAAACTCCACACAGGCAGTACCCAGAATTGAACCCGGGTCGCTGGAGCTGTGAGGCTGCGGTGCTAACCACTGGAGTTATTTAGAGGGCAGCAAAATGAAATTCACCTTCAATAGAAAATAAACGTGGACACATAATAACAGATTAGCAAAAATGCAATCTAAGTAATTAATCAGATCAAAACATCAACTTTATCAGTAAACCGAACTGCACAGATACTCTAGAATGCTATGGGCCATTGTCAAAGGAAAGAAAGCAACAAATGAGTTCATACGCCAACTCTTTTTTATGGAAAGAACAACTATATGGACCATGCTAAGACAAGAGGAGCAAATCTTGAGCCACAAAGTTGTCTCATACCAATTGACCTTGCTCGACAAGTGCTGAAGACCTGCATGGGCAACAGGTTCATTCCAAAAAAAAAGATCTAGCCATACTCTACGGCAAATCACCTGCATATGCTCGGCCTGGAACAAGTGAGCAAGATCAATCACAGAGACAGAGACACACACACAGAGAAAGAGAGAGAGAGATAGCGTGCGGCAGAGGGAGGGCGAGGGCGAGGGGGGGGGGAAGGGAGAGAGAGGGGGGGGGGGAAGGGAGAGAGAGGGGGGGGGGAAGGGAGAGAGAGGGGGGGGGGGGAAGGGAGAGAGAGGGGGGGGGGGGAAGGGAGAGAGAGGGGGGGGGGGGAAGGGAGAGAGAGGGGGGGGGGGGAAGGGAGAGAGAGAGCGTGCGGCAGAGGGAGGGCGAGGGCGAGGGCGGGGGGAAGGGAGAGAGAGGGGGGGGGGGAAGGGAGAGAGAGAGCGTGCGGCAGAGGGAGGGCGAGGGCGAGGGGGGGGGGAAAGGGAGAGAGAGGGGGGGGGGGAAGGGAGAGAGAGGGGGGGGGGAAGGGAGAGAGAGGGGGGGGGGGGGAAGGGAGAGAGGGGGGGGGGGGGAAGGGAGAGAGAGAGGGGGGGGGGAAGGGAGAGAGAGAGGGGGGGGGGAAGGGAGAGAGAGAGGGGGGGGGGAAGGGAGAGAGAGAGGGGGGGGGGAAGGGAGAGAGAGAGAGGGGGGGGGGAAGGGAGAGAGAGAGAGGGGGGGGGAAGGGAGAGAGAGAGAGGGGGGGGGAAGGGAGAGAGAGAGAGGGGGGGGGAGAAGGGAGAGAGAGAGAGGGGGGGGGAAGGGAGAGAGAGAGAGGGGGGGGGGAAGGAGAGAGAGAGAGGGGAAGGGGGAGAGAAGGAGAGAGAGAGGGGGGAAGGGGGAGAGAGAGAGAGAGAGGGGGGAAGGGGGAGAGAGAGAGAGAGAGGGGGGAAGGGGGAGAGAGAGAGAGAGAGGGGGGAAGGGGGAGAGAGAGAGAGAGGGGGGAAGGGGGAGAGAGAGAGAGAGGGGGGAAGGGGGAGAGAGAGAGAGAGAGGGGAAGGGGGAGAGAGAGAGAGAGAGGGGAAGGGGGAGAGAGAGAGAGAGAGGGGAAGGGGGAGAGAGAGAGAGAGAGAGGGGAAGGGGGAGAGAGAGAGAGAGAGAGGGGAAGGGGGAGAGAGAGAGAGAGAGGGGAAGGGGAGAGAGAGAGAGAGAGGGGAAGGGGGAGAGAGAGAGAGAGAGGGGAAGGGGGAGAGAGAGAGAGAGAGGGGAAGGGGGAGAGAGAGAGAGAGAGGGGAAGGGGGAGAGAGAGAGAGAGAGAGAGAGAGAGAGAGAGGGGAAGGGGGAGAGAGAGAGAGAGAGAGAGAGAGAGAGAGAGGGGAAGGGGGAGAGAGAGAGAGAGAGAGAGAGAGGGGAAGGGGGAGAGAGAGAGAGAGAGAGAGAGAGAGGGGAAGGGGGAGAGAGAGAGAGAGAGAGAGAGAGAGAGAGAGGGGAAGGGGGA